>NC_064411.1:47337205-47651470 GCF_023375975.1 Astyanax mexicanus | reverse complement strand
AGTCAATTGCAGATGACAGATTCTGATTGACTGACTGATTGATTTTGGTTAATTTTATCATTATCTCATCATCATTATCTCATTATTATTAACACCACAGCTCTGCTTTGGACCACTCTGAGGGTCCCAGGTAAGAAGCAGTTCTTAAAACTGACTGTAAGTGAGCCTGTGGAAGGCCCCTCACTCCATCATATTCAAGCTATTTTCAGCAACCACAAAGGTCAACAGCACCTAGCCTACACGCTGCACGGATAACGGGTTATTGTGTGATTAATGAACTCTCCTCACCTTCTTTCAAGGAGATATCTGTCTTAGTTTAGTCTGCTTAATTTACATATCGTCTGCTTAATATTGTAAATAAAAATGTACACAGATTAAGCATAATATTGACCACCTCCTTATTTCTACACTCATTGTCCATATAAAAGCACTTTTTTTTTAGTTCTTTTCACCCTGTTCATCCATGGTAACAACCACATAGTACCACCACAGAGCAGCTAATAAAATTATTTGGGTGGTGGATCATTCTTAGCACTGCAGTGACAGTGCTCCACCTTGTAGATACAGTAAAATCAAAGAAAGAATCTCTGAATCTGTTGCTGCACAGTTTATGTTTGTGTCACGTCCTTGCTCAGTTTTTTTTATGTTGTTTCCTTTCTGTGTTTGTGTTTCTCTGTGTTTGTTTACCTTTTACTCCGTCTTGCCTGTCATGCTCCATGTGGTCCTGTGTTCCTCCGTGTCTCCACCTGTACTGTTTTCACCTGTGTTAATTTGTAGCTATGCCCCCTTATTACCAGTCCCCAGGTGTTACCTGTTTTTCGGTTCTTGTACGCTGTTTGCATCTATTTCAGCTTTGTTAATGTTTCTGTTTATTCTAGTTTTCCTGTTTATGGTTTATTGTTTCTTTGTTTCTCTTTGTAAATAAATATTATTTGCGTTTGCGTCCACTCTCCGTGTCCTCTCCTTCCGCAGCTGTGACAGTTTGCCATTTTGTAGCCTTTTATCAGTGGTCCAAGGATGCTGCCCACAGGATGCTGCTGTTGGTAGACTTTTCTCAGTGAGGTGTTTAAAAACTCCAGTAGCTCTGCTGTGTCTGATTCACCATTCATACCAACACAACACACTGTACTAATACACCACCACCACCACCATGTCAGTGTCACTGATGCTGAGAATTAGCCATCTCCCAAATAATAGCTGCTCTATGGTGGTCTTTCCTGTGGGGTCCTCCTGAACATTGAAGAACAGGGTGAAAGAAGGAAAATAAAGTATGCAGAGAAACAGAAGGACTAAAAAATGGATAACAGGTGTAGAAACAATGGGGTGATTATAATGTTATGTTTGATCAATATATCAATATATATGTAATAAAAGCCAATGCTACAATTGTCAAAAGTCAATGAGCTGGATGAAGCTGAATCAAACTTTAATTAAAAAGACAATAAAAATTTCATTTAAAATGAAAATACAATAGGAATCAATAGGAACTACAAAGTGAAGCTCTGATCAAAGCCAGCTAATTCCCCAACTCATCTCAAAACTATTAAATAGAGAACCATCATTCCAGAGAACACGGTTCCACTGCTCCACGGCTCACTCCTATCTGACCCATGCCTTTTATTAAACATTAGGTGCCAATAGGTTAATGTTTACCCGCCCCAGACAGTTCTATTCAATTGGCAATACTTTTAAAGTATCCACATTTTTTTTTATCAGTAAGTCATTATTTACCTAATCCCTATTAGTGGTTAGCACGTATCCGAGCTGCACTTTAGTCCTCTGTGTTCCTCTAGCAGAGAACAGGGAAATTTGATAGTGGTTTTACTTATATAAACAGGCTACTGCCCACAGCATTCAAACAAGCAGAGAGCAGTAAAATCATCCCAGCCGAGTTATAAGATTACATGTGTTGGCCTACATTCTTTATCAGCTCCCACAATAAAATGGAAATACTGGAGAAAATTGAGTTGCTGTGTGAAAAACCTGCAAGATTAAATGTATTTTAAAAGTGTGTTTATTACATCATAAACAACATTGATGTACTTCATTTAATTTAATTTATGAAGGAAGTGGATGTCTTTGCAGCTTTCAAAAAGACAAGGCTAAACCACATGCTGCACACATTACAAATGCATGGCTGTGGCAGGAGAAAGAATATGGACTGTTTTGCCTGCAGTCCTCTGTAACGCTGTGTGAAGGACGGGACGAGGAGAGCGGACGCTAATGCAAGTAATATTTATTTAAGAACTGAAAACAAAACATAAACCAAACAGAAACTCATACACAGGGAGACCAACTAACAGACGGGATTAACACAGCCGTGACAGACGTGTAAACGCACAAGAACCGACAAACTAACACTGACAGAGACGCTTAAATACACACACAAGGCGGGAAAGAGAACAGGTAACACCTGGGGACTGACTAATGAGGGGCAGAGCTACAAATGGACACAGGTGAGTGGAAAAACACCAGGGAAGAAACACAGAGAAGCCGGGTCACGTGAAAATAACAGACATGAGAATAGACAGAAAACAGGCAAAAGATGTGACATCCTCATATTGGACTTTGGGTAAAAGCAAGGGGTTTTAGGGATATATGATCCCGCAGTCCTAATATGCATATTTATTGAAACAGCAATATAGTGCCGGAAAGCATTGTCCCATTTCTTACCAAAGCTCACAGTGAATTGGTGAATTGGAGATTGAACTGAAATTTTCCCATCGGAGTGTGTGTGTGTGTGTGTGTGTGTGTCTGCCGGTCCATCCTCTGCTTTGATATTTATCAGTTATATATTTAGGGTTTTTTGTTGTTGCTTGCATTGGCTATCAACTGCTTCCTTTTTTCTTTACAGCTTTCCATGAGTGCCAGTTGTGCGTCTGTTATACTTATGAAGTTCATTTTAGAATCAAATTTCTGTACACTGAAAGAAGGGATAATGCCTGGATTGATTAAACTCCCGCTCCCATTAATAATAACAAAAAAATTCTGATGGGTGCAGATCTCTACTTCCATCTGGCATTTTCAGCAGGATAATGCTCACCCACACACAGCAAGAGTTTCCCAAGAAACTTTTATGTTGTACAGTTTTCACTCTAATGTTGTGTTACCCACATATAAAGTTTTCAACATTTTTATTTCATTTCAACTCCTTCCTTCTTGCTATTTTTTTTTCAGTAAATATAAATTTGATTATGTCATGGTAAGACCTTAGAATCCCTGACTCTTGAAACACTTTACATCCTGAAACATTTTAATAGGAAATAATGTTCCTAGCCACACACAATTAGCCCTATATTGCTAGATTGAATTTCGACCCTTAAAACTAATAAATTGAGTTTGGGCTGGATTGATCCAGGCAAACTAGAAAGCAGCGGCGTGGAGGTGGACCACTGCCAGTAAGTGTCATCGTGAGCGCGCCTGGCTGGCAGCGGCGCGCGGCCGTGTGTGTGTGTGTGTGCGCGCGCCCCCGAGCAGGTTTGGATCTCTCCGCTGATCCAGCGTTGCAAACATGTCCAAACTGGAGCAGATCCTCATCCTCGACCCTCCGGCCGACCTCAAATTCAGAGGTAAGACCTGAACGCTGCGGGCGGCTGACGGGGTTTAGTCGGGGTTTGGTAGAGAACAGAGTAAAGTTAACCCGGGAGCGGGCAGAGATTTCACACTTCCATCGCGGCGAGTTCCCCCACCGCAGCGCCGGCCATTTTGAGGCAGAGAGCGTAGGCCGCGGCTCATCCCCGAGCTCGAGTGAGCGGAGGAGGCCGGCAGGAGGTAGACCCTCCCGGCTTAGTAGCAGCGTAGCTTCCGGTTACTGTATTCATCCCGCCTTAGTTTGTGACATTAGGGGATGTTACGGTATTACGGCTTTGCCGTGTGAATAATTCCATTCCATATCATTCCATTATACTCCTTTCTGTGACTTTACCTAGAGCCCGGTGTCTTTTTCACACATTTTTCACGCTGCCCTGGTAGCTAGTTAGTTAGCTATCTAGCTAGCCTAGCATTAGCACGGCTATTAGCATTGGCTGCTATTGACGACGTGGATTTGGTGTTGCTAAGCTATAACTCGTTAGCTAGCAGGTGCTGTGGAGCTGAGTTAGGGCTGGATAGCTGCGCAACTTCAGTCGTCAAACTGAATTGATAGCTAGATATCTGTATGGACAAGCCTCTTTAGCCTAATATTACACTAAAGAAACAAACGTCAACCCTTTTTACTACTTTATACTGGTTAAAACTGTAATCTAAGATCTTCGTTATTTAGTTTTTAGCTACTCTCATTCCAGATATCAGCTGTAAAACATATTTACTAGCTAGCTAAATAATAATATTATCATAATGAGCCTTAAATGACACAAGGGACACACACTGTAACTCGTTACTGGTCAATTCTGTCATTTAAAATCTATGTAATGTAGTTTTTAGCTACTAAGGATTTTAGCTGCTCCCATTTCACATATTAACTATCTGTGAAATGTTTACTAACAAGCTCTTAATATTAGCTTTGCTATAAGCAAGCAATCTTAGCCTGAAATGACACTAGAGACACAAATTCTAACTTAGTTTTTACTGGTAAAAGCTGTAATTTATGATCTCTGTAATTTTGCTTTTAGCCACTAACGTTAGTAGTTTTAAGCTACTCATGTTTTAGAGATCGACTGACATGTTTAACTACTAGTAGTAATATCAGATTTATTATTGATTTACATGTAATTTCATGTCTTGTTTATAATTACTTTAATCTTACTTATTTAAACTCCAGCTGTATCCTGGTTTCCTGATCAAGATATTCATGCTTTTTTTATGAATAGAAATTGTAATTCTGACTAGCCAAAAGACTGACTAGAACGATTTAATTTGTTAAATTCAGGGAAAATATAAAAAAAGGAAAATATTTGTTTGATTTTAAAGTTGAGGGATATGTTAAACAAAACAAACAAAAAAAAGAAATCAAGAAAATGATTGAAACTGACTTGTTAACTTGATTAAATTATGTATTAAATTGAGGGGAAAAAAAAACGCTCCCACAGATACTCCCGGTATGTTGATACTTTAGTTAAACTTTGGGATATATATATATATATATATATATATATATATATATATATATATATATATATATATTATATATATTATATATAGTGAGAAAACTGTTAAATATTTACAAGATGGAATTATACATGCCATCGATTTAATAGTTTCCCACCATGATAATTCAAGAGCTTTGCACTTTAGTTTAACTAGTGAAATGATTTGTTAAATGGAGGGAATTAATTGATTGATTATTTTTTCAGCTTGATACGTTAGGGGCTCTGTACTTCAGTTAAATGGAGGAACTGAGGTAATTTTTTTAAATTGAGAAAACAGTTTATTAAATTAACAAAATGGATAATGTCTTTAAATATTAATTTTTGAGTCACACTTGTTAAATTGATCTGAAGTACTGAGTTTAGTGTTCCATTGAGAGAGAATATGCTTTAAAGTGAAGCTCACCTCAGAGTAGTATGGGTGGGGGGTCTTCAGCTAAATGGGTCTAGCATAGAATGTGGGCGTGTACAAAAATCAATTTTGCACTCTCAGCTATCAGCTGTGTCCTTCAGACTACTCACTCACTGTACTATCAGCAGCCTCAGGAGTGCTGTTAAATTATGCAGGACATGCATTCTGGAAAAAAACCCACGCAGGCGTGTGAACTTACGATGAGCAGTAAAACTTCATTAAAGGGTCCCAGCCCCCATTAACAGGAGCTTATTTCCGTAGGAGGCTTGAATTATGCAATAATCTATAAACGCTGAGGTTTGTCAGCGTAAAATGCGTGTTTAGGGTGGACATGGGACTGTCAAGGTGGTTTAAATCACCATTAGCTATATACAGTAATGTACACATTAACTTTAATGAGGGCATATTGCTGTGGAAGAAATGATTTAGTAGAGTTTAATACTTTTTAAATTGTTTAACAATTGACATGCACTTAATTAAAACTGGTTATCAGAATGAATTTATTTAATTCAGTTTAGTACAGAATTTATAAATGTTCCATATTATTATTATCATGCAAAAAGCCTTGTATCTCTTAAATGACAACTTTATAAAAAAAAAAAAAGGATGGCACTCTTTACTTCTTAATGGTTGTCAATATGATTAGTATTTTACATTTTGGAGCATTTTTATTGCTCTGTTAATCCTGAAATTGACACCATGTAAAGAACACACGACTCAAATTATGAAAAAGTAAAAAACAGCTCAATAGATGGCTGTACTGCTTCTCTATTTTACGTTTTTGGACTGATGTGGCTAACACACACAGAAACCACACAGCATAGTTTAGTGTTTAGCATTGTAACAAGAAATTGTAATTGTAATTTTATAATTATATCCAAAATTGACCAGATATGGTTTCAATCAGGACCTGCAATGTACGATTAGATACCTAATGACATGGTTAGTCCACTTGGCTAAGGCTAGCTTTTATCCTGGCACAGATATCTGCAGATTTCTTGTGGTTCTGCATACTTTTAAGAATAAATTTACCTTAGTTTAGCCACAGATACAATGCCTGGTTCACATATCAACCTGTTTGTTTTTTTGTTTAATGCATGATGTGACTGTGGAAATGCCTGGAAAGCACTTAAGGGTTGGTTCAAAACAGTGAAGTTACACCCTTTTAAAGAGCAATTCACTTTTAATCAATAACAATATTCTGACTTACTAAAATTAAAATACGTTTTACGTAGTCCGTATACAAGATCATTCACATAAATGAAATTTCCTTGGTAAATCAACACAATAGGCAATATTGAGGTTATTTATATGCACTGATCAAGCAAAACATTATGACCACCTTATTGTGTATACGCCTGTTATCCATCTAATAGAGTGGACAGTGAGCAGACACAGTGTTTAAAAACTCCAGCAGCACTGCTGTGTCCGATCCACTCTGTCGTACACACACAGCACAACACACTACTAACACAACACCACTATTTCAATCAGTGCAATGCGGAGAATGATGCACCACTCAAATAATGAAAATAATAACTGCTCTGTGGTGGTCTATCCTGTGGGGTCCTGACCATTTAATGAACACGATGAAAGTATATAGTATAATAATAAAGTATACAGAGAAACAGATGCTACAGGACTGTAGTCTGTAATTATTGTAGAACTTCAAAAGTTTTACTATGTGATCAATTGAGCTGAAACGACAGATAATGAGTGTAGGAACAAGAAGGTGGTCATAGTGTTTGCTTCCTATGTGTATACTGTACGATATGCTGATGGTTTTGTTAATGTGACAGACCTAGGATTAGGTATCAGCCTTGGATGCGGCTCTGGGGTATCCAACAAGTGAAATTCTGGTCCAAGTAATAAGGTGTTAGCATGCCTCATACAAACCAACTACTATATAAGTAACTGCATTGTTGGTGAATCTGTATGCTTTTTTGGCCAGTTGTTTTTCATGTTGTTGATCACATACTTTGGGTTCCTTATGTAAAAGGGCAGCTGAGGCCAGTGATGTCTCTTTGATACACTTGATTAGGTCTCATGAGACACACAGTTCCCTTCGCATTAGAAATGTTTGTCTAATGAAACAGATTTGATAACACCTTATTAGACAGCTAATTCTATAATCAGAATCAGGGCTGAGTTTTTAATGCTTTTCCATGAATGCCCACTGACCTGGATATAAGGGCACAGATCATACCATGTCTAAATTGTTTTGCCATGTTTTTGCAGTGCCAGATTTGGGGGTTTGACTCCTATTGCCAGTTGATGTGAAGATATCATGTCTGTGGAAGGAAAGGTTTTGGAAAACTTTTCCGGTTTGTCATTCACAACCAACATCATGAGGAGAGGATTAGAAGTCAAATGTTGCTGCATCGTCCTCTTGAGTCATGACCTCGGTTTATTTGCTGCAGGATAGTTCTTATGTTCCAGCTTTGTAGCCTGATCTCCACCTCTAGACATCTCTGTTAAGCCGTCAGCTAGTTTATGAGAGGACTGAACTGGCCTGTGGGATATAAAAACAGTAAAGGCACAAAACACTGACCTAGTTCCTGAATGAAATTGTTCATTTGAAGTTGTATGTACATATCTAAGTTTAAGATTCTTGTGTTCACACTTGTTCACTTTAGGTTTTTATGCACGTCTCCAAAGTTTTGAGAAATGGTTGCTGTCAGCAGAATGAAATAGTAATGAAACTAGTGACTAAAAGTAATACTGAACAGATCCAAACTCCAAAAGCATGTAAACAAGATTTCATTGCAATCCTACAGCTGTTGTTGCTTATGGCCTCTATTAATTCAATGTTCTAATCTTTGCCAGTGGGTTTTGGAGTGCACAAAAATCTAAATACATACTGTGCTGAAATCAGAATTTATAAATTTTAGGCACCTATTTGTATTGGTACTCTGCATTGGCCGATAAATTGGCATCTGTGGATTCCTACATCCTGTGTATCATTTAAATAATACTGGAAGCAATTGTTTCAGTTTATTGTTACTAAAGGCTTATTATTTATGCTCCAGCTCGGGAACAGTGCAGAGTCTGTGCCATATCCTGCACAGGTGGCCTGATCCATTGTGAGTGTTTACACTTGTGCATTTGTGTGTCTGCGTTGCTCTCGAGTTGGTCCATTTTTTTTGGCATACTACATACAATAGCAGCTAAAACTGAGTGGATTGTGTTGAAGTTGGAGCTAATAGCAGTTGTTACTTTTGATTCTGTGTTTAGTAGAAGCCTCTGGAGGTCATTTTTGTGCCGATGTTTTATTTTAGAAGCTGACTTTTAACCAGACTTGGAACAACAACTCTGAAAAACACTGTATTTAAGGAGGGAGATCAAGTTGAGTTAACCGTTTAACCTCTAAATGATTTATGATATTAATGTTTTCTAATCTCAATATTGAGACATTGAATATTGATCTAATACTGATCCTGGAAGGTTTAAAACAAGCTCTTCTTAAGAGAAACTCTGTACTACAGGACATTGTATATAGTGATACTCTGCCCTGATTCCTGGAGATCCTTGGATCTGTAGCTTCTGCTACTGCAATTCAATTCAGCAAGTCAAATTTGGTGTGATGTTATTCCTGTCTCTGCCTTCTGAGGTAAATGGAATGCAGCCTAACACACCTAACTTTATTCAGATGCCTTTGACGGCCTTTGTTACCTGGATCAGACTTTTTTTTTTAGAGCTTGGTTACATCACAAAAGAAAATACACAGCTATAATCATCACACCTATTTGTAATTTCGGTCTTGATTTGTTACTGAATTAGACCAGAATGGTTCATTCATTCTATTTTGTTTATAATTTATAGTTATACCTTTATTGCATAACTACCTATATGAGGCACTTGTATCACTATAACTAGGTTTGGTACTCTGTGTTGGCTGATTCTTTCAATTCAGGTGTCAGTAATCTGCGCTCAGGGAATGAGTTGAATCTGTGAATCCTTACAGTAGTGTCACAAGCCCGTATGACTTCAAGTCACCCCAAGTTCTCCCTGAATCATTCAGAAACCTGAACCTGTTGGACCCGTGCAGAGTTCACCCCAGCACCCGAACCCAAGCAGCCTTTTTACTCTGTTCTATCAGTGCTTAAACTAATTGGCCAGAGTGGTAAAGAGAGCCATGGAGATTATAGTGAAGCTTCAGGCCTCGTAAAGGCCACAGCAGGACGAAACCGTGCCTCTGCTGAGCTAAAAACAGCCACCAGCACCAGAGCACTGCTCCACTGCTCCAACTCTGTTGGGATTCTTACACTATAAAACAGACAGACCACAGATATCTCTCTCCACTGCTATCTTTTTCTGTTTCTTTCTCTCACTCTTGCTCCCTCTCTCACTCCTGCTCTCTCTCTCTCTCTCTCTCTCTCTCTCTCTCTCTCTCTCTCTCACACTCTGTGTTTCTGCCTCTCCCTATTTCTGTCTCTAGCTGTCTCCCTCTCCTCACTGCTGTTATTTATAGTGGCAGGGAGGTCTGAGAGCCTGGTACGGAGGGAAAGAGGGGGAAAGCCCGGGTCAGGTCATCATAGTATGAATCTTCCTCTGTCAGATTCACTATTGGACTAAATGTACAGTAAAAGCCATTATTGATTATCCATCAGCTACACTTAAGCATGGATATCAGATCTTTCTAATTGCACTCATGACGAAAGCGAAAGTCTAGCTGATCCTCACATCACAATGTGATCATCTCATCTCTGATTAGCTGATACTGTTGCCCATATCCAAAATGGACAGAGTGCTCATGCTACAGAAACCCAACAAGCTCCAAACAAGGTCTTGGATGCAGCTCAAGATGTTGATGTATTTATTTATCTTTTTTGGGCGTGGGAACAGTCATTGGTAAACAGGGACTTGTGACCTTTTTAGGGGCCCGTTTAGGAATTGAATTTAGAAATGGAAACTGAATTTAATTACAACTCCATTAAGGAAAAAAAAAAGTTTCAAAGCTGTGCTCTTATTACAGTCTTCCTGAAGCTAAAAGTGACCTAAATGTTACTTTTTTTCCCCCCAAATATGTAAAGTAATCACATGATTCTGGCTGACAGTAAACAATGCAGTTTTTGTAAACCTGATATAAAAATGAGTAATTTGTTTTGATCCTCGGAGATAGTATCAGATCTGTAATTGTGTTTTACTGTAGGGACACATCAAAGCATTTTATGTGAAAGTGGTCAGGGGCACTTCAGGTTTAGATTGAAAGGCCAAAAACTTTGCTTCAAAAGAACTCTCAATGGATGATTGGCAGGCGTTCTGACTGATGGACAAACAAGCTGACTGACTGACAGGCAGGCTGGTTGATAGGCGGGTGGACAGGGGGCCGACTGATGGATGAGTAAATGGACAGACTGGTTGATTGGCAGATTGGCTGGCTGACAGACAGGCGGGCTTGCTGACTGACTGCTGGATGGGCAGACTGGCTAGCTGGCAGGTTGATTGACTGACGGATAGGCAGACTGGTTGATGGACAGAGGGGTGGTCTGACTGGTCGGCTGTCTGATGGGCTGACAGACTGATAGGCGGACAGATGGACTGGCTGGCTGACCGATGGACAGACTGGCAGACTGATAGGTGGACGAGTGCACAGATGGAATGGCTGACAGATGGGTGGACTGAGTGCCTGGCTTAGAAGTGGGAGGATGGGCTGAAAGATTGGCTGATGTACAGAGGAAAGTATGGTGAGCTGGCTGATGGGCAGACAGACTGATGAACAAACAGGCTGATGGATGGATGGATGGTTGGAATGGTGACTGAAAGTTGGACAACCCGTGGTTAGCCCTGGTGCAGTCTGAGTGTTTAAGCAATGCTCTTCAGTGCAGTGTTTCTAAAGACGTCTTCTTTATAAAGTTTTATTTGTTTGTAGGGATGCACAGTGCTATCAGATTTATATTAGTATTAAACTCAAACATTTTGCATAGAGTTGTAAGAGGTATACAGTATGTACAACATCTGTTACTGACTGATGTTGATTACAGGGAGCCTTTAAATCTATGCTGTTCATTTGTTCATTCGTTCATGTTATGAAGTTATATTGTACTGTCTAGTGTCTCTGTTATAAATATGTTTATCTGCATTGGCAGATGGCATTCCCACATTAATGCATGCCTATTTGTTTATCTCATCTGCTAGGCATTGAGTTAATGACTAAGCATGGAAAAGTGCTGAGAACTTGCTTTTGCTGTGTAAACGCTAGACACCTCCTGCACCCTTAGCAAAAAGCAATATCCCTGTAGCCCTGAAGTCCTATCGGTATCAATGTGCATCACTGTCGGGTAGATACTGTAAAAAATGCTGGATTGGATATTAGTGGGGGAAGAATGAAAACATCTAATCGAATCCTGTACTAAATCCAGCCTGAAGCAGCTCACACTCTTGCGATGTGATATCATGTTATCTGCATGTTGTGTGATGTATTACAGTGTTTAATATACTGCTAGATGCTCATCCAAAGGAACAGTTCAGATGCAGTCAGGAAGCTTGTTGGCTATCTGATGTGTGTTTTAGTCTGAGAAATGCTAGGCTAATATTGTTTACAAGCACTGGATTTGGGCTGCAGCACGATTCAACCAAACCGTGCTTGGTGTGAACACATCGTAAGTAGTGTCGATGAACCAATCAGTGTTTTGTGGGCCAATACTGATAGTATAATCGGCTGATGTCTGAAATCAGTTGAGGCCGGTGCTAGAGGCCGACCGATCGATCGGCCAGCCGATTTAATCGGCCGATTTTTGTTATTTTTTTTATCAATCGGCATCGGCCGATTTTCTTATTTGGCCGCGCCGATTTTAATCCGGCACATCTGCGGGCAGCTACTTGGAACGCAGCAAGGTTTCAAGAGCAGTGTTGGGCACCTTACTTTGAAAAAGTAATTAGTTATAGTTACTCCTTACGTCTCCAAAAAAGTAACTGAGTTACTAACGGAGTTACTCCACTATAAAAGTAATTAGTTACCAGTAAAAGTAACTATCGCGTTACTTTTTATTATTTGCCCGTCAAAAAAAGGAAATCAATTATGCATTTACTATTATTATTAGAAAAATAACAAAAAATAACAAACGAAAATAAACCCAAAATGTTGACAAAAATATAATCTAACGAATTTCAAAAAAATAAAACGAAATTCTCCACACAACCAAAGAAAATTACTAAAACTTGTAATACTGAAAAAAGCAGAAAAACGCGTCTGGGGATGAAATTAAACAAACCAAGCCACACTCAAAAGAAATATGTATATATAAAACAAAATAATGGACAAAAACAACAATTTAATGCCCGTTAAAATGGTATTAATATAACAGCTTCACCAAAAGAGAATAGAGCTTAGATCCTGCCCAAAAAATCCGACCCAGCCGGAGCCCGTGCACATTCTGCCCAAGCCCGAACCATAAACTGTCATTATGAGCCCGTCCCGATCCGCCCCTGTTTTCGGGCTGATTGAATGAGCGAAATATAATCAGAATTATGTTAATTAACACTGTAACATAGAAGCATAGAACTATTATTTAATTTAAATTATTTTAAAGAACAGCTACACACAATGCTGCAAGTCAAACGCGGAGGCGTTCACGTGCGCCCAGAGCTACGTGATTACATTTTTCATTTTTATTATAGTTTAATTTTATTTTGTTTTTATTTTTTCTGTTCATTTTAGGGTGGGCTTGCTAGCGCGAGCGCTTTACACAAGAACTAACGGACCACGAGTGCCGCGCGCTCGGCACAACAACTCCCGCTGTACAACTCTGTACAACAGCGCTTATAAATAAATTAAACACAAAAATGAGGGTATTCTATCAGTAATTTCAGTTCGTTTTAGTTAGTTTTATAAACACAAAATACAGTTCGAGATAGTTATGTTTTTCCTTTTAATTACTGTTTTTATTAGATTCAGTTAACACAAATGTTTTTCACTTTCAGTTTTCGCTATTTCGTTCGCTTTAGTGAACAATAATAATTGGTTACTTAGCAACATTGTGATTATCACACCAGAGCTTTATATAAAATAAAAATAGGAGCCCGATTTCGGGTCGGTCCTCGGGTCAGGTCGGGTTCGGGCAGAGAATCTAAGCTCTAAAAGAGAAAACAGCAGCACCACAAAAACCGGAGCAGCTAAAAAGAGCTTAACGTCCTTAATTCGGAACTTGGGTTGTCCACGGCAATCACTGAATTGATTAGAGCACGCAAATCGTCACAATTGTGCCTCACTTCACCACGCCAAACCACAGGCACAGCGGCCAGAAGCTCAAGTTCACCGGACAGAGGAGGGGTTAACCAGGGCAAAGCGAAGTAAAGAAAAAAAGTTCATAGAGCTGCTAAAGTAACGTGCAGTAACGGGGTGTCGGAAATGGTAACGGCGTTATAGTTACAGTCATAGTAATTAGTTAGATTACTCGTTACTGGAAAAAAGTTAGTTTTAACGCCGTTACTCCCAACACTGTTCAAGAGTGAGCAAGACTGGTAAGTGAGCAAGACAACGGGTAAGGCATCCATTTTTACAATCCAGTGTCCCAAAGTCTATATTTTCTCTCATGATTAGTAATCTGTGATGTTGCTTCATTTACTGAAAAAGAATAGAATTTCAACTGCATCGGTGTTGTAGCATTTCTCTCCAAACGAAACTATGCTTAGCGTTGATGGCAGGAGTGCATTTGGAATGCGCCCTGACTATGCAAGGCAAGCCCTATCTATAAGCTCTAGTATAAAATAACTGACGTCTCTTCTTCAGAAACGAAAATCTAAGTAAATAAAATAAAATTAACACTTGATATTTTCAGTATTTAAATTATTTTTAGACGAAATGAAAAAGGGCAGGACTAAAACTGTTTAAGGATATTCGCAGCATCAGCTGCGCTGAAATAATAATTACTGGTTAGTCAGGATTATTAGAGGACTGTACTTCTCCTTATATATAAATAAGCTTTATTGTAAACGAATTAATAAAACAAATAGTTTCTAAAATAATGGAGTTAAAATAAAACATCTCTTTTTCCTTCACTACAAACAGACATTAAATCATGCCGCCTCCTGCTGTTCTGCTGTAAAACTCACCCGTTTAAAGCGGTTTGCGCTGTTAGATATTAAATGAAACGATGAGCAGAATTTTCTGTTTTGTCGGGTTCTACTTTAGAACCCCCTCCAGACTTTTCTGATAAAAGCTCATTTTATCCTGAACCTATAAAGTCCGCGCTCTTCAGCTTTCTCAACTCATTTTCCGCTCACGCACCGAACCTCCAGTACAGCTGATGAGACGCGTTTCTCTGGCTAAGGAGCTCATTTGAAGAAGAAAAAAAAAAACAGATAAAGCTATATTTAAATTACAGCACCTGTCTGTTTTTGCATTATTTATAATTTTATTCTTAATTTAAACGTCACCCATTTTTGTAAAATAATAGCTGCAGCCCTAATGTGAACATTTTATAACATTGTCCTCCCATGTCCATTCGTTTTCAACTGCATGGAGTTGAAGAAGAAATGAGCTTTGCCGTTTTGGAGTAACTATCTAAAGTTGTCACATTATGGAAGTCTTCTTGCACTCTGTTAAACATATTAAAATGAATAATTAATAGACTAACAGACTGCAACAAGTCATACATTTGTTAATTAGTAGGCCCCTACAGTAAATTTTATATAATAGCCAACATAATATTTCTACTATAAACATGAATATAGTGTATATGGAACATATGTTATATAATGAATAAAATAAAATGTTATGGATAATACAATCTAAATAAAATTAATATTTTTTTTTATTAACATATAGTGATATAGTAACATTAAAGTCACTATAAAATGCTAACCTTATTTTCAATAAATTGTGTGAAGTTTACAACTGTTGTGCCTCCTCTTACTAGTATGATTTTAAGCATGCCAAATAAGTATAATACGATAGCATATCGGCCCTAAAAATCGGCAGGTCACATCGGCCATCGGCTGACTCTGACCACTAATGATCGGTATCGGCATCGGCCTTAGAAAAACCCATATCGGTCGGTCTCTAGCCGGTGCTGGATGCTACATTGACCTTTTTAGACAAACTTGTTGGTGCATTTTCATGCAGGATGCTGCCTATAGGACACTGTTGGTGAACTAATCTCAGCAAAGCAGTGACACTGAGGTGTTTAAAACCTTTAGCAGCACTGCTGTATCTGATTCATCATTTGTACCGGCACAACACTCAACTCTTTTAGCACACCGCCACTAGCATATCAGTGCAGTCACTGCAGTGCCGAGAATGACCCACAACTCTGCTCTGTGGTGGTCTTTTTGGGTTCTTGACCATTAAAGAACAGAGTAAAAGGAGAATAATATGCAGATTTGCAGAGAGCACTTTGCACATTGTAGAAGTACAAAGTTGTCTCAGGGGAGAAAATGTTTAATGTGTGTTAAAACCAGTAGTCATAATGTTATGCTTGATTTGTGCATATTAAATTTCCATCAGTGTTTGAGTACTGTTGCTCTTTCCTATCAAGAATCTCTTCTCTTTATTGGTATCAGCTGCAATAAGGTACATATTGTTTTTCTTGTATTAATAACCCATATGTGATGTTCTGTAATGGTACGTCCCTTGTATCTTATCTAGTCTTACTTTCACAACTGACATTTCATGTCCTAATTGATTTTGCTAAAAAAATACAATAAACCTGGTTAGATAACTGAATTTGCTCAATTGAACAGATCTTATCCTGGAGGACGGATGTTATTACAGTACAAACCGGAAAGTTCAATTTTCAAGTCCAAACTCTAATTATAGTCATATGCAGTGTTTTCCATATTCTCAAAATTGATTTAGTATTAAATTGATTTGTATTAAAAAACAACAATAAGTATTACAAAACCCCCACAAAAATAGCATGATAAAGCATATTGAAATAGCACCAAGAAGCTTCCAGCATCAAGAAAGGCTCATATGACACTGTGATTCCATTACACTGTGTCTGATGTTCTTCTTCAGTACATTCATTTAGAGCTCCTCCAGTACAACACTATCCTTGTTCTCTCTGGTTAAGTTGACCAGTTGAACATCTGGCCTTCTGCTCTGTGTTTGCAAAACAAGTCTGACTCGATCATTTTGGAGCACTCCTGACGGCGGCTAATATGCTAATACGAGACATGCTTGGTCATGAGATCCAAAGCTTTAGTCTAATTGTCTCTTCTCTCCTCTTAGCCATGACCTGTGAACAATGATGGAAATGTGGATGCTGAGCTTTAGGTTTGTCTGAGTTTATGAAGCTAGAGTGTAGGGATTGAAGTTATGGTCAGGTAGGGCTGCAAAATATATTGTTTTAAGCATCGATATCACAAGGTACACATGCTCAGTATTCACATCGACACATTTTTTGGACTGGTTGCTTTATACAAAGAAAAAATAACACTGTTCTTACTTTGCATGACAATCTACCAGATTAATGATTATATTTGCCCAGTAATTTTTTTTCGTCAGTTATTAATGCATAGATTGCACTATTAACATAATGACATGTTGGATCATTGACGTATAGCAATCTTTAAAAATATTTATGTTGCAATATGTATTGCAAAACAGCAAAATATTGCCGTAACAATTTTTTTTCCCCAATGTCATGCCACCCTACTTTCAAGAGAATGTTTACACTTCATGTTATGTTTGGATACAAATGGAGCGTAGACTTGGAATGTAGACTTGCAGAAGTATGAAAAGGGCGGTGCCACTGAAAATCTTGGAAAATCAGGGTAGTCAGTAGTTTAATCAAAAATGACCACTGCATAGTTCCATATGGACAAAGAAAAAACTGCAGAATAGAAACTTTTGCACCACCTTTAAAAATGGTTAGGTCTGCACTGAATATTTGGCAACTAAAACTATTTGAAAGAAAATGGCAAAAATAATAAATAATAATCATAATAATCAAAATAATAAATAAGTAAATTACTATTTTGAAGCTACCACATAATGTAGATAAAAACTGCTACTTAATTTCCAAGTTAAATTTAATTTTTGTCAAAAATGAAGCTAAAGCATGTATATATGGATTGCAAGTGTTTAGTCCACTAAGAAAACAACAGTAGTAGCTTTATCAGATTGATTTAATCGTTTTTGAGTGTTTGCTTCTCTCAGATTCCTGAAAAGCTCCTCTGCGTTTTTTCCGCTCTTTCAAATATGAAAGCTTTTAAAGGCTGTTTTTCCGATTGAAAAGATTTTCAGCAGCAGTGGTAAACCATGTCTTGTTCCCTTTAGTAGATGGACATCAGTGGCATTGCTTCATGCTGTGTATTAAAACTTTGCAATATAAGATGTCATCAATGAGGGAGAATAAATGTTAAGTAATTTTTTTTTACACTTTACTTGCTTAAATTAAATAGAGTTAAATAAAGTGTTTAGCAAAACCTGTCACACTTGGTATCTGTTTATTTAGTTTGCTGCCTTGTCCAAACCACCTGTTATCTAGCTGAAAGATATGAGCTGTACAGTGCTAGGATAGTAACATTAACTGGGGTAACTTTGGTTGTTTAATATAAGACTGACTGCCTTTCTTTGTATAAACTTCATAGCATGTGTGCTCCTCTGTGGCTTCTGGGAACTTGATTCATCTTTTAATTTAATATAGTATTGTTAAAAAGCTGCATGGCGTGTTATGACATTTCTGAGGTACCCTATGAGGCTGTAGCTCATCATTATATCTGTAGCATATCCCTTGTTTTAAATTAAAAGCAGCAGCACCAATGATTGTGATAAATGCCTCATTTGCCTCATTTTAGTTTTTTTCGTTTGACTTCCCTGTTTCTCATGCAGTTAGATTACTGTATCAAATCTACATTTGAACTGATTTATGCACTCTAAAAAAAACACATAAATACTTTTCTTTTTAGTTTTAAGTACGACATTTGCACTAAGCTGCCTCCTGTTTAGTTAACCCTGAATTACTACAGATGCCAATAGCAAGTGCCAGGACAGCTTGTCTGCTGGTTCAGGGTTCATTGTGATACGTGGAGACCTGCCCTGTAAAACGTATAAATTATTAATAGAGACAATAACACACTGGGATCATATTTTAACTCTTAAGAACTCATGCTACTTTGACCTAGATTCAGCCTTAGTTAAATTAGATTTAATCTGCACTTTATTTTAGTGACCATGTCTAAATGTTTGTGGACGCTCTGTCTATCGATTGCTGCGTTCAGCTACTTTAAATTGCATTGATAGCTGATGGCACTCAGATGTGTGAATGTGCATACATACTCAGCTTGTCTGTTCCCTGTGGAGAAGAATTACCATTAGAGTGGGACTCTTTAGAACAGTTAAACACAAACCTATTGGCATCTGTTGGTACCATGCCCTAATGGCTGGTGTATGAAGCCTCCCAGCATTGAGCTGTGAAGCAGTGAATCAGTCTTCTGGAATGATGGTGCTCCATCCAATACCTTTGGGATACGTTAGGGAGTTTGAGATGGATGCGGTGTCATAATCATCCAACATCCTGGTTTCGCCAATGCTCTTGTTGCTGAATGCACCTACACATCCTCACAGCAGTGTTCCAAAATCTAGTCCCGTCACTTTTGTCCACACAGTGTATGTTCCATATAAGCAAACATGTCTCTGGCAGGCACTGTAAGGAAGTACAGCGTGAAACGTCTTTGAAGGGATTTCATGTTTTAAGCTTCTTATTGACATCAGCTTATATTACATGTAAGAAAAGCTCTGTTACCACTATTTTGCATTCCCCTCACTCGTGCGCGTTCTCGGGTGTTCACGGTGTGTCAGGTGACTGCTGCCACATAGGTGGGTCACACTGATGTGTCAACCTGCTTTCACAATGCTACATTGTTGGAATGTCAACATTTAAACCAACTCTACTTTGACACTCCCAAATGCAAAGCTAACAATGAGGCGGGCCGTAACCAAACAGCAGATAAGGCGTATCTGTAACCTGCTGTACTGAACTCCCACACAGTGCCTCCGGTAGCCTTTAACCTAGAATACGGGAGGGGATATTAAACTGAGTGATATATTGAAAGGAGTATTATGGCCTCAATGTAACTTCATCTTCTGCTTTTTAATACATCTTTTTTGTTGAACATTAACTCCATATTGCTTTATAATACTGTCTGATCTGGCTTTGAGGGCTTATTGATGACGAGGTGTGATGTTGCTGGCTTAAAGCTTGTTCACAGTCCTTTACTAACTGTAACTGTAGTTCGGATGGCCACTACTGCCACCACCACCACCATTGTATGAGTTTCCTCTTTTGCTACTACCACAATAGCTTGGTCTACCATCACCGAATGGCACCTAAAACTATGATTGTGGTGGGCCAGTGCTGCCACCAGCACCAACACCAATACCACTGTAGTTTGGGCCACCACTGCCACAGGTTGGGCAACCATGTAGCCTTCACTCCCATCACCTCAGTTATGGCTACTACTAACACCTCTGCCATAATTTGGGTCACTATCACCCCCACCAGCTGTGCCATCACAAGTGCTTGCCACTACATCAATCACCTCTGCAGTTTGGGCCGATACCAACACCTCCGCCATATTTTGGGCTACTGCCAGCACTGCCATAGTTTGGTCCACCCCGCCAAAGTTTGGACTATTTCTACCATCACCAACATAGTTTGGGCCACCACCATTGTACTTCTGTCCACTGTCATCACCATCACCACATTTGTGTGGGAACATACTGATGTTTATCAGTACACGTGTATTAAATGGAGCTCCATCACTCTAAATAATGTGCTTTGTCTATTTCACAGCTCAATCTTCAGGAGCATTATACCACTTCAGCCAGTGGGTGACCTCACACACAACTCCTGTAGGCTCATGTTTGCCTGTTTCATGTTAAGTCTGATCCATTTTGCTGGTTTTCTGTCAACTAACCACACCCCAATCTTTTATTTTACTCCTATTGGTTCCTCATGTGGTGTGACTAGGAGAAGCCCAGACTGCTTGCATGAGGACATTTAACATTTAACCATTACACCTGTTTTGAAGTGCTCAGAATGGAAGCACTGAAATGAATTGGCATAAAATTGAGATTTCACAGCCGAGATGTAATTACGCTATGTAATTCAATATTCATGGTCAGTTGTGATGCGTTAAAGAACAACGGCCTCAGTATCCTTAAGCTGAAAGTGCACTGTTTCACCCTGAAAGAGTGGACTGTGCTTACTCCTTTGACTTGTAGTGTAGAGCCTGCTGTGATCATGTTCTAGAGCCCAGGTAATCTAAGGGAGTTCTGGAATGGCATTTCTACACTAATCCACTTGTGCATTTCAAAGGCTGCATTTTGTTACTGCTTTGTTCTTAATGTAGAAGGTACTGTTGCATGTGAACATTTACCTTTTTTCCCCCTGACATTTAAAGCTGAGCCTTTTAATGCCTTTTAATTCAGTATAATTTTTGTGATGGTACACACATTTACTCTTCCAGTTTGCTGCATTTAACCTTGATCCATTCACCCAAATGTTCCAAAAAGGGGTTAAATCTGGACTTCTCAATGAGTGAATGCACAGTAACACAAATATCCAGATCAGATGTGGCCAAAAATCCCAAAAAATGGATTCATGAATTCAATTTTAGTATCAGATACTGGTCCCGATATTAGCAAAAATATCTTGGCTTGGGTATCAGATAATTAGGCTGATCCATGGGACCAATTCATTCACTAAACCCAAACCAAACACTGGACAGCTACATGCCGGTCTTCTTGCTAATGCAAGTTCAGTATAACCTACAGACATGATGCACATATAACAAATATGAACCCTATATTTCCAATATGGCCTATGGCCTGTCAACAACTGGGAGTAAGTAATGCATTTTAGGAAAATGGCTAGTAGCTAGCATTGCTGCTAACCTGTTTATAGCCTGACGGGTGCCAGGGTGGTTCTGTGCAGGTTTTCTTACGCTGATGTCACAGTAAAGGGAGCCATACAAAACGGCTTATAGAATCATATGATGCCTGACAGCAAGATGTTTTCTGTGAATCAGCTAAAAGAGTTTGGAGTGTTTATAGGGCAGGGAAATACGGACATACAAAAGCATGCCAAATATGAGTTCTGCCTAACATGTTCTCTTTAATCTTAACTCAAAGGGATGAAGAAAGGTTGGAAAATAGACAGGTACTAAGCCTAGTATTGCTTTTTTGTTTTTTTAAATATCCGAACTGTAGACCTTCTATACCTATTAAAGCTCCAGAAGTGACCTATGTGACAGAAGTTGTTTTACATAGTTGCTTTGAAGGAAAGAAATGTTTGTGAGAGACTCTTGAAGTGGCACTATGAAACATATGTGTGGAGCTGCCATTCAATCCAAACCTGTCTCACCACATTCACCCGTCCAGTAATAGGAACTGATCTGAGACATGTTTTTATGCAAGAGGCGAAAACACTTCTGCCTTTTTTTGCTGTGCAAGTTACTCCACTTCAGTTGATAATGAAGCAGAGGGGATTTTTTTTCCTCTTTTACATAGTGGCACACGATTATTGAGACGAATAATAAAGCTCCAGCTGATTAGGGCTGGGCAATTCATTGCAAATTAGTTATGTTCATGTTATGGCCTCAAAAATTCAAAAGTAAATGCTGTAAATGTCATTCATGAATCGTAACTAAGACAACATATTATATTAATCATGATTTAATATATGAGGTTGCATCACTCATTACTACTAAAGATTTGCCGGAGTGACGTGCAAAGCGGTAAAGCCTTTGATTGGCTGCTTCTCACAAAGCTCCGCCTCTTGACACCCTCACTGGTCTGAGACTATATCACTGATCTTGATGGTAGATCTACTTTTTAAAGTAATAACAAAATATGTACATCTGGATCATTTAAAAGCCCCATGTTTAGATTAAAAAATAAAGAGTGTTTCTAAACTAAACTCTCTCTTTCTCTCTGTTTCTACCCTTCTCTCTGTCTATTTTTACTGCAGGTCCATTCACAGACGTCGTCACAGCCAACCTGAAGCTGACGAACCCGTCAGACAAGAAAGTATGTTTCAAAGTGAAGACCACAGCACCACGCAGGTACTGCGTACGGCCCAACAGTGGCGCTATCGACCCAGGCGCCTCCATCATTATCTCAGGTGAGCTGTGGGCTCAGCAAGGCCAGGTGTGGTCATGCAGTGGGAATACACATCTGGTGGCAGTTTGTTTAATCTGTAAAGAAGTCCAAAACATTCTGTTTACAGGCTTTAACTCTAAACCTGTACTTACAATGCACTGCATGCTACTGTGCACTCCTAGTAAATGGATAATGAATAAACCAGGAAAAACAATATGCAAGGAAACACAGCAGACTTTCAGTACTGTTCACTGGAGTTAATAAAGCCCAACCTTTTTTTTATGGTAGCCTTGTATGGTATGACTGAGAAAGTCCATTGTTGGTGCAGTGGCTCTCTCTCAGGCTCTCTCTCAGCTGCATGAGCTAACAGGAGGGTTGGATGTGTAGCTGCTGTAGCTGCTGTGCTTTCGTTTTCAGTGCAGTGTGTAATTCAGTACATCACATTTACTCATTTCTGCATTAAGCAATAAGAGTTCCTATTTTGTAAAAGACAGAGTTGAGCTTTTCACTTTTGTTTTTCTTGTAGTTTATTTATATTTTGTCCTATTATCCATCCCACCAATTAGGCTTCCCATATATCAATATTGGTGCTCCCAACACAAGGAGGGTAAAGAGAAGCACATGCTTCTTCTAATACATGTAAATTAGGGCTGGAAAGTTTATCAAATTAGTTTGATTAATAAAATTACTGTTTTAATGCTATTTTCAAATCGGATAACCAAAATTGTACATCTTTACACATAGAAGCTGCCAGAGGGTAGATGGACAACAGTAGATATACTATTACATCTTTAAAAAACTTGAATATCATTGAAAAGTTACTTTATTTTAAAATGCGATACTACTATTATATAGATTGTCAATAGTGATCTATAAATTAATTAATTAATTGATTAATAAATTAAATGAAACAATAGCTTGTACGTCACTTTAATTGGTGCTGATTGCTCATATATTTAAATAATATTAGGATTCTTTTTCCCCCTTTTTTCCCCATATCACCCAGCCCTAATTTACATATTTATTGCAGACTGTTTTAGAATAAATCTGTACTCTAAATATTTTGGTTTACCTAAAAAAATCTGACTTTTCTACCAGCCATGTACCATTTAATTATGCAACGGATCCTACAAGTTACAGTGAAGCTGCCTCTTTTATTCCTCAGCTTTAAAAAGTGAAGCTGTATATGTTGATGACAAAAAGCCAGTAAGAGGATGATAATTATTTGTTTTATTTATTGTGTGTTGCAGTAATGCTACAGCCATTTGACTACGATCCCAATGAGAAAAGTAAACACAAATTTATGGTGCAGACCATCTTTGCACCAGCCGCTGTCGCAGACACAGAGAGCATGGTAAGAGTCACTACTGTACATTCAGACATGAAGAGATTATAATACTTATGTCTGCACTAAAATTATGCAGTAACTGACTGAATATTGACATGGTGTGGTAGGTCCTGGTGTGTTGTCAGTAGAGGGCAGCAAAGACTCTGGCATTGTTGCTGGAGTGTTTTATTTAAGTCATGTGTAACTGGGAGCAATATGTCAGTGACTTGTGGATATGGCAAAATTAATAAAAAATAATAATAAATTACCAATTACACAGTATATTCTCTGAAATATTTAAACATTTCAGAGAGGCTAAAGCTAAATGTTTTAATTATAGGAAACTTAACTGGCTGACATTACTTCACAAACTGGGTTTTCCATGAATACAGCACAAATTAAATAATTCTGTCCTCTGTTTTTTTTTTTCTGTACATAAAGGCATTACAAATAAAAAAACAAATAAGCTTTCTAATTTTCTCTGTGTAAATCCAAAATCTAATACTGTCTACATGTAGAGGAGTAAGAAGGTATTTAAGTTTTAGCCAGTAGCAGAAATCAGAGGTTTAATTCCAAGTAGTGTAATATGCAAGTCTGGAAATTACAGAATTTCCCTTACTGAGTCAGAAGCGTACATGCATTGGTGCCAGATTTTCTTTTATAAAGCTAATTTTTCTATTTTTACATGACTACTCTGAAAACAGAATTTTCCTGAATCTACACATTGGAGAGCGCATTTTAAAAATGCTTGAAGGAAAGTATCATTTTTGTGTGGGCGGGAGGCAAAATGCAGTCAAAAACCACTGTCTGGATATGTGTGGATGGGCCTCAGATGCATGTTTCCGTTTACCACCAGTGTGAATAATTCTGACTCAGGTTCACTGGAATAGAGCATTTTACACCAAACCTCTCCGAATGGCATGTTTTTACTTGCTGATTTAATTTAATTTAAGGTAAAATAGAGATAAGCGAGAGATTTGCCCTGTAATGCCTCACATTGACATCTTGGCTCATGTGTAAACACACAGTAGGTCCCTGATATGTTACTACTGTCTTCACTACTAGACTGTCTATCTGTACAGCTTGTGTGTGTGCGTGTCTGAGTGTGTGTTTGTGTGGGATGAAGCTCCAGCTGCTAGTCGTTTAGGCTGATGAATCGCATGCCTATTTTTCATCCCCACAGTGGAAAGACGCGAAACCCGATGAGCTCATGGATTCCAAACTCAGATGCGTGTTTGAGCTGCCTTCTGAAAACGATAAAATGGTGAGTACAGGGTGGAGGAGACGGATACAGAGAAGATATTTGAAAATATTTGATGGAGGGATGAATGAATGAAAGAATTTGGACTTGTGTATACTCCCAAATTTTTAAAGCTTAGTGTAATTATGTATTTACTTTAAATAAAGTACTATAAATACTAAATTATTGCATGTAAATAGGATGTTAGGCATCACAGTGCACAGAACATTAGTTGGCCATTCGATGGCTGTTTAGTAGGGTTGCACAATACATCGTTTGAGCATCTCCTTTGCAGTGTACACAAGCACAATAGTCACATCACAGGACAGGCTATTTAGGGCCCTACGATTTTTGCAATGCAAAGAGCATGGACAATCATATAAAGATGAAAAGTCCTAATCAAATCATTAAAAGAAATAAAAGAAATAAGTCACATGGATATGGCAAGGTCACATAATGCACATCATTTTATCATACTAATCATGCCACAACTTGCTTAATCTAGCACCATATTCATTTTACACGACATATCTACCAAAAGCAGACTTTATTTGATTGCTCCCATTTTTGATAATATCACTAAGCGCTGAATCATGAAAATCTGGTAAAAAATATTTTTTATTACAACAATAGATAACGCTGAATAGCTAAATATTGCAATGGCTGTTTTTTCTATATCCTGAAACCCCTATAGTTACAGCACTGGGCGTTAACAGACCATTTCTCATTGAAAAATAATTGACAATACACACCTGTAGATTTTGCACTTATAGGTCATTAAAGCTGGTGTTGCAACTGGTCTCTTAAATGCTTAATTGGCAATAAATCTAGCAACTGTGCAGGCCAAGAAAGGGTTGCAATTGCAGGTTCTGGGAAATCCTTGCTTTGTGTGGGTGAGCATTGTCCTGTTCAAAATTGCACTTGTGACCCCAGTTTGCCCTCATATTACTATTAGGGGAGATTTTTTATTTATTTTTTATTTTTGCGAGGTCATTGAGTGTGTAAGTGAGTTCTGCACCCCTCTGCAGTCTCGCCCCAGTTCCCCCTTACTCCCAGCAGTTTTAGCAACAGAAATGACCTACAGGGCTTCAAGTCTGCACATAGATCAGAGCTACAGGTCAGGAGAGCCCAGGTGGGTGAGGATCAGACAGGGCAGGAAGCGAGTGAGATCAGAGCAGGGACTTCTCTACAAAGTGTTTCGCAGGACAGTCTTTCTTGAGGTAGGCACGTATGATAGGGACACGCTTGGACTTACATAATTCATCCATTGTTGCTTCTAAGGCCTCTTTGGTGAGGTCTTATGACATCTTACAAGGTCTTACAATGTCAGGACAGTCGTCATCCCTAGAGGCTGTCCTCATTAATGTGTGGAATACTTGTGCCCAATCCCATTTCACCCCTTGGTAATACCCCCTTAGCCCTACCCCTCTGTTTTGTGTCTGCACACATAGGAGTAGGGTGTCCTGATTCTTGTTAGGCTGGAGGGGTAGGGTGAAGTGTATATATATCATATATCACTTTTTAAACAGATTTTTTAGAGGCACACTAAAAGAAGAGGGAAATGAGAATCACTGGCAAGTGGCACACTTGACTAAGGAAAACCACAAATTTCAGTATTTTTCTTTTTAAAAAGTATGATAACCACTATATTTCCATAGGTTAATGTATACAGCTCTAGGAAAAATTGTTTCTTTTATTTTACCAAATTGAAAACCTCTGGAATATAATCAAGAGGAAGCTGAATAATCACAGGCCATCAACCCAAGCTGAAGTTCTTGAATTTAGTTATCTAAAAGAAGTGTGTAAAACTGGTGGAGGAGAACATGCCAAGATGCATGAAAACTGTGATTAAAAAACAGGGTTATTCCACCAAATATTGATTTCTGAACTCTTAAAACTTTATGAATATGAACTTGTTTTCTTTGCATTGGAACAAATGAAAGCTAATAAAAGCTATTTTAGCTTCCCATCACAGAGGAATTAAGGAATAGACAATAATAATGAGTTGCTGCACCACCTGCCCCCATTTTAAAGCCCTAAAATTAACTTGTTATCCAGCAGCTGGAGCTAGGTTGCTGAACTTTAGCGCTTCACTGCTATAGCTGTATCTGTATGGGCTGCTTGAAGGGTTGTCCCATTCTTAGGGGGAGGATTTCAACCCTTCCTCTTGTAACTCTGTTCCAAGGGGAAGAATTACATTTGAAAACAAGGGGTAGGTGTACAAAAGATAAATGGGACTAGGCCTTGGTCTCTCCTAGATGAGGTTGCGTTGCATTTCTGATGACAGTAGCCATCGTCTCATACTCCTCTGCATTTTGGCTTGGCCCACATTTCTGCTCAATGTTTTAAGCAGGCAGTTGGTGGTTCTCATCCCATCCTAAGATTTTCCAAGATGCTATATCCCTCATTTTTAAGCGGTTAAGGTCTCTGTGCTGAAATGAGTGCTAAATGATTGCGTCTCCATGTTTTTTGTGGTGTTGGATCACACAACTAACGCTGTGGTTTTGACGGTAATCGCAGAATGACGTAGATGCAGTCAGCAAGGCCGCGCCCATGCTCAACTCCTCCAAAGTGGACGGGCCAGTGGCAGCCAAGCCGACCAGCGCTGCCCTCGACGACACGGAGATGAAGAAGGTTTTTGAAGAGTGCAAGTGGCTGCAGACGGAAGTGGGAAAGCTGCAGGAGGAGAACAGGCAGCTGAAGGTAACCATGTCTTACATTTCTACACTCCTTACACTCTACTCTTGGTCGTATGTATTGAGATACACATACAGAAGTAGAATGTAACACGTTCACATGCCAAATGGCTTAGCATGGAGTTGTAGCTGTACCTAATGATGTTCAGCAATAATCCATCCCATTCAGCTCAGGTTTTCACACAGTTCCTTCAGATTTTGTGGTTGGGTTGGATGCACCCCTATAGCAGGGCAGGTCTGGTGATGCAGCTGACCATGGCATAGTATTTGTGGGGGAGCATTGTCCTGTTGAAATAGCACACCGGAATATGCATCAGGGGTGTGCCATATCGCATCGTACGCAATAATATCACCAACATTTATGAATATTGTGAAAGACATTATACCCTGAAATATAGTGCCATATTATCCACCCCTAATTATCACATCAGGGTGGGGGTTTTTTTCTCCCCTTTTTGTTGTTTTTAGCAACAGAAAAAATGCACACTGTTCTCATTTCTTATTATATATCTACTAGAGACAGATTATATCTGTTCAGTATCAATTATTTTGCTTTAATCTTGGATATATAGAGAGATTTGGAGTGCATTATTAGTATCATGACACTCTGGATCATTGACTTCTGTTATAATCTGATAAAGCTCTTGTATTTTTATATATCAGTTCATTCTTTTTTTCTTCATTTTAATTTTGTTGCAGCACTGTATTCTTGAAATATTTTTTTTAATCCTATGGTTTTTTTTCCTATCGCCAAGAGTATCGTTATCGCGAAAATACCATGAAATATCGTGATATTAATTTAGGGCCTTTTTGCCCATCCCTGATGTGTATTCAGAATAAGTAAGGCCACTGGTTGCAGGACCTCATTTGTTATGTCAAAGTACGTGTAATGAAGACAAAAGTGACCTGACATCATATATCATGCACCCCACAGGGACCCCACAGTCACTAAAGGAGACCCGCTGTCATTCTGTATCACTTCAAGACAGTCGGGCACAAATACCCACCAAGTTTCATTTATGTCTGTTGATTCCTTCTGGGTGTGACTCCAATTTTGTGTATATTTACATTTATATGAATGACATCACGGTTCCTAGTTGATGCAGATGTTGGAATACCATCTCGCGGTTAAAACGCCCGTCCCCTGCCTGATGTATGCAAAGCTTGACTGAAAAACATGAATAGCTCATTGAGCTTTGGACATGCTAGAGAATCAAAGCTGCTTTGGTGCTGTTTATGGTACCATACAGACAGTGTTTCGTTCACAAAGAACCTGGCCAGGAACCCTGTTTGACAGGCTTAGTGCACTGTGAAATTGGCATTTGAAGGTTTATGAAATGGGGCCCTCGTACATCATAACATTTCTGGTAGGCCTGGTTGGCACAAAGGCATGGTTTGTAGCTTGTAGCGTGCCCACAGCTCTGTAGCCATTCAGAGATGGTCTTCATGTCTCTGCTCAGTGTTTTGGAAGTTCAGAATTCTGGAAGTTTCTAAATATCTACATAATTTAATTATGATGTAAATAGTCTTTTAGAGTTGTTGATGTGATGCTCCGTTGTAGATAAACTTCTAGGATCTGAACTGTTCACAGCAGGAGTGATGGGGTCCAGATGTCTGAGGAGTTTCTGCTGTGGAGCCTCTGAGAGCTACACTGCAGAAAGCTATTGTCTGAAATGGCTCACAGTACTTTGTCTGATGCCAGAGATGATCAGGATTTGGACTTAAAACAGATTTCATAGCAGAGAGGTACATGTAGGGTGTTGATATGAATTCAGGAAGGATTGTTTGTATCAGTTAGTATTGTATCAGATCAATATAGCCCAGACCGATCCCATTTACAAAATTTTATTTCCTATCTATCTGTCTGTCTGTCTGTCTGTCTGTCTGTCTGTCTGTCTGTCTGTCTGTCTGTCTGTCTGTCTATGTATCTGTCCATGTATCTGTCTATCTGTATGAAATAAAATGTACATGGGCACAGGTCAAACATTTTTTTTTCTTTTTATTAAAACCCGATTATTTTAAAGCAAACCTAGTTTGTATAGAAAACCTATTGGATTGGATTGCTATTGAGCTGATTTATGAGATTACAATATTGGATTGGTATTCTGCAAAATATCTTTGAATTTATTTTTTTTTTGGTTTAGTTTAATTGATATTCAGTATTGTATCTGCTGACACCTGCTTTCACTTTCACCTTATTTATTCTGTATTACTGCACTACCACATATCTATCTGCAAATGTGAAAGAACTGTCCTTCATGTGAAGACACTGATTTAAATCTGTGATGCTCAAGTTATAAACACTGTTGATGCCATAAAATAGCCAAATGTTGCTGATATGGCACAAAACCCAAACAAACCACCTATCTATGGTTAGGTTACTTTAATACATTGTATAGTTTTGTATTGTTTTGTATTTATCTATATCTTCTTAAATATATTCTTTGACCACTGTAGTATGTGAGATACTTGAGGTTACAGCATTTTTTTTATTTATATCTTATAAGGTATAGTTAAATTTTCGAGCGTCAGTTAGCATCTTCTATAGTTTTATATTTTATACTGTGCTTGTACTTTTTTTTTGGTTATACTCCATAATTGATTTACTAATATAAATATTTTGTGGTTTAGTTCAATAGTTACAAAGTACACATTTTGTTGGTGAGCCTAAACACTACCCAGCATACTCATGTCAAGACGGACAGTAACCATCATAATTGATAATGTATAATATATAATTTCACCAGTAATAACACCATAGAAAACATTACGATCCACAGTAGACAGTGCAGTGGGTGGAAATGATCATGACCAGCTGCATCTGGCTTGAACTGTCCGTGCAAAAAGAAGCATGAAAACTCTGATTAAACTCAGGGTTATTCCACCAAATATTGATTTCTGAACTTTATTTTTTTGCATTATTAGAAGTTTGAAACCACTGCTTTTTTTGCTTATTCAGCCATTTCTCATTTTTAAATTTTTTAGGAATTTTACATTTGTTATAATATGAATATTGAGACAAAATATTAATCGTGATATTTATTTTAGGTCATATTGCCCAGCACTTAAATTAAAAAATATGTGGGAATTGATATGAAGAATGTTCAGGGGTTTAAAGGTTAGCAGCAGAATTCTGTAACACATCGAGTTGAATATTAGATATTGTGTTTCACTCGTTTGCTTTGGTTTCTCTCTGCAGGACGACGGTTTGAGATTGAGGAAGGCCCAGCGGCCCGATCACATAGCCTCCAACTCCAGCTCCCTGATGGGCCGAGACGTGAGCACCAGCTCCCTGCCCTCGCTTCTGGTCGTCATAGCCGCCATCTTCATCGGATTCTTCCTCGGCAAGTTCATCCTGTAGGTGGATCGGGTTTTGGGGGGGAAGTCTTAACATGTCTGCCTGCCTGTCAACCGGTTCCGGAGAGAAAAAGAGAGAGTGAGGAAGAGAGCGGGAGGAAGAAAGAAAGAGAAATCACATGGATCGCCTGGATGAAAGGAGGATGTCTTTCTGTTGACTTTGCCATATCATTGGTAGTTGGGCCAGCGGCAGCACGCACATCTATCTTCGTGGCATCATAGCGTGGGCCTCACCTTCTTCAGCCACACACACACACAGACACATACGGTTAGTCCAACGAGAGAGAGAGAGAGAGAGAGAGAGATAGGGAGAAATAAGGGAAGGAGGGAGAGAGAGAAGTATGGGAAAGCTTAATGTAATGCAGGTTCTTTTCTCTCTCTGTCTTTCTGATTTTGCTTTGCTTTTTATTGGTTTCGGTCTTTCTTTTGTGCGACGATCAGAAGGAGAAATACATACTGAATACTCAGCAGTGCTACAGTATAGAGGGCGATGCACTACAGACTATCACACCCAGAAGACCAGAGCATCCGAGACATCCTGACCATAAACGTGCGTAACGTAAATGTTTCTGATCCATTTTTGATCAATCGCCCCTCCGCACTCCTCACACACTCTCTCTTTCTCGTTTTATTAAGAGTTCAATGGAATGTTAGGTGTCTTGTAAATGTAATTTTAAGTCCTTTTCACGGAAAGGAAAAATGAAACTTCCATCAAAACAGAGAAATAAACCTCGTGACCCTTTTTTTGCTGGGTGGCCTCGGAAAAAAATAAAGAAAAAAAAAAAAGAACACGCAAAAACAAAAAGCGGCAACATGGCGGATATTTCTACCCTTCGCTGCCTCTCCATGTCAACAGTTGGGCTGGGAACAAAGATGCCTCCTTTTGTACATTTTGTCTTTTTTCCTGTCCCTAATGATACCAATGCAGACTTTTATTACTGTTATCATATTATTATTATTAATATTATTAATGTTCTTTATTTTCCCTCAATACAAAGCATTTATCCCTACTTGAGGCAAACGTTGACTGAAGTTCGAGTCTACACCTCTCCTGTTCTGTCCCATGCTATCCAACATTGAAGAAATAATAAATAATAAAAAATTGTAAAAAAAAAATAAAATGTCCATTTGTACAGCTGTGGCTCTATTTTTCCTTTGTATTGTCCCACACACACACACACACACACACACACACAGTGTTTAGAGTTTCCAGAAATTCAGAATACTGGGTGAATTCTGGTGTAAAACTTTCATGTTAAGTGCACTGGCTACACAGTAAAGCTGTGTCACTACCAGTTAGAAAAGAGGCGGGGTCTGGCTTTAAGTGTGTCGGAGAAGGCATGTGCTAGTTTTTACTTTCCTAGTGATAGAAGTAGTTCATGGGAATTAGGAGAAAATGGGATAAAAAATATTTATTTAAAGTAAATAATTTAGAAAAAAGATAGATTTCAGATATAAGGATGGAAATTATGTAAATCAATACATAAATTTTTAAAATGCACGTTTCAACACATTAAATAAATGAAGTTACTCTTATATAGAGAACCCAAGTAACTTCACCTGATAAGGACTTGAACCTGAGACCACAACTCTGAGCCACTGTCAAATCACAGCATTTGTTAAGTGTAAGGATCTTGAAGAAGCTTAGTGCTGCTTAGGCATCATCATCAAAACACTTCTTTTGGTTGTCTGAAAGAGGAAGGTGGTTGTTTTGATTACTAATCAGCCACCAGATGTCTCTACAGTGCAACAATTCAATCAAATTCATAAGACCAAATCATTTTTTGTTTCATTTGTTTAGATCTAGCAAAAGCTACACTTTTGCCATCATTACCTGAACTTACTACTAGAGATTTGCAGAAACACAAAAAATTAAATTATTAAAATGAATAATTGTCAGTCTCTTCTTGTGTTTTACAACACATGGATGCAGCTCTAAAAAAAATCCATGATTAATGTTTTCTACAAACACTTGTTTGGGATTATTGTAATTTGATTAATTTAACTGATATTCTGATTAAATTCTTACTTTCTGAGTAATTTTATTGTACAGTTTTGTGGCTGCGAACATTTGTTAGAGGTGTATTTCACTAATTTTAAAATGTGCACACCAAAACTGAGAGCCACTTCTGTCATCCTATGGAGAATCTGCTAAACTAATAGATCTATAAGTCTGTGGATATGCACAGTTATCTACAAGTGTCTGAATTTCTTTAGCTACATTTTAGTAATACATTCAAATTAATAAAACAAATATAGTGCCATTTTTGTAAGAAGCCAAAAGTAAGCTTATATTAGAAGATAGTAAACTGTTAATAAAAAGATACAAAATGTTAAAATTCTGTAAACTATATGATGTAACTCAATTTGTGTCATTTTAAGACACTGCTGATTTATGATTTTAAAAAAAGGCAGGAGACTCCGTACATATGAATTATTCATATATTTTGTACAATCCAGCATCTTTAAGGCACCAGGAATTAGGCACATCATGTCCTACTTTAAACCTAAATAGTCTTTAGTAGAACTGCAGTACTCTGATTAACACAACACACACACACACATCTGAAGCCATCTGCTTTAAACAAAACTCTGTTTTACTCTCGCATTGGAAACAGAATCCGTGCCACTGAAGGAAATGAAGAATATTTCCATTTTGTTTTCAGTTCAGTTCTGGATCAGACTCTTGACTGGCATGGAGAGAGAACATTGGTTCCTGGTGGGCCGAACGAAACCACAATTGCTTTGAATTATTCTGCATGCCGTAGCTCAACACAGCAAGCAGAACTGATGGCTTACAGCACACATGCGGATTTGTTTGTGAAGGAAACCGTCAGGAAATCAAGACTGGCACCATTCTGCTCCCCCACGTAGACTCAAACTGAGCATTAAAGAGCCTATATCCTACGCTTCGCCTCTATTGTGGGACTTACAACCTGTATGTGGGGTCAGAATGTGTTCCACAAAGGGTCGTTTTCTACCTGACCTCTTTCTTTGACCATGTCCACATGTATCCAGATTTAAAACAGAACTTTCCTCTTTCTGTTTCTTGCAAATGCACTATATTGACTATATTATAAAAGTATCCAGTCACTCATTCAAATCATTTCATTTAGGTGTTTAAACCTCTTCCATGGCCACAGGTGTATTAAACCTAGTCACCTTAGCATGCAGACTGCCTCTACATTAGTGAAAGAGTGGGTCACTCTCAGGAGCTCAGTGAATTCCAGCATGGTAAAGTAAACAGAGGGCTTCATAGAATGGATTTCCATGGCCGAGCAGCTCTAGAGCAGTGGAGATGTGTTCTCTGGAGTGAGAATGCCTGAAGTACTAGTATAACTGCATTGTGCCAAGTGTAAAGTTTGGTTGAGGGGGGATTAGGGTGAGAGGTTGGTTTTCAGAAGTGGGGCTCGGCCTCTTAGTTGCAGTAAAAGCATCTTCTAATGCTTTAACATACTAAGAGATTAAGGACAATTTCATGCTCCCAACTTTAGGGGAACAGTTTGTGGACGTGTCCTTTTTGTTTCACCATGACTGGGCACCAGTGCACAAAGCAAGGTCCATTAAGAGTGGAAGAAGAACCTGACTGGCCTGTGCAGAGTCCTGACCTCAATGAGTTAGAACACCTTTGCGATAAATTAGAGTAAAGACAGAATATGAGCTGAAAAGTTCCAATAAACACACTCCTAAACCTTGTGGAAAGGCTTCCCAGAAGAGTTAAGGCTGTTAAAGTAGTGAAGGGTGGTCTGACATAATTTTAAACCTTATGGATTAAGAATGGCATGCAGATGAGCGAATACTTTTGCCAATATAATGTAGTCACATGAATGTGACATGGATGACTAAACAGTGGAAGGGTAAGTGGTGGAGTAATTTAAATATTGTACAAATATGAACGGCAAGGACAAAGGAAAATCACTGCTACATCATTATCTCAATAAGCAATACACATTTATATCCATTTTCCATAAAGGGAGCTCTTTAATGAACATTGTGTCATACAGGTTTATAAAGGTCCCTTTTTCCTCAGACATTTGTATCCAAATAATTACAAAAGAAAGTTCTGTCCTTTATTTCACTTCAGAGCATCTGTCCATGGTAATAAACTGAAGTATGATATAGAAATTTCCTTCTATTCTTGAGCTCTGAAATAATTCATTTTGTCATCTCAAATGCACTCACACACTCCCTCACTTTATACACACTGTAGAAAAATACCTCTTTTTGTTAGCTAGTGTGTATGTGTACAACATATATATATAATCTTCATCTTAAGGCCCTTTCACACCAAATAATTATTACATTTATCTTAATGTGTAGTGTCTTTCACACCAAATCCAAAACTGATGAATTGTGGCAATTACTGTATTTAATACAAATAAAAACTATAGGTATCCTTGCTAATCAGTACAAATCGGATGGAGGTGGGAAACTGACGGGAGTAGAAGTAGACAGTGAGCAGAGAAAAAGAAAGAATGGACATAAAAAATGAGGTTGTAGTCCTATTTTAAAGAGGAAAAAATGCCAAAAATGCCTCTGACTTGGTGTGAAGGTTCCGCTAAGTTAAAATCTGCATCCGTTTTTTTCTGTCCAAAAATTTTACTTGGTGTGAAAGAGCCTTTATACAGGAAAGGGGAAAGACCTGTGAGAAAATAAGCAGAAACACTCTTGTTTGAGTTGAGACTGGCTTAGAACTTGGAAAAAGCGTGAGTTTTCAGTTCCATGTTTTACTAAAGTGCCGTTAATGTGGTGCAGCAGTTTGAGTTCCCTGGAGTCTGGATCGCAGATCAGAGTAGAGGAAGAACTAAAGAAAGTAAACTTTGTCTTTCTGCTGCTTTCTCCATCTCCGTTTCACCAAGCGTCTGTAGGCCGGAGCCCAGGAAAATGAAGGAGCTGAATGCCCAAGTGCGTCAAGTAAACAACTTCCTCTCAGTCCGCCGGAAAGCTTCCCGGAGCTTCTCTGGTCATATTTGCGTCAGTATATACAATTATGGAGCTGTACGGAAAAGACCGTAGCATCAGTTTCGTTAGCTTTCGTTGAAAAAAAAAAAAAAAAGAAAAGTTTTTCCCTAGAGTCAGCCGTATAAACCCAGTGCCACCACCAGCACATGTAATACCACAAGAGGAGCTACAGCTTGCCCCCTGCAGCCGTTGTTCAGTTTCCGCGGCCGGTCCGGGTGGTGGCCCAGGTTGATCTCTGGCCTGTGGCTGCTGGCAGAGCACTGGACCAGCGGCATCTGGTAGGAGGTGGCTCGCTTCTCCGGCCGGTCGGGGCTGGAGCCGTCGCTGGGCCTCTGGCCGTTGAAGAGCAGGTAGCGTCCATGGACGTCCTGCTCCATGCGGAACAGCTCGTACTCTGTATGAGGGAGGCGGATCCCCAGAGCCACGCAGCCGTTGGTCAGCGTGACGTCCTGCTCCACTCCGACCTGCCACGAGCCTTGAGCACCGCATTCGTTCGTATTGAAGACGTTCAGTAGGGACGTGGTGGCCAGGTCCATTGGCATCACATGCATGTGGTTCACTGTGTACAGAAAGAGACAGAGTGGTTGTTCTTCTGAAGGCAACTGATTTCCAGAATAGTGAATATTCAGAAAATTTGGGAAAACCATGTATTATTTGTAAGATGACAAAATGTTGAAAGGTTCAAGGTGTTTGAAAAATTTTGCAAGTTACTGTACACCGCATTAAATCAGCTTAGAATAGTTCTGTGAATATGCAAAGAAAAGCAAAACTGACCAACTGAACAACATTCATCTGTTGTTTTTTTTTTCATCCCTTGTTTTCCCCATTAACTCCTATTCGTAGCCAAGGCCTAGAGTTTTATTTACCCGACAGCAACTAAGCTCTATATACTTATTCAGGAAACACCTGAAGGTCTAATCCTCAGTCACATTGACCCACACTTGACTTAATTCTACTTATGTTGTACTAAGAGGGTCCAAATACTTATTGACCTTGAATTTGAATTACGTGCTTCTGGCAAACAAATATAAATAACCCACACTTACCCTTAAACACAAACTCGGTCCCGCCCATCACGCGTGTGGAGTGCACCCCGCGGCTGTAGCGGCCCTTGGCGTAGATGGTGAAGGTGGGATGTTTACAGACGGGGTCAGAGTAGTGGTAGTAGTGTCCCTCCCAGGTGTTGTTGTTATCGTGGAAGATGAAGTGGCGGGTGAGGAAGAGCACCTCCGGCCGCACCTCGCAGCGCTGAGACACCCACTGACCGTGCAGCCCTACCGTGAGGTCCGCCCGGGGGGGAAGGATGGGCGGGTGGAACTCGTCTGAGCGAGAGATGATTCTGCATGCTATACAACTCTGATCATGACTCTACAGAGAGAGAGAGAGATACAGAGAGAGATCAGCAGGGTTCTGTGGAAAGTGTGAAGCACAAAAGGCGTCACAAGATGGAGCAAGAGTTCAGATGCTGTCAGAATGCATTACCTTACAGACAATTCCATTGACTGTAAAAAAACAGCATAATTAAATCCTCTAGATTTAAACAAAGGCATTCAGAGTGGATTTAGAGCAGTTGAGAGAAATATACAGAGTCAGAGTTCACAGGCAAACCTTGGAAAGCAAAAAAAAAAAAAATGCATTGCAATATATTGTGATCAAGTCAATATAGTATTTTTTGACAAACAGTTGGAACTGCATAAAAAACACAATCATATTTATAAAATCTTAGTTAAATAAAAGTTTGTATCCAATCAGAACAGTGGGATCTAATGGGAGTACAGCATTGCTATCTATTGGGCAGAGTTTAATCCACCCTCAGCTCAAATCTGAGAAAGGTTAAAAAATGGGAGTGGTAGTTTGGGTGACGTATGGGTTTAGAGGCATGGCGGGAGGGAGAGAGGTAATTGGCTGAGCTGCAGCAGCAGCAGTGTGCCTCTGATAGCGGTGAGACGCAGAGGGTTGGATGTCAGCAGTGGGGCGGTATTAATAATAGTCTGATCTGCATATCATAATGAATAAAGTTGAACCTGAGAGGGTGCAGCAAAGACGAAAATGATCACAATAAAAGCATTTTTTTAATGTTAAATGTTCACAAAAATTTAAACAGGACTGGTATGCTTTATTACTATTTTTTTAAACTTTATTAGTCATTAAAATAAATGTATAAAAATATATGGTTTGGGGTTTAGTGTCTCTTTAAAAAAAACGTTAAATGAACCACTGGCGCTAAAATCAATCTTTCCATATAAAACATTCTTAAATATCAATACTGTGTTTTTAAATATCACATGCAGAATTATTTAGTAAACAAAAAGTGTTAAACAATCCATAATAAGTTTTATGCTTTAGATTCTTCTAAGTATCACATTTATCTTTGAGGACAGATCTGCACACTCTTGGTATTTTAATCTCAGTGTCTTCATGAGGGAGAGTCACCTGTAATAGTTTTCTCAGCGTCTTGAAGGAAGGAGTTTCTGGAGGTGCTGAACAATAGTCGCTGATTCTCCTTCATGCATGTCTGTGTGTACAGTATTTGGGAGCAGGCCACAGGTCTTGCTGTGGTGCAGCTAATAAGCAGCAGGGAATATCAGTGTGCAGCAGATTTGGATCAGATGAAAGCTGCCACATGTTCAGGCAGAAGATATTCAGGCAGTGTTTAACCAGCATCTGAAAGCTGCAGATCCCTCTAAGCCCCGGGAAGCAGAATGACTGGCTACTTTTTGCTAAAACGCTTCAGCATGCCGCTCAGTAGGACAGACACGCATAGCTGTGTATCCAATGGATTACGTGCTGCGTCTGAGAGGAGTCTAGGAGAAGTCTGATTTTGAGATAGGTTATCTGAGCTGAGAATGCCCTGGAGCGGGCTGGGCCTCGCCCCTTTTCCACTTCTGGATTGTGTTAGGGTTCCTCCGTCTAGCTTATCTTCAGCTAATTACAGCCCGGCCTGCCAGAGAGCTGGAATCAAACACTCTGAGCCTCGGTGTGTTTCCCATTTATGAAGTATTTTAATAAGAGTCAGCGGGGCGTTCAGAGCTGATATCAGATCTGCTCCTCGCTGCGGCCGTGCGGTTTGTAGAGATGAAAATATAATCTCTCGCTGGATGATTATAATGATGATGATGATGATTATGATTATGAAGATACAGTGAGTTTAAAATTAAATGAAAGAAGAGGAGCATGGACCGAAAGATCTGCTGAAACGGAGATGACTCTGAGGCTCCACTGAAGACTCGAATAGGAAAAAAGAAAGAGAAAAGAAAGAGGGATGTGTGGATGGACTGCATGTGTGGACAAGATGTTTTCACCCTGCAGTGTCTGCTGAAGATTTCACTTTATGAGGCCCTGACCTCCTGACTGCCCTCAGGCTTAGTAAAGTAACATATTCACCACTCTCTCACTTTCTCTCTCTCTCTCTTTTTTACTCTCTCTTATACCCCTTTTAACCCACACACTATTAAATTTTCCTCCCTTTCAGTTTCTCTCACCCTGTCTATCTCTTTTTCTGACTCTTCCTCTTTATCTTACACTTACCTCTCCTCTCCTCTACTCTCCTCTCGTTTATCCCACTCAATTCTTTCTATTTACTTTTTCTTTGTGTCTCTTTTCTCTTTTACTTATTCTCTTCACCTTATGTTATCCCTCTTATTCTTATTCAAATCTTTCACTATCTTTCCTTGTATTTACGGAAGGTAACAGAACTGTTACCTTCCCAGCTAACGTTTTTTGGTTAGATTCTGAACATTACAGTTAACATTCTAAGAACGTTCCTGATATTCTTAGAATGATTTTATTTAATGTTTTTAAACGTTCTGGTAATGTTGCTTTTAAGTAAGCAAATGATGTGGGGTTGATGCTGCAGTTGGTCAGGTCTAGATTCAGCAACAGTATGTGCTGAAAAAATGAGGTCAGCTGACTTCCTGAATATACTGAATATAGACCAGGTTATTCCATCAATGGATTTTTTCTTCCCTGATGGCACGGCCATATTCCAAGATGACAATGTCAGGATTCATGGGGCTGGAATTGTGAAAGAGTGATTCAGGGAGCATCATAAGATCATCATAAGTCCAGAACTTAACCTCATTGAGAATCTTTGGGATGTGCTGGATGGAGAAGGTTTTGTGCAGTGGACAGACTCTACCATCATCAAGGCTGCTGCAAGATCTTGGTGAAAAATTAATGCAACACTGGATTGAAATACATTTTGTAACATTGCAGAAGCTTATTGAAACAATACCACAGTGAATGCGTAAAGCTGTAAAGATGCGTAAAGGTGATCCAAGCAAATATTACAGTGTGTGACCTTGTGGTAACTTTATTTTGGCCAGGCAGTGTATTCAACGCATCAAAGGTAAGATACATACAGTCTATAAAGTTGTAGGTAAAAGCAATTGATGAGAAAGAGACTGGATCAAAGAGACCCCACCCCCCTCTCCTATTTCTTACTGCTCCTTAAGCCAAGCTGCTATCCAGTACTGCCCTCCCCTGTGGCTTAACTGCTTTTATATTGTTGTTAATAGTTCAAAAGTTCATCATTACGTGAGCTAATCCTGAATTAAAAGAATGAAGATCCTCCAATCAAAGCCTGTAAAAGTCTATACTGTACTTGTGTTTTCAAAAGCAAACAATCACTACAAAAGCACAGCTATTTAATCTGCCGCCTACCCAACTGCGACAATCAATAAAGGCATTCGCCGCCTCAGACTGGTCTGAACCGGATTCTGGGATGGGAAGATGGAAAACTGTGGTGGGGAAGTTGGAAAGAAGAGAAAAACATGATGGTTGATGCTGGTCTACAAGCACGCAGCTCAGATCCACCCAATAACCACAAATGAACAGACTGGCACTCTGCAGTCCTCTGGCTGAGGCCCAGCTGCTGGGCACGAGCTGCTATTTGTGATTTATGGATGGAATTGTCATCATGGCAATAAAGCATCTAAATAAGGAAGGATCACTCCTCCCCTGGACGCCGGAGTTGTTAATTAAAGTTTTTTCAGAGCCGTGTTCGGCTGATGTGGTCGCAATGCATCAAAGTGTAGACTAAATCTCGGGCTTGATTAGAATGAAATGAGGGCCACATGCTTCCCTGCTCTTTTCCTGTTGTTGTGCAAATGTAAACCTGCGGCGACTGGGCCCGTCACAATAAATCACAAAACAATCATTTTTACTGGCCCAAAAATAATCACGACAAATTATAAACAATATTACAAACAAAGTAACTCTCATACTAAATTAAACAAACATACTAAATAAAGAAATGTTTAAATAAACAAAAATAATGTGCAAAACATTTTTCAGTGAAAAGATCATTAAATTTATACCGTACAATGACATTTTGATGATGTGATCAAATCACAGCCAGCTCAGATAGTCATAATGTTCAATAAGTGTTGAATAAATATTTTAAAATTTTACTCTTGTAGACAAAAATACATTTGGGCTATTTAATTTATACTGTGCTGAAAAAGGGGCAACATTCATCAAAATTTACAGGTAGAGCAATGCAGACTGAGGTAGCACCAGTCAGAGCAAGACAGAGTGAGGCAGAGTGAGACACAGCAAGTTAGTGAGGTAGAGCGTGGCATAGCCAATAAGAGTGAGGCAGAGCCAGTTAGAGTGAGGCAGAGCAAGTTAGAGTGAGGTAGAGCGTGGCATAGCCAATAAGAGTGAGGCAGAGTGAGGTAGAGCGTGGCATAGCCAATTAGAGTGAGGCAGAGCCAGTTAGAGTGAAGCAGAGTGAGGTAGAGCGTGGCATAGCCAATGAGAGTGAGGCAGTGCCAGTTTGAGTGAGGTAGAGCGTGGCATAGCCAATAAGAGTGAGGCAGAGCAAGTTAGAGTGTGGTAAAGTGAGGCAGAGTAAGGCAGAACAAGGCTAAAAAAGTAAGAGTGAGGCAGAGCGAGGTAGCATGAGTCAGAGTGAGGTTATGTGAAGTACAGCAAGTTAGAGCAAGATAGAGTGAGGCAGTTCTAGGTACAGCAAGGCAGAGTGAGGTAAAGTGTGGTAGAATGAGGCAGAGTGGGGTATGGTTAGGTAGTGCAAAGTAGAGTAAGATAAAGTGGGGTAAAGCAAGGTATTGTTAGGTACAGCAAGGCAGAGTACGGTAGAGGGAGGTAGAGTGAGGCAGAATGAGGTAGAGGTCCACAGTAAATGGACACACCAAACTACTTTGTATCCAGGGAAAAACAAATTCAGCCAGGCTAAGTGATGAAACACCTTTAATGAGATCCTAATTTAGGATCTTATTTTTTTTTCAGGTTTCACATTAATATCATCATATCCAACATAGTTATATCACACATCACATCTTTTGTCCATATTGTACACCCTTAATGTGCAAAACTGAGGCCTGCATAAACTATGACAGAGCAGGCACAGTTGTTCGGAATGCTCTGCGGCTCGATCACAGCAATCCGTTTTTAATAGCGAGGGTTTAAGTGAAATTCTTCATGTCAGGAGGCTTTTCTATATTAAAGTCTTTTATGGCCTCAGTGGAGCAGAACTGTCTGCAGTTACAGCAGACGTGTAGCACCAAAGCTGCGTCTTTTTAGGCGAGTGCAAACTTAAATGAAGAAACATGTTACAGTGAATGTGCTTTCCTTTAAAAGTGTTCCACATATTAAAAAAAGATCTTTTTAAAAGCTCGTTTGTGGTCAATCTCTGCATCTCTGCTTTGTTTCTGAAGCTTCCCTCACTGAACACATGAAAGGAGGCTGTGCACTGTAAACCAGAGGCGCTGTCTGAAAGGGTGCTATTATTTGCTGTTGTGGAGAAATGAGAAAAAAGGGAGAGAGAGAGAGAGAGGGTGAAAGAAAAGAAAAGGAAAAAAAAGAAAAGGAAAGAAAAAAGGGCTGAGGAACAGAGAAGCCACGGCTCAAGTGAACTTTCCGATACTGCCTCAGGCATGCATGAAATCAGTCCTGGAATGCACTCGTCCAAATAATTCATAAGGCTGCGTGATTCCGAATTCTGGGAATACCTCATGTTGATCATTCATGGAGATAGATCCCGTTTCATGTTTCATTGTGAGGTTGTGAAAGGGCTTAACACTGTAACGCTCAGTCATTAACCCCTAACACCACATCACAGAGCAGTTAACCATAATAGGGCCTTTTAGGACAAAATATAAAGAACATATACAGGGGTTGGACAATGAAACTGAAACACCTGGTTTTAGACCACAATAATTTATTGTCCTAACGGACAGTTCTGGTGGAAACAGGAGAGTTGAGATGCACATTGAATTCTGCCCTGATGTTTTTTGGATAAAATCCCTTTCAGACAGCTTCCTCTTACAGCGTCCACAGTTAATCCTGTTGGATGTGGTTGGTTCTTATTGGTGGTATGCTGACATTACCCTGGATACCGTGGCTCTTGATACATCACAAAGATTTGCTCTCTTGGTCACAGATGCACCAGCAAGACGTGCACCAACAATTTGTCCTCTTTTGAACTCTGGTATGTCACCCATAATGTTGTGTGCATTGCAATATTTTGAGCAGAACTGTGCTCTTACCCTGCTAATTGAACCTTCACACTCTGCTCTTACTGGTGCAATGTGTAATTAATGAAGATTGGCCACCAGGGTGCTCCAATTTAGCCATGAAACCTCCCACACTAAAATGACAGGTGACATTTTATTATAACTGTTGGTATTGTGATAAATAATATGCTTTTCTGCATCATGCTGATATTGCCATTATTTTAAGAACGCTGCCCAAATGCACTGTTTAATTATGTTTTAAGTCCATCATTATTGCTGTTTACATGGCAAACATCTATCTGTTTTCTGTGAATCAACTAAAAGAGTTTGGTGTCAGCAATCCTATGTTTCTAAAAGCCTTTTGGATGCTCCCTCACAGTTAGAAAACATACATAGTGCCATAGTAGCGTGCTGCTAACCAAGCTAAGTGCTAGCTCGTTTGTCGTTCAGAGGAGAGTGTTAAAGAGTTTCGTTCAGAGTTTACCGTGTTAAAACAAGCTACGTGGGACACACCTCTAATATCACCATGGCTTACCGAAACACTCAGGGTTCCTCAGTGTAGCACTAACCTAAGTTAGCACTAGTGGATAGCTGCTAATGCTAATGCTTTACTCACCCAATTAAAACAGTTTTCAGGAGAGAAATCTGTGTAGATTAACATCCAGTGCTCATTTGACTTTAAATAATTACAGTTTTCTTTAGTTAGCTTAGCTATACTTAGTTCCTGTTCCAGATCTGAAATCTTTAATTGAGTGGATAATGGACTAACAGCTTCTCCAAGTGTCCTGTAGGAATCATCTCCAAAGCTCTCAAAGTTTTCAGAATGTAAAGAACTTATTTTACTGCAGAGAAAAAAGGTTTTGTATCATATACACTTGTTGCCCGTACTGGCCAAAGCCTGCTAGGGGATTAAAACAAATACAAATTTAGGGGATATTGCTGGTTTGAATCCCGGTCATGCAGCTTGCCATCAGCTGCTGGAGCCCTGAGAGAGCACAATTGGCCTTGCTATCTCTGGGTGGGTACAGTAGATGGCGCTCTTTCCCCTCATCACTCCTAGGGTGATGTCGATCAGCACAAGGCTGCATCTGTGAGCTGATGTATCAGAACCGAGTCCTTGCGCTTTTCTCAGAGTTTTAGCGCTGTGATGCTACTCTGCAATGCTGCATCAGCAGCAGTTGGAAAAGAGGTGGTGGCTGACTTCACATGTGTCAAAGGAGTATTGTGCTAGTCTTCACCCTCCTGGTGTAGGGGAGAAAATAGGAGAAGAAAACTTCTTTTTCGCTTAAGTATCATGATGTAATATTTTTGCTATATCGTTTGCTCCGACATCATTTCCTAAATAAGTGTATGGAAACGGTATGGTGTATTTACGCAGCTGTTTACACTCTGCTGGCGTGCACTGTGACCTGCACTATTTCTCAAAGTGAGGCAGCCGGTCTGGAATTCACACACTGGCGTAGGAGGGCGAGGAACTAGATATGGAGCTCATCATGGGCGACAGATGCACGTGCCAAGACCAAAGCCCACTGAAATGCTCATCTAATCTCCAAACAGAACAATTTCACTCATATTTGTGGGGGAATTTCGGAGGGCTTGGTCAAAGTGTTCTTTATGAGATGCCATTAGGAGTGAATCAATTTATTCATTATGATACAATACATTACAATGCTGATCAATTTCACTGTCTAGACATGCACATACAGTACGCGCACCATCTACTCATATGACGTGCGGTGGACACCACCCTCAAGTAATTGCATCAGCCCTTAGTTCAGTAGGGAAAGTCATATTTTCCACTATCACACACACACACACACACACATGCACAGAAACACACACACATGCACAGACACATACATGTGAATTTAATCTGGTCTGCAATATTAAAACAATTTCATGCACTCTGACTGATGCAGAGTCAAGGCAGTCTCTAATTCCCCCCTCCAGCGTTTTATAAGCATATGGAAAGAAGAAATGAGTGCATGTGCTTAAAGCAGACAGTGTCTGAAAGACAGATCCGGATCTGGTGTAGTATATCCTGTCATTCATTTGCATTTGAAATAAATGCATGTTTCAGTCTGCAAATACAGGTCTGGATAAAAGAGACCACTTAAAAGTGATGAGTTTCTTATACAAAGTGTCATACATTTATCCACAAGCAGTGTGTAAGACTGGTGGAGGAGAACATGATGCCAAGATGCATGAAAACTGTGATTAAAACCAGGGTTGTTCCACCAAATATTGATTTCTGAACTCTTAAACTTTATGATATAAACTTGTTTTCTTTGAATTATTAGAGGTCTGAAAGCTCTGCATTGTAATGCATTTATTTGTTTAACAAAGGACTGACTGCTTTTATCTGTGTACCTGAAGTAAATTCACAACTAGAATATTACTAGCATGGATAAGGTAAATGTTTACATGTTTAACAAATGTTTTTAAATTGTTGTTTTGTAATATTTTATTTTTAATTTTTTCAGTTTTGATATCTCTTGCAATCTGTTTGTGGTGGAAAGGTTCATCGAGAGGCAAAATAAAACCTAGTCTTTTTGGATTTATCCCAATTTTACAAGACTAAATACTGTGTGTAAAATGCCGAAAGAAGCATAGAGGTTATACAATTATACATATAATTATACAACTGTTTACAACAGTATAATAAGTATATAATAGTGTTTGTGTTGTAGACATTATATTGTACCACAATAAAGGGTTCCAATTTAATATATCGCAACATATTGTGATGCAGTCTGACACCAGTCTTTACATCTAAACTAATAATTAAAAATCAATACTGTGCCTTGATAGTGAAATAGATACGGCACAGCAAAACAAAATATCACAATATAACATTGATTTTCTTATCGACGCCTATGAACCATTTTCCATTAAAACACCCAAAATTGGGGCGCCGAGTGGTCCAGTGGTCTAAAGCGCTGCCACTATGAGCCTGAGGTCACAGGTTCGAACTCCGACTCATGCAGCTTTGCTATCAAGCTTCCAGCGCTCAGAGGGAGCAAAATTGGCCCTGCTCCCTCTGGGTGGGTAGATGGCGCTCTCTCCCCACATCACTCCTTGGGAGATGTCTGCAGCACAGGGCGTCTGTGAGCTGATGTATCGGAACCGAGTCGCTGCGCTTTCCTCCAAGTGCGCTGTGATGCTGCTCAGCAATGCTGCATCAGCAGCAGCTCGAAAAGAATTGATGGCTGACTTCACATGTATCGGAGAGGCATGTTAGTCTTCACCCTCCTGGGTGTGTTGGGGCATTACTAATAATAGGAGGGAGTCCTAATGAGTGGGTTGGGTAATTGGCCGTGTAAATTGTGGAGAAGACGTGAAAAATTTGAAATAAAATTATTTTAAAAAATCACTTTTTTACATTTTATTTACCTTAGCGTTCTGCAGTGCCGGCTGATAGCTGGAGGGTCTGTAGTACAGCCGCTGTGCCGGCTCTGTGTGGATATCCCCCAGGAACAGCTCCTCTATCAGATGGTCCAGGTTGTGATGGAGGTACTGCTTCTCCACTCTGAGCAGCTGCAGCTCATGCATGGCGAAGTTGAGCCCCCGTGAGCAGTCGCAGCCGCCCTCCTCGCTGCACAGCTCGTACAGGACGTTGGGCTCCCAGGGGCCGGGCTCTTTGGAGCCTCCGCAGCTCCTCTCCAGCCTCTGGCTCAGCTCCTTAGCCGTGGTCAGGGAGTGGAACACGGCCTGGATGCGGTAGATCTGGTAGTCGGCCTCCGTTCCGCCGCGGATGATCCAGGACGCCTGACGCAGGCGCACGCGGCCGTGGATCACCAGCGTGTAGGCGGGAGACGTGCAGTGGTTGTCGGTGTAGTAGAACTGGTGAGCCTGGAAGGTGTGGTTGTGGTGGAAGCGGTAGGAGCGTGTGATGAACTCCGGGCCGGGACGTACCTCACAGCTGTTGAAGTAATCGAGGCACTGTTATTACTGTTATTATATTGTTATAATGGGTTATTGTTAATAGAGGCTAATGTAGCTAACAAAGCATATGTAGAAAACTTAATATACTCCTCCTTAAAACACACTGAGATCTGTACCATGTTTGAATGAATAATGTGCCAAGTGTGATTCCAAAGCCTAAATATATTCATTTAAGTTTTTTGTAAATATGTAAATATGATATGTGGGAAAACAAATTACAAATATACTGTACTTAGTGCTTACCTGGTAGAAACCCAATGACCCTCTATGTTGGGGGGCATCTGGACAGTGATGCGTGCACCATTGTGAAGATGCTTCAGCATATGTTGGCACTGCATGTCTTTGGAGGGCCAGCTGAGACTCTTCTCCAGGGCCAGCCGAGGAGAACGACCGTTCGATGCATAGAGAGACAAACTCTCCGTCCAGCCTGGAAATATAGAAATCACACATACAGAAAGAACACATTTAGTAGGATGTTTGATGTCTGTTCATGTGAACCATCAATCCTTACTTACATTTCAAACAATCCTTTAATATTTAATTAGTTAAACACTAAAGGTATCGACCAAAATTAAGAAATATTCATATTCATTTTGGCTACTCCCGAATGCAATGATGTTTAAACCTCTAGTGCATCCCAATGTTAATTAACTGCAGTTTGATTAAACATTGAAGTTTTGTGGAGCAATTCTAATTGTTCTAACACCACCAGACCCCTCTGATCGAAGCCTGTTCCAGTTTTCTCACCAGATGATACACTCATTTGTGTTAGAGTTGATTTCTACGCCAGCTTCCTTTGTATGCGCTGGAATGTAATCCTGATTAGGCTGTTTGTTGGGTAAATTGGCACTGGAGCTTCTTCCCACTGGGAGATTATGCAAGCAACACTTTTTAATGATCTCGTAGGAGAACATTCACATTCACTGAAAGTCTCAAACTGAGAAAATTAGGGTCATCAGCTACTCACTTCAACATATGCTGGTGCTCTGATGCTCCCTGTTCACTGATGTAGAAAGGTGTTCATATGAAAGACAGTGTAATATAATAATGTCATAATAATACAAATATAAATATATATAGAAATAGCCACATGATTAGGACCTTTTTATAGCTAAAAGACCAGAAGAAAGCAAGTCTGAACCAAGGTTGATGAGTTAGTTACATTATGTTTGCATTTAGTTCAGTAAGTTTTGGTTTCACACTGCAGCTTGGCAACTAATTGCCCCAGTTGCTGAGTATAATATGACCATCATCCAGAGCTGCTTGTGCCAACACCCCAATTGCCTAGTATAATATGGGATTCAGCCAAAGCCACATATGCCAACACCCCGGTTGCTGACTATAATATGAGAATCATGATGAGTAACATGTGCCTACACCCCATAATATGGTAATCAGCCCAAGCCACAAATGCCAAAACCCTTGTTGCTGAGTATAATATGGGAATAGGCCCAAGCCACATGTACCAACATCCTGGTTGAGAATGAGAATCGGTCCAAAACACATGTGCCAACACCCCAGTTGCTGAGTATAATATGGAAATCGGTCTGAGCCACATGTGCCAACACCCTGGTTACTGAGTATAATATGAGAATCAGCCCAAGCCACATGTGCCAACACCCCGGTTGCTAAGTATAATATGGGAATCAGTTCGAGCAACATATTCCAACACCCCAATTGCCGAGTACAATATGGAAATAGGCCAGATCCACATGTGGATCGTAATATGTATCGTAAACTAAACTAGTCCTACAAAGAAGAAGCATAAAATAGCCTTTACAATATATTCAAGAATAAATATGGCATAATCTGTTGTGCTCAAACTGCTGGTTTTGCTATTGAAGGGCAACACTGGTTGTTTCTTTTCTTTTTCTATTGTTCTACAGAAGAAGATTGTGTGTGGTTTGAAAGTGCAAACCATTCAAAAATGTGTTTTCATACGACAAACCAACCAAATCATGGTTCAGTTAATCCCAATTGAGACCATCCCTTTTTTTAATCCTTTCATCCAGAGTGTGGATCACAGCACCTGCTATTTTAGATTAGACCAAACTGATAAGTCTGAAGCTCTGGACCAAACAAGGTGGGTTTTGAAAGCACCTTCACGTCTCACATAAGGTCTCCATATGAAACAACAAAAGCTGCACAGATCTTCACAGGCCATCCAAAATTAAAACAATTTCCAGAGCCTGAGGCACTCGGGCGCTCCTCCAAGCCAAGTGAGGATTTCTCTCACACGCCCTGATCATTTTCAGAATGGGAGTCATCATTAAGAATTGTTGCCATTGCCATACAAAAACAGTGTTATTCTATCTTTGCTGCTTCAAGGCAATATGGACAAACAGTGTGTTCTTCTGGGATTAGCCCTTCAAACAAAACAGTCATAGGTCAGAACCAGGGTTAAAAGCGTCATTTAGCCACTTCTGGGACATCCATAAACATCTAAAGCTTGACTTTGCTCCATTTTGGGCTCTGTTTTTATTGTTTTTCAAAGTCCGCTGGTCACACTGAGTTCTCTGTGGAAACAGTGTGGTGTAAAGTTCTCAACTGGAATCGATTGAATCACTTCTCTGCTCCACAGAGGTTTCAGTAATACTGAATGGCTTGCTGTGTCTCAAACCTAGTACAAACACTGGGAAATAATACCCAGATAGTGTCAAATGTTCAAAACAGCCATCGCACCAAGCAAGACAGCCAGCAAGAATTGGGAAACAAAATGTACAGACACAATTTTTTATGCTGAATCTGATTTTTTTTCTGCTTCAGTGATCATTTAGGACATTGTGTAGTTCTTTAATTACAGACTGTAGTCCTCTGTATGTGTTTCTCTGCTCACTTTATTCTTCTCCTTTTTACCTTGTTCTTTCATAGTGTTTGGGGGTGGTTCAGACACAGCAGTGCTGCTGGAATTCTTAAACACCACAGTGTCACTGCTGGACTATGAATAGTCGATCAATAATGTCCTGTGGGCTCTGATGAAGAACTAGAGGATGACCAACACTGTAAACTGTGCAGCAACAGATTCAGAACTTCTGTCTCTGACTGTACTGTGTCTACAAGGCAGAACAACTAAGTAGAAGTGTCTTATAGAGTGAACAGGGTGTTTAAAAATACATGGCATTCGGGATGTAAATGGGATTTAGTGTATATTCAAATATGTTTAACTCTAAAAGAGTTTGTTATGAGATTTAATCCATATTTTAACCTCAATAAAATAAATTAATCTACCTTCTGAACACATTGTGTTGACATAAATACCAGTAAAAACTGATAAAAAGCACTTTCTAAACATTTTCTAAATTAATTATGTGTGCTTATGTAGACAGAACTAATTATTATACACATAAGTTCCAATGTGATTGAATTCTGAATTGTATGTATATCCACCTTTACACATCAATGCATCCCCAGTATAAGAATATAGTGCATAAAAATTGGGGTGGGACAAACTATTAATATTGCAATATATATATTAGCAATATGTGGCATCAAATATCAATATTTTTAATTAAAACATAGGCACTATAAACTATATAAGACTCACCAACCAATCAGACTTACTAAAGTTACGGCTAAATTACTCCACATGGTGGCGCTATAATCAAATAAAAGGTAAACTTGCAGTGAAGAATACTGGTTGTTTAATTTTGTAAAACGGACACCAATAAATCCTAAATAATTCCTGGTATTTCATAATTTAGGAGTATTTTATCCTCTTTAGTACAGATGCTGTGAAGTATCATAGACTATTGATCATCATGATCTTGAGATCTTGATATACAGCTCTGGAAAATAGTTTTTTATTTTTATTTTACCAAATTGAAAACTTCTGGAAGAGGAAGATGGATGATCACAAGCCACCAAACCAAGCTGAACTGCTTGATTTTTTGCACCAGGAGTGGCATAAAGTTATCCAAAAGCAATGTGTAAGACTGGTGGAGGAGAACATGCCAAGATGCATTAAAACTGTGATTAAAACCAGGTTTATTTGGTGGAATAAACCTGTTTTTTAAATCACAGTTTTAATGCATCTTGGCATGTTCTCCTCCACCAGTCTTATAGAGCATTTATTATAGAGCATTTATTTGCTGCAATAACAAAAAAGATGCAGAGCTTTCAGACCTTAAAGCTCTGCATCTTTTTTTGTTATTGCAGCAAATAAATGCTCTATATAACAATATTTGAATTTGGAATTTGGTAGAAATATTGTCCGTAGTTTATAGAATAAAACTAAAAATTCTTGTTCCTGAAACATACACATATAAATAGCAAAATCAGAAAAACTGATTCAAAAACTGAAGTGATGACTTATTTGTTTGCATTTTGCACCTGCACTCAAAACACTGATCGCCTGCCAAGTGTTTTCAGTCTCCGACACCCAAAACCAGCCCGGATCGGCCCAGTCCCGGAAAACACAGAGAGTTCTGTTATGTAAACAACAGCAACCTGACATGTCTCCTGTCCAGAGACTTCCTAATGGCTGGTGAACCTCATGTTAGCACCCGGGCCTTTCTCATTCCCAAGCAAAACAGCCTCTCCGTGATTTTATGGAGAGCTCAGGATTTATGCAGCGTGACGTTCTGGAGAGAGAGAGGCCGCTCCGGAGGTGGATACAGTTCTGAGGTTAGACGGAGGCTGCTTATCCAAGGCCAAACGCTGAATTTAAACCAAGCTGACTGGAAGCTGGGACGCAGCCTAGCCATATTAATGTAAAGTGATATACTGTATGAGGCTGAGCATGTGGACGTAGTAAAAATAGTGCACTGATGAGTCACTGGAAGGAAGAACTGATAACTAAATGAAATATTTCCACCAAAACATCCTCAGCTCAGTGTACAGCTTTTGAAGAATGTTAATGAAAGCCTCAGATCACTGGCCAATCTGCATTCTCCTGGTGCTGGCTCAATCTCTACATGTTCACATTACCAGACTGAAGTGACTCAAATCTGATTTTGTGCCTAATGTGTCAGAGATCTGATTAATTTCTTGAAGGACACAAAGACTCCATTTCCCAGAATTCTCTCACTCAGGACTACAATGACTCATTGGATCATGTGACATTACGACGTTATGGTTCGCCTAGCTACTGATTACTGCACCTGGCCTTTTGAGTATAAATACCCCTCAGTTTGCTCTCTTTGGTGGGTGGGTAGGTGGGTGGGTAGGTGGGTAGGTAGGTGGGTAGGTAGGTAGGTAGGTGGGTAGGTAGGTAAGTAGGTAGGTAGGTAGGTGGGTGGGTGGGTGGGTGGGTAGGTAGGTGGGTAGATAGATAGATAGATACTTTATTTATCCAGAAGGAAATTTAGGATCCTTTGGATCTATAAAGCTTAAAATATTAAAAAAAGTATTTGTATCGGTATTGATATAGGCAATACTGGCCCTGCATTTACTTGGTATCGGATCGATACCAAAATTCCCAGTATCGCCCACCTCTAGTATTAATCACAGTGATGGCTTAAGAGGCTTAGAAGCTGTATCAAAAATGTACTGAAAATTCTAGTATTGAGAGAATCTACAGTGTGGGCCTCAGTTTTAATAGACATATAATTATTCATTAGTGCCCTGACAATCTACTTTGTTCACTGTATTCCTAACATTTATCAGCATTACACAAATCAGCCCGACAAACCTCAAAACCTCCAGAGCCAAGAGCTTAGCCACCCTGTCTGCTCCAACCTGAGGTCCATTACCCTTTTTTTCCCAAGCCTTTGCTTTAGCCTATCTAATTCAAAGAACCCACTCAGCTCCCCACGCTCCAACCACCAAGAACATTTCCAGTTGGCCGGGTCCCATCGGTGAGCTAACGGTTCTGGGACGGCTGACAAACAGACAGGCTCCAGAATGGCCCAGAGTCGGAGGAAAGCAGGACCTCAGTGACAAGCCGCTTCCATCCAGTCCTAAAGTTCTTTACCATGTCTCGCTCTTTCTCCATATCTGCTCCGTCCAAGAGCCAGAGAGAGCCAGAGAGAGAGCGAGCGCTCGCAGAGCGGCTTTTACTAGCCCCTCGTTAATACAGATTATATACACGGCTTTTATAAGCCCGGAGGCATTTAAATGGATACATAAATGAAAAGAAATGGAGTTTAATGTGCACAGGAGTAAGTATATGTATTCACTTACAAGCGCTGCATTCATTCATTCAATTACAAGAGGTGTCTGATTAGATTTCCCCTCGAAACACTTTGTTCTTTCTAAGCCGTATTTAAGAGAACACGTCCTTCCATTCACAGAGAGTAACTGCCTGTGCCAAATCCCAAATTACAGGAGGAATCCGGCTCATTCCGGGCATGAGACTTGGCACAAACATGCGTAGAAAAACCAAAAGACATGCCACTGATGATAACAGGTCATTAGAAACAAACACAGACAAATAAACAGCGTAAAGAGAAGAGAGTTTAACATGCCTCCACAGATAAAGAAACAGCAGAATAACAGAGAACAAACACTGGCACAGGAACACTCGCTTTAAACAGCCGCTGGGTGCCAGCCAAGCGAAGATACAGAGATGACACTAAACCATCTCCACTCCTCTTTTCTGATAGATGAAGGGCTTCACTTACGATCTAAAATTAGGCTCTCATGCTGCAACTAGTCCAGCACTCTACCACTGCACACAGATAATAACCTTTTGTTTGTGATGTATTACAGATTCACATTTAGTTTTCCCTATTCAATTAAAAATTTTTTTGTTGATATCAGTCCAATACTGATACTACTGAGACTCATTTCTTTAAATCTGATTATTATATGGTACTAGAGCAGGAACCCATCTAAATAATCAATCATTAACTTGCTTATAAAGGCTATGAAGGCTATTCCTCACTGCTACCAGACTCTTGAAGCTACCTCAGAAACAAGGACATTTCTCAGAGGCACATGTTCACTTTACTGCAAAAATGTTATAATGGCATATATTTCACTGCTGTAGATAATCACGTACTTACTTGTAAATAATATCCACAACACATTACTGTTATCATGTACATATTTCCATCCTGGATGTAAATTTAACACCATTTATTTTTAATTGTAGTTATCATTTTTTGCTTTATTGTATATGTTCTGCTTTTTTCTTGTACAAGAAAACTTGTTTCTTGAATCTTGAATCTTAAATAACTGCTTATTAGTCTTCTAATAAAGTCTAATGAATGAATGAATCCATCATTCAGAACCTTCAGTCGACAAAGTCTTGTCCATGTTGGTTTTTTGGCTGTTTTTTATTCGTAATAGCATTAAATACCTCTTAACTTTCATCAGAATCAGAATCTTTATTTACCAAGTACAGAAAGGTACAGGATGTTTTTCTCGGTGCAGGTATCAACATATAAATAGAATATATTGATAGATGGATAAAACCAATCAGAATTATATATAAGCTCAAAATAAACAAGCAAACAACAGTATGAAATACAAGTAAGTATTTTAAGTATGCAAAGTGTATAATATATGGTAAAGTGCATTAAGCGCTTACTGCAGTAACTCTGTGGAAGACAGTAGTGTATACAGTAGTTTATACAGATTATGTGATATAGTGCAGTATAATATAAAATGGAATAATAAAGTGTAAGTGCAGCAAATACAAGTAGTTGAAATGTTTTCTGTCTGCATTTCTTACTTATCGAAACCCTGTTATGCAACAGAAAGCACAGAACGACATTTTGAGCTGATTAATTTAAATGCATCAAAGAGAAGCACAAACGATTAGCACTGTGTTGCTAGCAACGGTAGACTACCCTACACATGCTCCCCAAGGGCGTGGGTGGGGGCTGGTGACGTCATTGGCCCTGCGTTGTTTAATATTGCGCTATACAGTACATCGCCGAAAAAAAGAACATTTGCAATTTAAAATTTTTCCAATATCGTGCAGCCCTAGCTTACATTAGCACTGAAGCATGGAGTGCATTTATGACTAATGTGTTTTTTTTTAGTGGCCAAGTGGAAAATCTACAAAGAGCTTTATTAGAAAACGATTTTTGACATCTTGCTCTGTGTAGATCTGCCTGTTCTGTAGATGCTAGCAGCTTTAGCAGCTCTGGTGTTTAGCAGGTATAGACCGGGCGCTAGGCCTGGCTTCACGCAGCGAGCTGCAGTTTGCACTAGAATCTCTCAGCACAACACGATGCCGAGCTTTAGGTTCCTGCTTTGGTTTTCCTTTGACCTCATCCTGAGGTTTTCCCCCTCATAAATTTACAGCACGCTCTAATCTGGCCTGACGTCGGCAGTTTTATGGCTGCTAGGAAAGGCTGCAATAACGCGCCACTTAATTGAACGTTAGATTCGTTTAAACACACTCGAGAGTTTAAGTGGATTTGAAAATATCGTTTTTATCTCCGGGCCCCATTTGAAGTGGCGACCAGGCGTTGGCGTCCACTGTCATTTCTGGCAGATGGAACGGGTCAGGGGCAGTCCAGTAATCTACGCTTCCCCTCAGTGCCAGAACAGCCCTCATCTGCCCAGGAGCCCCAGGGAGTGCACTTTATTACACTCTCTCTCACACAGAAATGATTTAAATATAATAGCACTCTTACCACAGAACCTACACACTACAACAGAACCTAACATTCTCCTTCTGAACCCGGGCAAGAAGAAAAAAACAGGCCCCAGCAACCATATGGGAAAATAACGATTATTGAAATAATCTGCTTTGTGCAACCTGTGATTAATACCTCCACTGGGAGAAAAATTAAACATGGGTCAATGGCAAAGGTCACTCACACACACACATATATACTCACACACACACTTGCAGCTACATCTGTGCAACTGCAGAACTTCTGCAATCTGCAAGAGTTATTTTTTCCATTAAAAAAGACATTTTTTTCTTTCTTTAGATAAATTTAGCTATTGAAGCTGAATACACAATTAAAGCTACTGACACATATCAAAATACTAATGTGCCAGTCCAGACATCAAAATGTCCAAATAAAGTACAATGAATTCAAATTCTCCATTGTCGCTGTGCAATGAAAAATAAGTATCTCTGTTTTTGTCGATTTTTAGTTTACTACATAATTTGAACTGTGCCAAACTTTCTTAATGAACAGACCAATGGAAATACTTCAAAATGACCTAAAATAAATCATTTTTACATTGACTTCCACTGAAAGTTTAGAAGTTTTTTTCTCTCTTCTGTAAAGTTGCTTTTTTGGAGATACTTGTTTTTCATTGGACGGCGACGATTTGTACCTATGTACACTGTTTTTGTAACACATGAGCAGGAAATATGATACAATTAGTACCACATTAACACAAGCATTGAAAAACATGGTTTGACAGTTGTCTTGTTTTTCACATTTGTAAGGTCTTGTGGTGTGTGTGGTGTGGAGAACATCAGTGGACTTATGGAACTAAACCTTAAAACAATTTTAGATATAAAGACAAACATGCAACAAAACAATGAACCGATTTCATAAAACTATAAAGAAAGTAATACTGTAAAGGAAGAAAACTAAGAAATCAGAATCTAAAAGGCTTTCAAATAAAATAAAGTAAAATAAAAAAGGGTAAGGTAAACCAAAGTTAGATTTTTCATAAATTCATTCATCCCCCAAAACCTTTTTAAAAAGGAAGTTTCAATATAGGTAATAACACTGCATTAAGTGAATTCTGGAAGGAAAGGGCTGCTTTCTAGGTCTTAGTCTAAAGGAACTTTAAAAACAGCAAACAGTAAAAAGAGGCAAATGAAGATTATACGTTCTCTTTAAAGTGTGTAGTGACATGATTTGTTAAAAATAAATAATGTAAAAAGAAAAAGAGCACAAATGTACAAACACCCTTAACAGGCACCACACATCAACTTGAAAAAGACACCAGACTCTTAACATTAGACAGATGTTGAATTTAGGTTGAAAATAAAATCGGATTGACCTCAAAACCCAGAGTTAGACAGATGTTACATTTTTGTTGGGAAATAAAGTCACATATCCATCAAAAATCAACACATCAGACTGTATACCTATCCGGTCAACACAAACGGTCAACACAAACATGTAGTTGACATCAACTTCCACTATTTAATTTTAGTTACTTAACACCATGACCTAAAACCAACAACATATCAACATCTAACAACATTGTGTTTGAATTTAACATTGTGTTGATGTTAACATTCTCAGATATAACAAAGGTTGGTTCTGGTCACCATACAACACAGCTAAAAGTTCTTCTTTTTGGCTTGTAGTTTGTAAAACACTGGATTTTGGTGTAACTAAATTTGGTTAATGTTTAATGTTAGAATTGAGCTAAAGCTAATTGTGCATTGGAACTACATTGATCTCACATTTTAGAATTGTTTAATTTGTGCATATGGATTTTACAACATTGATTCAACATTATATTTTTGTTTGTATAGTTTGTATTAAACTTTACTTGCATTAAATATCATATAATATAAACATACATATTGTTTATATCCTATTCTTATAGACTGTGCAGTGTTGGTTTTGCAGTGCAGAAGAAAGCACCTTTCATATAAAAGCATTAATTAATGTGAGTGTAGTTTCAGAGCTCAGTCCAACCAATTAAAACATTTAAATAAACGTTGATTCAGTGTCAGAATTATAATACAAACTGATGCCTATGAGGCAAAATGTTACATATAAAACATGTATCAAAACACATAAAAACATAACGTTGAATCAACGTTCAATGCACAAATAAAACAATTCTGACATGTGAGATCAACGTAGTTTCAATGCATTAGCGATGGAATATTGAACGTTTAGCTCAATTCCTGCGTTAGACATAAAACCAAATGTAGTAACCAAACGTTACTATGTTTCCAAGCCAAAAAGAGGAACTTTTAGCTTTGGTGTATGGTGACCAGAATCAACACCTGTTATATTTGACAATGTTAACATTATCACAACGTTAAAAACGTCTAATATTGTTAGATGTTGATATGTTGTTGGTTTTGTATTCGTTTGTATCCAGTTAGAAATGCTTTTTATTTTTGTTTGTTTTCTTCTATCATCATCATCAACATTATAAAATGTAATGCAACAAAAACATAAACGTTTATTAAACGTTCTCTGCTATCAGGCAGTGCAGTTATTAAGCAGTGGAGTGCTGAATGAAGAGCAGGACTCACCGGGTGTCAGTAGTAGCAGCAGCAGTAGTGTAGAGAAGCCCATCCTCAGACTTTATTCAGTATAAAATGAGGAAACAGAGAGTTTTTCAGCTCAAATTCTGATAAATTAATATATCTGCATCCACACAGCCATGCCTGCAGCCCCGCGCGCACAACTCAGCCCGGGCTCGAGCGCGCTCTGAGGTTCCACGCGCAGAAAAATAACACTGTTTCAGCCCGATAGAGATAAAAACCCCGATACACTCCTCCACAAGACACCCTCACACACTGCCTCACACACACTGCCTCTCACACACTGCCTCACACACACTGCCTCTCACACACTGCCTCACACACACTGCCTCTCACACACTGCTGCTACCTCCTGCGCTCGTGCAGCACTGAACCGCGTGTGTGAGTGTGTGTATGAGTGTATGAGTGACTGAGAGCTGTGTGTGTATGAGTGTAAGAGTCTGTGTGAGTCGGTAAAAGCATTGTTTTGCTTTTTTCGTTTCCCAACCTTTTTAGGAAAGCTCCGCCCTCTAGCACTGGGATTGGCTACTAGTTCAGACTCAAGGAAAGCTGTTTTATGTTTGTATCCAGTTTGAAATGCTATTTATTTTGTAGCTATTTATTTTCTAACAATTTAAAATAGTAAATGTAATTTTTGGTACCATTTTAAAATAAGACTACCTTTATAAAGTTATATTGGTTATTAATTAGGTTGTAAATGCCTTAAAAATCATCAATAATCAGTTATAACACATATACGTAGAAAGGGCAACAATATAGATGGTTATGGGTTCACTATTTGGCAAACAACAGGTCATTGTTGCCCTTTCTACGTATGTGTTATAACTGATTATTAATGATTTTTAAGGCATTTACAACCTAATTAGTAACCATTAATAAACTAATTGTAAACCATTTATAAACCCTTTATAAAGTAGTCTTATTTTAAAGTGGTACCTAATTTTTTATGTTGATTTTGCAGGAAAAAAATAAAAGTGTCATATCCGCACCCTGTTCCCTGTCTTTTTGATTATTTTTTTCATGTTTATTTACCTGCTTCCTCTGTGTCTATAGCTGTGTCCAAATTCAGGGGCTGCATCCTTCACTAGACTCGTTTTTTAAGGCCAGATTACATCACAGCAGTGCGACTAGGCTGTCCCGTTTCGAAGGCTTCTTCGAATGCGGCCGACGAATGCGCTCTACTTTTCCTCAGAAACGAGTGTGTGCATATGTATACACACTTGAAATAAACAACATAAACATATTTAGGTTGTGCTGATCAGACAGTTTTATGAAGGTAATAAATATGCATTTTTTCTTTTTTTTTTTACTTAATTTCAAATGCTCTTGAATTTGTTTATGTTCACTTCCGCCAGTTCACGTTTGAAACATTTAAATAATTGCACAGTTAATTAACATGGACGTAAGTAATTTGTGATTTTGTGGTCTGAAGCAAAACGAGAATCAAAATCTCTGGCTCCATCATTTCTCAGTTTTGACTTCGGTAGCGGTGGGTAGAATCTCAAACAGGAAACAGGAAATATTCTGTAGGGTCCCGTTTCAGTACTGCCGTCACGGCCTACCCATCCTTTGAAGGAAACGTCTTTGTAGGCTGCGTTCTTTAAAAGGATGCATCCCCTGAATTAGGACACAGCTTATGTGTTCTTTCCCCACATGCTCCCCTGCACGTGGCCCTGCGTGTTCCTCTGCTTTTCCCAGCCCTGTGTTTCCCTTGTGACTATAGGTTGCTCCGCCCCCTAGTTACCTGTTCCTAGGTGTTTCCTCTTTACTGTCTCCTTCTGTGTACATATAGCCCTTTTGTTTCTGTGTTCCGTTGTCGATTCTTGTTCGGGTTAAAGGTCAGTCAAGTTGCGTGTTTCTTTGTTTTTTTCAGTCTAAAGTGTACTCTGTGTATCTGTTGTTGTTTTAGTATTGGTTTATTGGGTTTATATGTGTGTTTATTTGTTTTCTTTGTGTATTAATAAATATTACTTGCTATCCCTGGTAATCTTCTAAATATATTGTTAATATATATATATATTATATATATATATATATATATATATATATATATATATATATCTTTTTTTTTCATGTTAAGAGTGATTTTTACAGCCACATTTTGTAATATATTGTTAAAATACAGAAATTGTTTATTAAAAAAAAACAACAACATTTTTTTTACAGAAAACAAACAAAACAAATGCAATATTTAGCTTATATACAGTATATAAAGGTTTGTAAATGTAAGATTGTCTGAGGGAGAAGAGTGTAATTTCCTGTGAAGACGCAGCCCTTCATTTAGCAGTTATGATAACTGTGTCACCATATGGACGAGAAACGTTCCGACTGACTCCGGGTTTGGTTTCTGAGAGTTCAAAGAACTTTTGGTTTGGCCTCAACCAGACAGTCTCTCTCTCTCTCTCTCTCCCTCTCCCTCTCTCTCTCTCTCTCTCTCCCTCTGCAGCTGTATGAACTGGTGACTTCATGCATGTCTGTTTCTTTAAAACTCAGTCTTTTTTTCTCATAGTCTCCATTGTTCTAACTAAATGTTTTCTCCTTGGGAAAACCGCAGGTATTACTGCAAATGGTATTACCCCAACACACATATGCACACCCCACCACACACACACACACACACACACACACACACACACACACACACACACACACACACAGACACCACACACACTGTTCTGTGATGTATTCTGGAGAATAGCAGCCTGTGATCACAGGCCTCAAAGACTCAGTAAGTACAGACAAGCCTAGATAAGAAGTCCCACTTGACCGGAATGGAAACGGCTCCAGAACTGTGTTATTATCGCTGGATTTCCATTGACCTCAGCCCGATATGAGCTAACCTCGCTGTGGAGGAGTTCTCCTCACTGTCAGAGGAAGGCTACTTTATAGCATTAAATCAGGGAGCGCTTTATTACATTTTAGTACAGTTTTAGCAAAAATCCATCACATTTATTTACCATGTTTACAATACAGACAGCTCTGGAAAAAATGAAGAGACCACTTCAGTTTCTGAATCAGTTTCTCTGATTTTGTTATTTATAGGTTTATGTTTGTGTAAAAAGAACATTGTTATTTTATTCTATAAACTACAGGCATTTCTCCCAAATTCCAAATACAAATATTATCATTTAGAGCATGTATTTGTAGAAAATGAGAAATGTCTGAAAAAACAAAAAAGATGAAGAAATTTCAGACCTCAAATAATGCAAAAAAAAAAAAACAAATTCATATTCATAAAGTTTTAAGAGTTCATAAATCAATTTTTGGAGGAATAACCCTGGTTTTTAATCACAGTTTTCATGTATCTTGGCATGTTCTCCTCCACCAGTCTTACACACTGCTTTTGGATAACTTTATGCCTTTACTCCTGGTGCACAGATTCAAGCAATTCAGTTTGGTTTGTTGGCTTGTGATCATCCATCTTCCTCTTGACTATATTCCAGAGAATTTTAATTTGGTGAAATCAAAGAAACTCATTATTTTCCAGAGCCTTGCTAAATAAGGAAACGGCAGCATGTAAATCAGGTCTGAAGTTGTTACCTCATGGGATGGCATCAGAACACACAGCTCTGTATACACTGTGAGGTGATATCTTGTGAGTGTAGCTGGTAGAATACATATGCATGTAGACCTGTAGTTGTGGCAAAAGGACAGTTCTGGTATGCAGGAAAATGTCCTGCTCCCGTCTTTTTTTTAAAGTAAAAAATCTATTTTTATCCAACTTTTTCCCCAATTCAGAGGGACAACTACCTAATCCCCAATCATATGAACTCCCCCCTATTGCTAGTAATGCCTCCAACACCAAGAGGGTAGGACAGTGACACATGTGAAGTCAGTCATGCACCGCCACTTTTCCAACTGCTGCTGATAAAGCATCACTGGGTATTCAGCACACTCGGAGGAAAGTGCAGGATCTCCAGCTTCAATTCATCTGACACAGCTAACATACAACTGTGCTAACCTTCATCACATCAGGAGTGACGTAAAAAGGGAGTGCCATCTACCAAAGTCTTTATAGGCGACTAATTAACTCGACAGCCATCATTGCAACATGACTGTCCAGTTATTTCTGACAAAATGCATTAAAGTTTATAGCATTTAGTTTTATAATGCAGAGAAAACCTTTGCAATTTTTAGCTTGTTATGGCTACTGCACTTGTGCAGATCTCTATTGCAAGAAGAGGTTTCCCTATAACACACTGACCCTCCTCTGCTCTATGCACAAGCTGCAAGCTGATTGGTTCTTTTTGTTGATGGCCAGGACTGCAATCAGTGGCTGGTTTCGTTATTAATAACGTCTCTGCAAGGTCAAAAAAAGCCTCAGACTCTCGGATTCTCTCTGCTGATGGCGAAGCAGCATGATCTGAAATTTGACCCAGCAATCCTCAGATCACAGTGGCGGTGCGTTAGCTTGTTGGATCACTCGCAGCCCCTTGACCTATGACCTTTGATCTCAGTAACTGTGTGAATGTGTGCATGCTGGCCTGTGTTTCATACACACTTTGTAGGAAACCGACAAAAATAGTACTGACTTTATAAAGTATGAACAAATTATTTCTAGAGAATATTTACTTCTGAGACTATTTTTATATCATCAAAAATATTTATATAATGTATTGCCTGGAAAATCGTATATATGTGTGTGTGTGTGTGTGTGTCTGTGTGACCTCTGGCCCACAGATGGCCTTTTACACACCCTCCCTGATGTCTTTAAACCAAAAGTATTTTCTGGTAGCCAAAGCAAACACTGACCACCCAAACTCAGTGACTGCAAAGCCTGATGGGTTGAGTTATTGCCCAGCTCAACCCACGGCTCTGCAGGTGGCTAAAAACACCAGCTCCCAGCTGCGGTCACTGAAGGGAGGCCAGTAATAAAGCAGAAATACTCTCAATTCTCACACTGATGCTGAGAGTTGAGTTGATTCAACTTTGAGAAGATTGAAGCATCCTTGTGACCTGAAATAAATTGCACAAAAATATCCCAGGTTTCTACACCCTTTAAAAGTTGATTATCTAATGGTTATTTAGTAAAATAATTAAATAACCATGCCCCTAAGCTCCCTTTACATTTTGAACCACAACTGTGTAAAGACTTTCTTTACACATGCATTTCTGGACATGCTGAGAAGTACTGAATTGTTTTCAATTCAGTTCCAATCAGAGATTGACCTATTACTCATTCAGGTTTCCTCAGGTACTGATATGCAACACCTATGTCTTTAGCTTCGTAGCTTTGTGTTTACTTATACTCACCTGTGTACTCTAAAGTGGCCAGTAATAAAGCAGAAGTACTCTCAATTCTCCCACTTATGCTGAGAGTTCAGTTGATTAAACTTTGAGAAGACTGAAGCATCATTTAAAAAAAATATCTCTAAAGATAAACAGTTTGATAAATATTGAAATAAGTTTGTAAATGCAGGTCCCGCCATTGCTAGTTTCTTCTTTACTTTAGGTATTTTTAGAATGAAATGATCCAATAAACATTATACAAAATATCCCAGCTTTCTACACTCTTTAAAAGTTGATTCTCTAATGGTTCTTTAGTCAAATAACTAAATTACAGTTTCTCTGAACTCTCTTTACATTTTGAACCATTCTTATGTAAAGACATGCTTTACACATGCGTTTCTGGACAAGGTGAGACTGCTCTATTCCAATCAGAGATTGACCTAATACTCATTCAGATTTGCAACACCTATGTCTTTAGCTTTGTAGCTTTGTGTTAACTTATACTAACCTGTTTACTCACTTTATTTTAACTTGTGTTTTTGCGAAGTATTGCCAACCATATTACCATATTTGCTTACTGAGCATTTTTATGCATTTATTCTCTTTTCGGCTATGACCTTGTTTTTTGAATTCTCTCTGTCTCTCTGTCTCTATCTTTGCTTTTTGTGCATCCTTTGGCTGGTTTACAGTCTAGTTATTGTAAAATCGCTCTGGATGTATAATTATTATCCGTGAGTGTAGTAAAATGAATTTGAAATCATCTTTGTGGGTCTCCACAGACCTGGAAAGCTTCAGCATGGCCTTAGTAACCTTTTGGCCCTGCAGTAAAAAACAAGACAATCATTGTAAATTTTTTATTTTAGAGTGTTGCTGCTTTGAAGAACATTAGTCTTCAAAATGTCTGTCTAATTGTAAGTTAACCTCACTGCCTCTCTATATCTGAGCGTTGTAGCATAGGCCTTTCTCCCATGCCAACGGGTACTCTCTGCCAGTCTGTCTCCCAGCCTGTCTGTCTCTCTGTCTGTCTTTCTCTCTTTCTCATAAAGTCATGATTAAGTGATTTTGGCTCTTCGCCGGAGTCTCTAATTAATCTCATTGTTTGGGGGATTTCCTCTCCTGTTGCGTTTCCATGGAGGTTGCCGAGGTATCACCCCTGTGATCTGGGTAATCCGGGCAGCCATGGCCCACAAATCCAGGCAGGAGTGTCTCTCTTTCTCTCTCTCTCTCTCTCTCTCTCTCTCTCTTTCTCTCTCACTCTCTCTCTCTCTCTCCACACTCTTCTCTCCTCCATCCTGCTTCTCTTTCTGTTCCCAGATTCCGGATGGGCAGAGGCCAGGCTCTGGAACGGCGCTCTCGGAGACAGGGGGGATTTAGCAGTTAGGTTTAGAAATGGGAGAAGGGGGCGGGGGGGGGGGGGGAGACGAGAGGTCATGGTGCGTTAGCCGTGTCTGTGGTCACTAATCAAAGCCTCACTGCTTCCCCTTTCAGAACCAGGATGTGCTTAAGCAGCTTTAACCAGAAGGCCTCTAATAAAAGTATCAATGCTGCCTCACTGCTGCTCCACAATGCTGCAGATAAACCTGATATTTAAAGGGTTTAGATGGGAAAGTTTTTTCCGTTATTCTTTTTGTGTGTTTTGAAGGGTTTGAGTAGACTTTGCTCATTAGGATATCTGTGTGCTATATGATCATTCATTTTATCAATATTTAAAAAAAGAACAAAGTGTCTTTATTACAATTTAGATAAAACAAATATTAAAGAAAAAGTTACAAACATGTTCAGACTATCAGTACTAATTCTAGCCCTGGCCAAAATTTACTACACACAGAGTCTAAATTTGCACTATAGATAAAGATGGAAAACACAATCAAATACACACCTGAACATACAGCACAACTGATGTTAAACATTAGAATCAACAAAAGACAAAAAAATCAAGAAAAATGATCTATTTATCTCTGTATATTTGTCTGTCTATTAAAAAATACAATAATACTAACACAATTGTTATAACATTGTAATAACACAGCTGTTACCATGCTGCAATAATATTGCAATAACAAGGTAATAAAACAATCGTAATAATGACATGAAAATAACAGTAATAACACATTTATAATAACACAGACTTGTGCAGGGTGTATCCTGCCTGCTGCTCACTACCCAGAATGGATTAAGGGATTTTCATAATAAATAAATGAATGAAAGTAATAACACAATTGTAATAACATAGTAATAACATTAATTACACACACAATGTTGCAATTACATAGTAATAACACAATTTAAATTGCATTATAATACACATTAAAGCATGTGATAAATGTGATAAAATGTGATAAAACAGTAATAACACAATTGTAAGACAGTAATAGCACAATAGTATTAACTCAATTGAAATAAACCAAATGTGATAAAACAGCAATAACACAATTGCAATAACACTGTAATAACACAATTGTAAGACAGTAATAGCACAGTAGTATTAACTTAATTGAAACAACACAGATGTGATAAAACAGTAATAGCACAATTGTAAGACATAAATAGCACAATAGTATTAACTCAATTGAAACAATGCAGATGTGATAAAACAGTAATAACACAATTGTAAGACAGTAATAACAGAATTGGGATAACACTGCAATAACACAATTGTGAGACCGTAATAGCACAATAGTATTAACGCAATTGAAACGACACAGATGTGATAAAACAGTAATAACACATTTGTAAGAGAGTAATAGCACAATAGTATTAACTCAACTGAAACAACACAATTGTGATAACACAGTAATAACACAATTGTAAGACAATAATAGTCATAACACAACAATAGTCAATCACATTTGGATTCTATAAAGCTGCTACATCTTTCTCCAGGCATATAAGAGGTCTTAATCAAAACCCTTTGTGGGTGAAATCCATTACACTCCCATTGTCTTGTTTTTAATTAAGTGCATGTCGTGGTTTATTCCTAATTAATCTGTTGTTTTACGCTCATATTCTCATCGTTCCTTTGGGCGCGTGCCATTAAAAATGAGCATAGTTTCCAGGAAAGCCACAAAGCATCAGTTTGAAGGGGGGCTGCAGATATGTGTATCTGCTGGCAGTTATAAACTCCGTGAAATATAGGCTGTTCCCCCACTGTTAATCCATACTGAGCCATGTTTTGCCAAGGCAATATTAAACACTTTCCAATGACACACAGCTTTAGCTGATTAACAGCCCCACATGCAGAAACCACACGGCTTTCTTTTGTAACTGTTGCCTGTTTTGTATTGTTTTCTCTGAGCTGAGTCGTGAAAAATGCACACATTGTTTACGGTTCAGAAACAATGGACATGCAGAACATGCATTCCACCTTAAAGTGCTTAAAGGAAGAATCTGTCTAAATAAACTTCATTTACATGCATTTTCCCCTAAGGCCAGAGTTAGATCTCTGAGATGCAATGACTAAGTCAAGTCTCAGGTCTGTGCGATGTGAGTCTAAGTGAATTGTCGTGCCTCTGGTTTGTTAGTTTAAGGCAAACCTCAGGTCTTTAGGGTCTGAATGCTAGTCTGAGTTGCTACACTAAATCTTATTTGAGTCTGGAGTTTCTGGGGTTCAAGGTTAAAACTCAAATCTCTTGAGTCTTGGTATGCAAGTCTGAGGTGAGTCATAGGCCTCTGGAGTGTGATTCTAGTCTAAGTCAAGAGTAAGTAAATTGGGGAGAAAATGGGAAAAAAAAAGAATAAAATTATAAATAAATTATAATAAAATTATCTTTTGGGTGTGAGACCAAGTTGAGTCTTGAGTTTCTGGTGTACAAGTCAAGATTCAAGTCTTAAGTCTTAGAAGTGGGATCCTAATTCAAGTCCTGAGTCTCAGAAGTGTGCGTCTTAGTCAAGAGTGTATAATGTATAATTCAGTGTTAAATCACAGATATATGGCGTGGTTTATCGGTGCGCATTTTGGTGCATTTAGGTTTAAGCCCATGTGAAACCAGACCAAATAGAGGAAGAAAACACTCCAAGTAAACAAACTCATCAACTGAGTTAAGAGTGTAGTTTTAAGTCAGATTCAAATTCTTGTGTCTCAGAGGTGTTACTCCAAGATCAGTTTTAGAGTCTATAAGGCTGTGAGTCTTAAATGTCTAAATTGAGATACAAACATGTCTCAGTCTCAGTCATAAGTCTCAGGTGTGGTAGTAAGAGTCGAGTCATGAGTCTTTAGAATGAGTCTTAAATTTATTGAGACTATAGAATTAAGTATTCTCTCAATGTTTGATTTTATTGGATGACTGCATGTGCTGTTAAGTTTACCTGCAGTTTGTAACTTACAAAACAATTCAACTAATCATAATGGAGAAATAAAGAAATGTAGCAGTATGAAATTCTTTGTGTCTAAGTCTTTCTGGCTTTGTAAAGAATGTAAGAGCTGGATAAAAAGCTCTGGAAGTGAGGAGGAGGCTGAGGAGGAGGGGGAGGAGGAATAGGGATGAAGTCAATACGATTTGGCAGACACCATGCTGGAGCTGAGCTTCAAGATGGCCAGCATCTGCACAGAACATGCCTGAAACATGCTTAAATAAATCCAGATTGAGAGAGAAAGAGAGAAAGAGTTAGAAAGCAAAAGAGAGAGAGAGAGAGGAAGAGTTAGAAAGTGTTTGTGAGAGAAAGTAAACATTTTAATGAATTTGATAAATTCATAAACAATTTCTAGACGGAAGATTGTGAGAAATTGCTGGTTGGATCTTGGACAGTGTGTAAACACATGCACACAATACATAATTACCTTTTCCCTTTCCTCACTATCATACTTCATTATTCACTGAGACAAAACATTATGACCACTCATGCATGACATACTGTAAATAACGTTCCTTGATTGTATCATAACAATCTTGCTAGCACTAGAAAACCACTTGCTTCTGTAGGGTAATTTACCACAGCATGACTTAGATAAAACTCGGATGTGAGAAATCTCAGAACATGAAATGATGACCAATGAGTCAGAGCTTAGAATTTAAAATATATTAAAGTTTACTTGAAAAATAGTTTCAGCATTACAGATATATAAAAGGAACAAAAAAATAATAGATATATATTAGAAAAGAGTAAAAGTACATCAACGAATACAATCTCGATAGATCAACACATTCGCAACCCAGAGAGAGAGAAAGAGAGAGAAAGAGAGAGAGAGAGAGAGAGAGAGAGAGAGAGAAAGAAAGAGAAAGAAACTAAAGCCAGTCGAGGGACAGAGAGCACTCCTCAGACTTCATCCAAGCAGTTATACATTTTGCAAATGACATGTGATTGGACAGAACTTATCATATGATTACGTCAGCAGAGTCCAGTAAACAGTTTGTTGTCCAGTTCCAATGACGTGATCTGCTCCAGCCTGTCTGAGCAACAGGTTCTTATCATGATGTTGTTCAGCACTGTGTCCTTCATGAACACAGCAGACAGTCCTTAAGTGTCCTAAAGTCTGTGAGAAGAGGAAACAGAGGAAAAGAGTGGATGCAAAGATCTTCTGGCCTGTGTGACTTTACGCCGTGTAGAACAGGCATGCGCTGGATATCTGAGGAGAGGTTCCCAGCACTTCACTCAGAGAGCTTGTTGTCTCCTAGTTCATATGCACTGGTCCCAGAACAGCAGAACAGCAGTGAAGCTTCTCTGCCACTCAGGGTCACGTTCTCCTCACAGCTCTCATTGTTGATGAAAACACTCTGACCTTTCTGATTCCTGAAAAAGTAAAAACAACCTCCAAAGCCTTGTCATAGTGACAGTTAAAAAGAGAGCAGAGATCATAAGGTTATTAAGTGAATTATAATGTGAACAGTAAAAATAATAACTGTATATATAAATGTATAAAACATTTAAGAATAAGAGTGTGAAGGTGTGGTTATCTCCAATCACACCCTTCACTTCATATTGGGTAGTTCTGTCCTGCCAATGCATGGACTCCACAAGCTTTGATGGCCATGGCCCTGTTGCATGTTCTCTGATTGGCGTTTTTGGACCACTTTTGGTAGGCGCTGTAGACGCTGTATCAAGAACACCCCAATACATACCTGATGTCTTGAAGATGTTCTGACCACATTCATATTTATTGAACAATGAACATTCATGATATCCCAAAAGACAAACCCACACACAAACAAAGCACAACACATTTACCTCAGGAGTGGTATGTTAATCCTGCTATTTCCATCATAAATGTAGCTTAGATCTGCAATTTTAATCATAAATATAGCCCTAAAGTGTTACAAACAAATGCTAAGACTAAGTTAAGTCAGCTTATGATAGGCTGAATTGAGAAAGAAAGATTTATGCTGTTCACACCCTCTCTCTCTCGCTCTCTCTCTCTCTCTCTGCTTCTACCTCTCTTTCTTTCTCTCTCTCTCTCTCTCTCTCTCTCTCTCTATCTCTCTCTCTCTCTCTCTCTCTGTAACACAGACTTGTTAGAGAACCGGTGGCCCAGAGTTTGGCCTTATGTTCTGTGTGCCAAAGTTGGAATTCCTCTGTAGTGTGGGCACAACCCCACAATGCCCCACCACCACCCTGCAAGGTTAGACCTCCGTGGGCGAGAGAGCTTTTGTCAAAGCATCTGTCTTTCTCTCTTTTTCCTGTTTGATGTGAATGTTTGGCCGAGCACTGGGTCTGGCATCTGAGCCTCCAAAACTGATGCTTGGACAGCAGTGCAGCTCTGTGTAACAGGTGGTGCTGTTCACACAATACACGACAGCTAAACGTAGGTCATAAACAGACTCTCCCAGAATTTGACTGATGTGGCAGCCATGTAGAACCGTAAGCTAGTCAGCTTCTGAGCATTTTTAAGCATTTGTTTTTTTACCCAGGTATAAGTTAGGAACCAGTCAGCCAGTTTGCGCTGCTTTGTATTTACATTACAGTAGTTATTAAATACCAGACATGTATAAAGTACTCGAAATCCAGACTTGAGTAAAAGTACAATTATTCTATCATAAGTGACTTGAGTAGAAGTTGAAGTGTTCTTTAAGCATCTTACTTAACCCTTGTGTGGTGTTCGGGTCTGTGGGACCCGTTTTAATTTTTCATCAAATGATACTAAATAAATATTTGTTCTAACTCAAACTCATTGGTATTGGCTCATTTTTTTGTGAGAAACATATATCAAAACACATTTTCGATAAACACACACTGTACACCATTTATATTACATACAGTATGTTTGGCCAAGGGCTAATAAACATTGCTTCATTTGTAAATTTGAAACTAAACAAATTTTCTACTCATATCTTGAGTTTAATTCATTTTCTTTTACATTTTATTAAAAAACTAATAAAAAAAGAGTAGCACTTTTTAAAAGAAATGTAACATAAGAAAGGTAAAGGGCAAATATTAACCATGTAAGCTGTTTATATTGCTTGCAATTTAGGTGAAGCAAGCATGTGTAAAGCATTTTAATGTAGAATTGCTTAATTTTGCTGAATTAAATACAAGTAACAAAGTAAACGAGTAACAAAAATATGAACACCACACAAGGGTTAGGTATTGCAAGAATTGTAGTTTATTCTAAAATGTTCTACTCAAGTACTGAAGGTAAAAGTACAAGTATTGTGTTGTGTATTATTAGAGAAAGAAGTCAAAATTCAATTGTAAAATAAACTAAAGCCGTCAAAGGCCAAGGGATTAGAGCAGTTTCATTAAACCCGGTGACAGTGCAGAGCATCTACCTCACTGGATTTAGTGATAATGTGTGTTTAAAATAATTCCTAACATTTTTATAATTTTAATGAGCGAGGATCAGATTCTAGGATCAGAGGTTTAGGAGTATATGTCAAATCAAATCTTTTTAAACATATTTTCAGCAGATATAGAAAAATATTTCTATAAAAAAATACCTCATATAGCTTCATTATCTGGTCTAATTTAAGTGGCTAAAAGTGGAAAGCTACTCAAAACATAGTATGGATTTTCAGGGCATCTGCTTACACTGCAATAAAATACCTTTATTTAATACCATATTTATTTGTACCTTTTTACCTTATTTTTTCACTTGAATGGCCGTTCATTTTAAAAACCAACCCAATATCCACAACTGACTGGCTCTACACACACACATACACACACACACACACACACACACACAAGCACAGACACACACAGGACGTATCAGAAGAGGGACAGAACAGAATAAAGAGCGCTTTTTATGATTTTGTGCACATGTTTGTGGGTCAGCGGAGAGAACGTAGATTATCATTGGCTGTTTCTGAGCCCCTAAAAAGGACTGGCGACGCTTGTGGTAATTAGTAACGAAATAAGTAATGCAAATAAAAATGTAAAAAATGTATTGGAGTAAAAGTAATAAACTCAGGAAAAATAGTAGAATAATTGGAAGTAGGAGAAAAAAATGATACTCCAGTACAGATACTGCATTTTACTACTTAAGTACAGTACTGAAGTAGTTCTACTTCATTACTAGACGTCTCTGCTAAATACTAATCCTTAGGGTGTAACAAACGTCACAGAGCGTAATGGTTTAAAAACATACTCTATTATATATGTTTTAAAGAGTTTATAATTTTTGGGAACTTTTGAACTCCTTCGTGGCAAACATTCCCACATCCCATTTAAAATAGGGTTTAGTCTCTGGTTTAACTCCACATTAATCCATCAAAGCTCACAAATGTTTTTCTTAAGAGGTCTGTTTCAGATTGACAGACTCATTTGCATCCTCCACTGTAGACAGACTGATGCATCCTGCAGGCAGCGAGGAGAAGAAAGAGTAGAGGGGTATTAAAGCAGACCGCAGCGGATCCACGCCGTAAGGGTTAAACGCTCCTGCTGAACACTAACGTGTGGAAGTTCAACATGCTCTTCTTTTGCTCTTAAGCGGGAAGTCTTAACAGCCTCTCTCTGTCAGGACTTTACTCAGATCAGTCAGTGACAGCTCTTCACCCAGATCAAAGTGACGGACATGCCGGGGGGAGAGGAAACACTTCTCTCTGAAATTACGCTGAAGGTTAGACCCCCCCCCTCTGCTAACATTCCACACACACACACACACACACACACACACTTACTCACTCAAACTCTCCTGTCTAAAGGATGAGTCTCGGTCTATGTGCAGATCATCACTATCTTGAGAATAATAAATTACCATAATTGCAGGGAGCCAACAAACGACATGTTTAAGTTAATTTTTACTCTCTGTTCACGTAACTTAAACAATAACAACATTAAGCATTCATCATTGTGTATGATGATTGGTATCAGTTTACTACACTTTCACAGACTCAAGCTAAAAGGTATGAGCTGTACAGGACTAGCATAGTAGCCTAATGTAAGCTAAGTTACATTATTATCATCATTATTTTTGTCTCTCTTTGAAGTAAATAGCAAAACAGGTAAAATCTCTCTAAAGCAGATTTAACACTTTGAGGTCAGTATAAAATCTATAATTTTGAGATTTTCTGGAGTGCATTTCAATCTTTTACAGCAGACTATATAAGCCATATAAGTCTATATTTATGCTCAGGTGTACTGATACAGTCTAATCTTTATTAATGATTGGTAAAAAATGATGATTAATGGTGGTAATAATAATACTAGTAGTAAATACATTATATATATCATTATGAAAAGCTACACTTTTATATAAGGTAAATAAGGGTTCAGAAGGGTTTCTTGTGGGTTTTCTTAAGAACATTTCAATGCAAAACCTATGTAAAATCTATGCAACTATGTTTTCGGAAGCTGTAATGGAATCCAATCAAATCAAATATATTTGTTTAGCCCTTTTTTACAAATAATGTTAACACAAATTAGCTTAACAATACTCAAAAATAACACAAAACATCAATAAAACATAAATCATAAGCAAGCAGTGGCAGGGAAAAACTCCATCAAAGCTGGAGAAAGAACCCCTGAGAGAAATCAGAACTCAAAACTGTTGTGTTTTTTTTTTTGTATTTTTCAAATTTTTATCCCATTACTCCCCAATTTACAAGGCCAACCCACTGTTACAAAAAATGTTTTGAAATTTCTACTATACTCAATAACTTTACTATAATTAATACTAATCAAGTTAATGAAGTATAAACAAATGCATTATGAATAAAGGTGTGATACTATGGTAGGCAACATGACTTGACATAAAGCTTGCTAAAGGGAAGGTGTTGACATGTTACTGGCAGAGCAGAGGAAGGCAGCTGAGACAGTTCTCTAAAATACCTCTCTGTCATAAATATCAGTTATTTGCAAGATCTGGTCGTTAGAGCTTATAGGCCCCAAAACCGTTGGGGGGGCAAAGAGGATTGAGTCCTACTGTATGTGTAAGAAGGATTTTGACAGACAAACTTCTGATCAAGACCAGCCAAAACCAGTTTTTGGGGAACTGACCAAGGTGCCTTCTTCCGTGAGCTTGAGGCGGGGTTTGTCTATAAATGCTCATGTCTGTGAAATAATCTTTGAACTTCTTCTCTTGAACTCCTTGTGAGTGGAAGTCGTTCCCAGAGCTCTGTTTTAATAAATTGTTATTTTGCTGAAGATCAAGTATCCTGTCTCTCTATGACTTATCTCTACTTCGGGCTTCCATCAAAAGAATCCAGGGGAACGCACTGGAGACGGCGCAAAGGGTAGTGCGGTTTTCCCAACACCACTCATTAGGACTCCCCCTATCAGTAGTGATGCCCCAACACACCAGGAGGGTGAAGACTAGCACATGCCTCCTTCAATACATGTGAAGTCAGACTCCACCTCTTTTTTAACTGTTGCTGATGCAGCATTACCGAGTAGCATCTCAGCGCACTCGCAGGAAAGCGCAGCGACTCCGCTCCAATACATTCTCGGTTCCGATACATTCTTGCTTCTTGAGCCTATTGGGTTGAGGGGAGAGAGCACCAATTTCCCACCCAGAGAGAGCAAAGCTAATTGTGTTCTCTCATGGCTCCGGCAGCTGATGGCAAGCTACATGAACAGGATTCGAACCAGCGATCTCCTGATCATAGTGCCAATGCCTTAGTCTGCTGGACCACTTAGAGCTCTTGATAAATCCAAACTTACCAATATGTTAGTCAAAATATTATTACTAAAAAGATTTATATAGCAAGTAGTGAAAACCTCTAGAGGAAAGGGAATAAGGATTAAGTTCACACATATACAACCAAGACCTCAGATTTATTTAGTTTATAATACAAAGATGATTTTAAAAAGGTTGTTAAAGTGGACATATTATACCTGTTTTAACACAAGTTAAAATAGAATATGGGCTATACAACAAAACATGTTCATTACATTCTTTGCACAGAATCACTCTCACATAAAGAGATCTCACCAATCTAAAAAAATCCTGTTCTGATATTGACACTTTTGAGAGTTTATACATTATGTGTGTGTGTGTTGGTTTGGCACACTGCTAGCATCCCAGTTCAGTCTCTGAATGATCAGAGAAGGTGAAGACTCAGCTCAGACAGATAAATGACAGAGTCTGACTGTAACTGATCCCCCACCACAAACCCACCCCCCCAACTCCACAGCCAGCTCTGTAATAAACCCAAACATCATCCAAATAATATTATTCCACACATCACTTTCCACTTCATCTGCCTTCTGTATGTGTTTAATTACAGTCTACATGACAGGTGAGCAGGCGGGGACCTGCCACCAGCTCTGAGTGAGTGAGTGTGTGTGTGTGTGTGTGTGAGAGAGAATACAGCTGTATGGTGGTCTATAGGGACTCTCTCAGTGTACAGTTAATGTGTGGGCTGCTGGGGGGAATTACCACAGGGATTTTAGAGTGCAGAGCTATAATGGGGTAAGAATTGAATGTAGTCAAGCTCCGCCCACAAATTTTCTCTTTCATAATAACTGTCTCTACTTTCTATGGATGATGCTTTGTCCCAGAAATAATTGTGATAAACAGTAAAAACATTATTCCATATTATATCATTAATATTATTGTATAATTTTATGCCACTGATGTAATTTTGCTGTAATGGTATAATAATGCAATTTACCTTTTAAAAGTGTAATGTTTTTAATACTTTTAATAACTAAGCATATTATAAAATGTACTCACGTTGCCATTAGCCTGCAGCATTGTATCAGAACTGCCAGAAAGCAACAGATTTTGACTCTACTTTCAACAGGGGACCAAGAAACATTAAACATTATAGATTATTTAAAAAAAAACATGTATTTGTTTAAATGTATGTACTGCATGGTATTGTGCAAAGTTTTAGGCACCTAAGCAAATTACACTAATCTATTTATCTCAGCAATATTTTTTATCTGAAAAAAGCACCACATATGAACAGATTTGAACAGATGCAAATAAACATACATACGGTAAAACATAACAAGGAATTCTCATATTTAATGTATATTATGTTCAGTTCCGTCAGCAGCTCACCTGATTTACCACATTCACCAATTTATCAAACCAGGTGTTGATTAATATGATGAGAACTATAAATAACTCTATTAAACTCAGATGAGGAGAAGAGATTAGGAGATGTTTTAAGGAAAACAGGGCTGTAAAAACTCAGCTTTTTGTCAAATTTGTTGTTTGTATTTATTGTAATTTTAGTGTTTTACTGAGCTAATAAACACTTACTGCCCAGAAAAGAAGCTTTTTCCTTATCGAAATTCCCACAGGTGCCTAAAACTTACTGTATAAGGGTGTAGTTTCTCCTTTAAGTTACAGCTATAGCCCAAAGCTACGTAACTCTGTGTGTGTGTGTGTGTGTGTGTGTGTGTGTGTGTGCGTGTGTGTGTGTGTTCTCAAGGCCGAGCTCGTGTGGTGGAGCAGTTCAAAGCCTATCAGCGAATGTCAAGTTGCACAGACTTCTGGGATTTATCGATTCTCTGTGTGACCCAAAAGATGTGCGCCACAATTGCTTCCATAAAGGCCGTCAGATTGTGGTCTGAGAGTGAGGGAAGATCTCTCCCAGACTGCTCTCTCTTCCTTCCTGCCCCTCCTTTCTCTGTCTCTCTCTCTCTCTCTCTCTCTCTCTCTCTCTCTCTTTCTGTCTCTCTCTGTCTCTCTCTTTTTTCTCTCTCTCTCTCTGTCTCTCTCTCTCTCTCTCTCTCTCTCTCTCTCTCTCGGTCTGTATAGTGGCAGTGCAGTAGAGGTTAAACCGCAGTGTTGGAGGAGCAGCAGATGGGGCCTGGCTGGTGCTGGAGGCCTCTAGCCTACATACATAAATAAAAAACAGCCTTCATGCCAACGCAGTTTACTTTAAAGTTCCTCTACACACAAAAAATGACCCTACTCTGCTCTGCCTACACACTTTCTGAGAGAGAGAGAGAGAGAGAGAGAGAGAGAGAGAAAGAAAGAGAGAAAGAGAGAGAGGACAGTCAGAAAACATGTTTTTAAAAGGCCCATTCCTTTTAAACTGAAAAATTAAGACCATATCATGTTTAAGGTTCTCCTAACACATGACCAACATGTACACCTGTGTAAATACTTACCTGTTCTTATCTAGCACTGCTCATCCTCACCTGTAGGGTCCTAAAAGAGTGCGAGTTGGAAACTCCTCTGGGGGTATGGAGTTAAATCAGTGTCAAAAACATGATTCTTGAAAATAAAGGATGTGAAATCTGATGTTCTTGAAAATTTAACCTTCAAATATTTAGATATTTAAATTCTAGGTATTGAAATTTCAGTTTAGAACATTTAAAAAATATATTAATAGCCCAAATATCAGCTAAATAAAATAATTCAGGAACAGAGATTTTAAGTAAAAAAAAACATAAAAATAAATCAGCAAAAAAATAAATTCAGTAAAGATATACATATGTATTAGAGTCTGTAAAGATAAACATATGTATTAATTATGTGCAAACACTGTAAATGGTAATGAGTGCTGGCGATTGTATGATATATAATGAATATAATGAATAATCAATATTGGCCAATTATATACTGTTTTTACCTGTAAGCTGTTTGGTATAATCTAGGGGAGGAGCCATGTGTGGGGGATGTGTGTGTCTCTATAAAAGAGATGTAGGTGACCGTACAGTCATGGTCTGAACAATATATTAAACCTTGTATCTCAATTGTTGTCATTCTTTACATATTTTCAGTCAAATCACAATTTCATGATGGATTAACCAATAGAAATGCTTCAAAAATGACTTGGAATAGAGTTGTTGTACTTTGACTTCCATTGAAAGTGAGAAAGGTTTCTCCTTCTCCTGTAAAGCTGCTGTTCTGGAGATTTTCTTTTACTTTCTTTTTTAAAAAAGTGTTTTGACAATATTTTATGGGCCCACTTCTTTCCACCCAACCCCTTCCCTGTTATTACCATGGAATCCCAACTTTTTTAACGCTAAGTAAATATTATTATCCCTGACTTTTCTCCTCAGCTTCCAGAAATCCTGCAGAAACGAAGCATCAAACTGAGGAGTATAAATGCTGGAACACTCCCAGATTCTGGATTTTTTTCATTAAGAGAATGGAAATCCTTGTTTTATTGGATCATGTGTTGACTTTGCCGTTTTTATTTGAAGGATGATGTTACTTTAAATCAAAGAGAGGGTGGGAACGGCCGTATTGCTTCATCTGCATCCAAAAATGACCATTTATAAGAACAATGGGACACGAGAGACAAGAAATAACATTAACAAGTGGAGAAGAGGAAGGAAAAAAGTTGTGGAGGAGGAACTTCCACTCCCACTCTTTCTTTCTTACTCTCTTACTCTCTGTCTCTATCTCTCTTTTAGTCTTTCTTTTATGTTTGCTCCTCCCACGGACATTCTCTCTCTCTCTCTCTCTTTCTCTTTCTCTGTATATCAGGCCTACAGCTTAAATAATAAAATCTGTTTAGCCATGGTGTAGTATGTGTCCTCAAGGCAACAGCATGTTGATGAGCATTGGGTGTTAAAAACAGGTATTCAAATTCATATTTTTACAGATAATAATGCTCATTTTAACAGTAGTTATTCTTTTTCTTTTATTACAGTCTAACTCTGTAGAATCCCAGACATTATCTGTTAATTACAAGCCCCTGTTGTTATGTTACATAAGATAACAATAACAAGAGATTATGGTCAGAATTCTTTTTTTATGGCTATATTGCTTTTATTTAGATTGTATTCATTTGTTTCTTTATGATTTATTTTAAAATGTCCAGTTGTGGTCTCTAGTAAAAATGAATGCCACGTGAACCTTTTTTTTTTTGTGAAAAAAGTGCTCAGGTGTTTCTATTTATTCCTGCTTTAGATCACTGAATTAGTGGTCTCTGAAGAAAGACAGAATTTGGCTCTTGCTCATGTATATTCATGCATGCAAATATATCACCTCTGATTGGCTAACAACACTGCAGCAGAGAACGCCTACCTCATTCCCCCCACAGTTAACTTTACGGCACAAAATCTCAAAGGATAAAGTGTAAAATTTCAGATACAGCCTTAGTTATAAAGATACAGCACTGAGTGCTAGGTAAAGTTAACTCAGACTTGAGTTGAGAAATCTTATCAATGCCAGCAGCGCGAACAACCCAGCGGCCATGGCAACGAAGCCACTCACAATTCACAGCACGAATAAACCTAGTGCTAAGGGTATTAACTTTTACCTCAGACTTGTTTGTTTGGTGCTAAGGCAGTTTCACCACATCGAAGCCCCAAAGTCCGCTCTATGTCATAAAATCCGACGCAAGCAGCATCGAATTGAGCTGCCTTGTCAAACTGTGCTCCCCTACTGTATATTTAAGGTCTCAGTAAAACGCAGAATCAACCGGAGATCCGATTTAAACCTACAGTTCTTACACAAGACAAGACAAATAACTAACTAGCTTGTGTAAACCGAAGCTGTAAACAGAAAACAACAAAGATGTTAGCTCCGCCTTAGCTATTGCTCCTAATGCTGTAGCCCGGGTTCAGCGCTGTCTGTGGGCGGACCTGAGCCAAGGTGGGAGGCCCTACAGGACGTAGACACCCTAACATCTCTCTGATCAACTCGTATTTCTGAGGATTTTCTTTTACTAGCTACTGCAGACAAGGAAGGCTGAGTTTTATATGCAGCCTATATATACAACTCAGAAAGACCAATAGTATTATACAAAGAACAAGAAAAAATGGATTTTAGCAGAATGAGAACTTTAAATGAAATAATATCATTCTTTATTATTGTTATTTAAAATTAAAATGTAATTATTTATTCTATATTTATCTGTGCTTATACTAACAAACTTTACACTTTATATGTGGATGCACCTTTAACAAATGTTATGCCTCAATTTGTTCAGTGCTGCTGTTTTCAGGACCTCAATATGGTAACATTGTGTTGTCATTGTGTCTGTAACAAAGACTAAAGGTGATCTATAGTTTTTAATTGTATGAGATTGAACCACACACCATACCAGCTGTTTTTAATGTAAAAGTTGATGATACTTTTAATCAAAGAGAGGGTGGGAACGACTGTATTGCTTCATCTGTGTCCACAAATGTCCATTTATCAGAGCAATGGGACAAAAAAGACAAGAAATAAAAGTAACAGGAAGAAAATAGTTCTGGAGGAAGTTTACCCCTTTATTCTTCCTCTTTTTTCCCTCCAACTCTTGTTCTCTTTTTCTTTTAGTATTTTTTTATTGTTTCTTCCTCCCACTGTCTCTCTCTCTCTCTCTCGTGCTCTGTGTTTATACACCAGGCCTACAGCTTCCATTATAAAATCTCATTAGTGTATGATTTATGAGCTTCTGCTGACATTGTAGTGTTTTCCTGCAGTCAGGAAGCTGTAGATCACTGTCCATAGACTGACCACATAAACGGCACGACCAGTGGCCTCACCATGGGAGACTGGGAGAGAGAGAGAGTGTGAGGAAAGTCTCAGTCCACATCTTCCCTACAGCATATATCAGGGGAACTGTGGGAAGCTTCTCTGATCTTGGTTGGAGGTGGAGCTCAGTGACACTAATGTAAAGTGTGAGTAACACATGTCTCTAAATCCTCGTTTTTGGTGTTTTTAGGGAGTTTGGGGATGTTGTCGTCTTTGACAAGACTTTTATGTAATAAGGTGCCCAGTGATCAAGTCTCTACTGTATATGAACTGAATATGACCCACCAATGCTTACAAAAATAGCTGCACCCAGAAAAATATATCAGATTGCAATGCATTTTAGAAGAAAGAAAAAAAGTTACAAGGAAAAATTAAGCAATAATACACTCAAGGTTTGTGCTATAATGTGTAATATTGGCACTGCTGTGATGCGGTCGTAGGCATGAGGCCGCAGGTCGAGTTTAGAGTAGATCAGCACAGCAGTGCCAATATTACACGTTTATAGCATGAACCTCGAGTGTATTATTGCGATTACAACACTAACAGCACTGCAGCAGAGAATGCTACCTCCCTCCCCCCCAATCGCTGCCCCCCCCAAGCAGTCAATTTTACAACTCTAAAACTCAAACGACAAAATGTTTTCAGAGACATAGCCTTAGCCGTAGAGATACAGCACTGAGTGCTAGGTAAAGTTAACCCTTAAACTTCACGTAGCGTCAGACTCTCAGTGTTGCGGGTATACATTTAAGGTCTTGGTAAAATGTGGAATCAACCGGAGATCCGATTTAAACCTATAGTTACTTACACAAATAGCTAACTCTAACTAGCTGGTGTAAACAATTAAGACCAAAGGTAAAAAGTTGGTTGTCTCCGCTAAGACAAAAGCGGACAGTCTGGCACAACTACCCACCAAGTTTCTTTCCTGTTAGCCGAGGGCATCTGGGTGCAACTATCAGATAATTCCTTCATACTGAATGGTGACCAGCTTTTCCAAATGGTATTGATTGTGTGACTTCAGTTCAGGGACAGCACACTGTAGCTCACTCCACAGACACTTCCTGGAACCGTCTCTTTTCCCAGGAGACCACAGGACGGTTGTCATTTTCAAAAAATGTTTCAAGCTCAATGCGAACAATATGCCTTCAGAGCCCCGAGCCCCAGCAGAGGAATGCAGAATCTGCATCTTATTAAGACTGGGTTATAAACTTATCATGACAGGGGATAAAAATCAGTTTACTAAATCAGCGCTTGCTGCATGGGGTTATGGCGATATGTCTTTGGTTCTTCTCTGTGATCCATGATGGTAATTGAAAATGCCAACATAGGACAAAACCCAGAAGGTGTTTTGCTATAGGTCTTCTCTTCAGATAATGAGCTGGTCATTTTTTCATCTTCCTGGAAGAATCCATCCACTAAGTATCTGGATATTTTTTAAAATGGAGGCATTTGTCTGTGTTTGGCCTCCTTTTCACATAAAAACACTTTTTTTGGTCACTAGCTCTCCAAAGTAGAAGAACTCTGTTGTCAATGTTGTCATGTGGACAAGAAAGGTTAACACAGTGAGCAACAGAAAGAAATGGACTACTCCTTATGCAATGACATGGTTGGCAATACTTTGCAAAGTTGCAATGAAACAGACAGGGTATTTATACAAACAGAGTAATTAATCACAGGTGCATAAAATCAGTACTCAGGAGAAGCTGAGCAGGAAAGCATGTGACAGACTCCTAAGGAAACAGTGAAACATGGTAATGAGTGTTTAAAAATCCACCTGTGTTTAGTGTTTACCTAGACATTTTAAAATAATACCTATGTTATTAAACTGTATAGAATATAATATAGTATAGAATTTAGACTAAAATGCAAAATCTTTGTTTTACAAATACTCTGCCACGAATTTCTTCAGATAGGCTAGTTGTTAGCATGCTTTACCAGTTACTGTAAGTGGTATATTGAATGTTCTTAAGCCTTATCTGGACGGGATTAGTTTCTCAGGGGGACGTTTGTGGAAAATATTTCACAATTCTACTCTTGCATGATAATACTCTTGCATCCGGACTGCAGTTAAAAAAACAGGAGGACCAGTGAGTTTTTGGCTTTCTTGGTCACATGACATCACGTTCAGTAGCTCCTCCATTTCCACTCGCTGTTGTGTTTACGTGGATCTCCGTGGAAACGTGCAGCCTGTAATTTTCTCAGAGGACATCTGAGAAAAACATGTACATGGTCGTTCTGGATGGGAATAAAATCACAGAGGACCCCCACAAAAGAGAAAATTACCCCGGATAGGGCTTTAGACTGCTTTGTTTTTACATTGCACACTTTTTAACTTTTTATGATACAGAAATTAGTAGAATTATAGTCTAAAATTTTTCAGTTCATATTTAGTTGCGTGTTCCACTGTAGTTCTATTGAAATGTTTGGATCTAATATATTTCTACTGGTTTTTGGAAGTTATAGTTTTTATATTTCTCTGAGGTAATTGTTATTTTACCTCAAGTCTGGATTCAGGCTGCTCTGTACCCACTCTGCTGCTCTCCCCTAAACTCTTATCTGTAAACAGAGCGTGCTCTGTGACATATGGGGTGTTAGCTGTGAGGGTTTAAAGAGAAAATCTGGGCTGGACGCTGCGTTTATCCTCCTCCGGGCCTCTCAGAAGTGTCAAACAGTCCGGTTACTGATGAGCTGTGAGGCTCCACTCGCCGCCGTCTCTCCGCCTTTTCCCTTCTTCTTCATCAGCTGACAGTTTCTTTTCTGTCTCGCGCCTCGCCGTGCTTCCCACAGGTGCGGTGACACCACTGACGTGAGGGAGAAGAAGTGCAGGCTGGACTGAGAAATCCAGTCTAAAAGCAGAGTGGGGTTAAAAGTGTTACAGCATTAAAAGAATGACTGAACTGGAGGTCGAAGTAGTAGCAACATACTGGACCCTTTTGGCTAAAAATGCTAAAAGAATGCTAAAACAATTTAAAAAAAAGATGAGATGCTTGTGTAAAATGTAGATAAATGTAAATAAAAAAACAGAATTCAATGATTTGCAAATCTTATAGTGAATCATTTTACCATATTTCATTAAAAACATTAACTCATCTAGAACTTGATGGCAGCAACATGTCTCCAAAAACTGGGAAGAGGCAACAAAAGGCAGTAAATTGCTACAAATATGTTACACCTTCCAATTCTTCAACAGACTTTTCCATCTTAATTAACTCTTTTTAGTCATGTGTCTCAGACATGTAGATCAGCCTCACCTGAGTTTTGATTATATTCATCTGTTAACCCATGTATAAATACCACTCAGTATGTTCAGCCTGTTCAACCAAAGTATTGCCATATTGCCATCTATCTATCTATCTATCTATCTATCTATCTATCTATCTATCTATCTATCTATCTATCTATCTATCTATCTATCTATCTATCTATCTATCTATCTATCTATCTATCTATCTATCTATCTATCTATCTATCTATCTATCTAGGTTGGATATTGGACTGTGTTCTGGCTCAGATGTTTTTGTTAGGCTTGTTTCTGTTTTTTAGCCTATACTATGACAATGACATTTTTGGTTCAGCCCTGTATATTAAAGTCACTCCTAATTATAATGGCAAGCGTCTTACTCCTGTCTGTGGCATCACATATTGCAGCTGTTTTTATTAATACCACATACTTTTACACCCCAAGCTCTGTAGGAATCTGAATATCGCTCCTTCAGTAGAACCATCACAACAAAATCCACTTACACACATGAGCACATTACCCCACCATAAACCAACACAATTCCCCCTAAATCACCCAAGTAAAGAAAAAGGGCTCCCAATGAGCTCCTATTGGTACGTCCACCATTACCTTTCACGCATTCTCTTCATTTTAATGGAGAGAACTGCCACATACCATGGTGCATGATGGGTTTTTATCTTTATTTTTTCAGACCAAGTATATACAGGGGAACTTTTGGTTCCTAACACATTTTATTCCTGTCCACAGCATTGTGCATCTAAACAAAGAAGAGACAAAGAAAATTGAAGATTTGAAGAAAGTAGTGCACAGCTCAATTACAGTACAGTAGCTTATTAGATTAGTCAGCAAACTCCACACTGTCCGCTGTACAGGGGTTGGACAATGAAACTGAAACACCTGATTTTAGACCACAATAATTTATTGTAGTGACGGACAGTTCTGGTGGAAACAGGAGAGTTGAGGTGCACATTGAATTCTGCCGTGATTTTGGCAGCCGTGGTTTTATGTTTTTTGCATACAATCCGGGTTTGCACCTGAACATCCCTTTCAGACAGCTTCCTCTTACAGCGTCCACAGTTAATCCTGTTGGATGTGGTTGGTTCTTATTGGTGGTATGCTGTATTACCCTGAATACCGTGGCTCTTGATACATCACAAAGACTTGCTGTCTTGGTCTCGGATGCGCCAGCAAGACGTGCACCAACAATTTGTCCTCTTTTGAACTCTGGTATGTCACCCATAATGTTGTGTGCATTGCAATATTTTGAGCAGAACTGTGCTCTTACCCTGCTAATTGAACCTTCACACTCTGCTCTTACTGGTGCAATGTGCAATTAATGAAGATTGGCCACCAGGCTGCTCCAATTTAGCCATGAAACCTCCCACCCTAAAATGACAGGTGTTTCAGTTTCATTGTCCAACCCCTGTATATTAATATTGAAGTGTGGAACATAAATACATGAATTGGTTGTTGCTTATAGTAACTGCATAGATATGACATTAAAATCTGCATTACTTTGTGTAACAGGTGGTTACAAATCATAAACCAGAGGAGGCAGGTTGAGAATGGTAACTGTGTAACAGTGAGATGAATGGAGCCACTGGAGATTTCAGATCAGATCGCCTTGGTGGGTCACAGTGTGGATCTGACCAGTTATGTTGTGCAGACCTCTTTCTCTTCACCATGTGTTCAGTACTGATTACGAGGAGAGAGAGATAGATAAAAAGAGAGAGAGCTTACAAAATAGCTTTTCAAACTTTATCATTGCCAGATGTTCCCCAAGCAGTTTGAACCCATCAGAACCTCAGAAAGAAAGAGTGTGAGGGAGAGAGAGAGAGAGAGAGAGAGAGAGATCGAGTTAAATTAATGTTCTCTATTAAAGTCATTTCAAGAGAAGCCAACACCAGACGAGATGAGATTTTGGGTTTTATCAGGACAGACAGGTTTTAATAAAACTGTTTGTCAGAATGGAGACAGATGGAAAAATGAACGACTTCGGAAGCATCTAGGGATAGTCACCCACTATATGATCTAAATCACTGACTCACTCAGTTTTACTGTAAAGGCTCGCTGACTCATTTACTGGTGAATTTATTACAGGCTTTTTAAGGAATAAAAACATACACTCACTGAAAAAACAATAATGGTGTGGTCTGACTAGATACTGTGTTTAAGCACAAGAGGGCGGGTGTAAAATTCTTCCCCCACTGCTCTATAAAATGAAGGTTCTCAGAGGTAACTGTTGGGTAGTGTACCTCTTGGTGAGAGATTGTTGACTGCTAGACATGCCTTTACAGTGCACTTGAAGACATTTCGCCAAGTTAACAGACTTTGAGAGAAGACGATTCATTGGATCTGGAGATTGTCCACCATCTAGACCAGTGTTTCTCAACCAGGGTGCCGCGGCCCCTAAATTGGCACACACTGTAAAGTTTTTTCCCCAAACGATGCACTGCGACAGTTTTGTGAAGCACTCAAGCTAGCATGGAACGTTTTTTTTTTAAAGAAGATTGCAGTTTCAGATAACTCTGAATCGGAGCCATTAACTTCTTCATCCAGTGGTAGTTCAGCAGTGAGTGTAGCAGAGTATTTCACTCGTTTGAAAAGTCAGCAGGTTTCCCGCTAATTGTAAATTACCCCCCCCCCCCCTTTCTCACCTGAAAGAAATGATTCCGCCAGCAACACCCCTCGTTCTTACCTGAAGTATTGCGCCAGCACCCCCCCATCCCGTTTAGCTCCCTCTAATAAATAATGCAGAGTATATGTTTTTAATACATTGTAAACTGGGGTGCCTTGACATTTTGCATACTTTTAAAGGGTGTCGTGATAGAAAAAAGGTTGAGAAACGCTGATCTAGACCATCCATCAACCAAACACCATCGCCTATGTTACAGGTATGGTGAGCAAAAAAATGGACTGCTATGATCCTTAGCAACAAATCCAGTTTATATTTGAGATCTAATAAAAGTCAGGTTTGGATTTGGAGGCTAGTGATACGAGAGAAACTACCAGCTCATGTGTGCAGTGTTCAAGAAAGTTCAGTGAGAAAGTTAAAGTTGCTTCTAGTGTCACCGGGGAAAGGACGCACACCAAATGACAAAACACTCTTTCGGGTATTTTATTCCGATAGATCCCACCCCAGGGATTTTTATGAAATATAAAAATGTATATGAAATAAAACAAATATGAAATAAAAGCAAAATAAAAACAATCAGCACTTGCTGAGCAGAAATATTAGTCTCAATGCACAACAACACTGCACCACCTATCTTTGACTTATTTATAGACTTTTATCAGAGCTTGTACTCAATTGTACTCAAAATAACAAAAATAAAATGAATACACTGTAAAACCCTAGCTTATAACACAGTACAGTATTTGGTAGTGGCACTAATTACAGAAAATAGATAAATAACATTAATACCACATTAATACCATTACAGTTTTTCTGGATTGTTTACACACAATTTCTGGTACTTGAGACACAATGACCACAACATGTAACTTACGTACCAAGCCCTTGAACCAGTTCTGCTAAACTACAAGCACAATTCCTGCTTAACACTCAAACTGCAGTTCTAAAACACATTTTCAAAACGCTGCATACACAATTTTCTGCATTTGGCACAATTTTCATGAATACAATCTCTTGTTTTCACAAGGAACACACTGTTATTCAAAACTCTAAAGTTTAAAAGTCTACTTTGCACACTGACTGGTCACATGGGCAAACACCCTTCACACAGGTTATACAATCAGCAATCAAAACTTTAGCAGACCGAAACAGAAGACAGGATGCAGCATAGTTTTTTTTTTTTTACTCTAACTTTATACAATAAATTCTTCTGTTGTTTTGTATGTAAATCACTGCATCTTTGTGTTGGTTGCATTGTACACTGTGTGCATTGTTTTTATAGGAAAAATAAAATATATTTTTACTGTGTATTTGTGTGTTCTGAGTATAAAAACAATGTTATTAAATATTTACAACGCACTTATGTATTTACTGTCTGTAGTAAGTGTAACACTGAACAAAAAATGATAAAAGTCATTATGATGAATGGAGAATTGTGTTTTACACTGAGCACATCAGTGTTCAGCTGCTTCTTTTGAGTGTCTGTTCATATGATGGTTTGTGTGTATCATCTAAACACAAAATAGCCTTTTGTGAAGAGATAACACTGTTTTGAATGTAAAGTTTCATTTTGCAGGATAATTGAAGGGTTTTGCCTACTGTGTGCTTGTTTGTTGGATTTGTGTTTAGAGTTCTGAGAATATGAGGCATGTTCTCAGAAAATGTGTGTAAACAATCCAGAAAAACTGTAACAGAGCTCTTTTTATATTTGTTTTTAAGCTCACGTCGATTTACTCAGCTTTACTCAACAAGATTTGAGCATTTCTTTAAGAGAACTTGGATAAACAGCTTCTGTAACCCAGAAAAATACAAGGCTTGAACACGAGGAGCACACTACCCCACAGAAACAATGCCATCTGCCCGCATCTGGTTGTGATTCATTCAAAATACATGTTTAGAAAGGCAATATAGGCATCTACTACTGTTATAGGCCAACTAAACCTTATATTGTTCAGTATTTCCTGATTTTTACCTCTTATTTCATTAGGATGGCTCTGGATGGATCCTAAAATGGAGCACCACCATACACTGCAGCTTGAGCCTCCTTCTCTACCATGCTCTTAGCTCCTCCCTTTCCTCTCTCAGGGTGACAACACTTCTGATTGTGTTTCTTAAAGTTACAGACACACATTTTAAAGGTGTATACTCAATTCACCACCTGGCTACACTAGGTTGGATACTTTAACAAGACAATGACCTTAAACACTAAACACTGCTCAAAATCTACTAAAGCATTCATGCAGTGGGAACAAGTGCGATGTTCTGGAATGATCATCTCTGTCCACAGACCTAAATATTATTGAAAATCTGTGCTTAATCTGTGTTAAAGTGGGCTGTTCATGCTCAGAAACCATCAAACCTGACTGAACTGGAGATGATTTGTAAAGAAGAATGATCCAAAATACCTTCAACCAGAAGCCAGACTCTCATTGGAAGCTATAGGAAATGAAGGATCTGCAAAAGAAGGATCTACTAAATATTGATATTTTTTTGGTGGGGTGCCCAAATTTGTGCACCTACCAAATTTTGTTTAAAGAATTATTGCACACTTTCAGTAAATCCTATAAACGTTTACTATAAAAGTAAAATATTGCTGTGTTCGTCTGTTATATGATACAGTATATTTAACTAAAACTGCTGATCTGAACAACCACTGATTTATAAAGGAAAATCATGAAAATTTTCAGGGGTCCCCAATTTTTTTTATACTACTGTATGTAGTCTGCAGCCACATGTGTTGCCTCTCATGGCAGGGCTTTCACCCAGCACTTTCTTGGTCTGCCTGGTCACCAAATTTATTGCCAATCAAGCATTTATGAGATGTGCTGGGACATCAGAATGTTTCAGGTTATCCACAAAGAATCAGCATTTAATGCATAAAACAGTGAAAACTCTGTTAGTTTAGCCTCAGATCGAGTTAAAACAATTTTCCCCTCACCTCAAATGTAACCAAAGCCTTAGCTGCACCGTCACACACTTATAGAGAACATCTGATATATGTGCTTAGCCAGCTGGCCTCCACTGTCTTTCTGCTACTTTGCATTCTGATTTGCTACCTGCTTGTTCGTGTGTACGCACTTCCAGACAGTCTGAGTTGGTCCAATCAGTCCAATGGGAAACAGACTGTTGAGAGTCTTTTAGAGTGAGATAGAGTTGTACAACTGGATAAAAGGGACCCAAGCATAACATTATGACCACTATCAATTTTATTCAGCTCCGCTGATCATATAGAACACTTATTTAGTTCTATGAATCCTATATCTGTTTCTCTGTATATACAGTATATCAGGGGTGTCCAAACTTTTTTTGTTGGGGGCCAGAAGGAGAAATATATTTGAAGTCACGGGCCACAGACTCTATAATAAAACAAATAATGAAATATACCACTTTAAATTATACATTTTCCTGATTATTTCATTTACACACCATTTTACTTGACTTACTATCTTTATCTTTGACAGTGTTGTGTAAACTAAGATTTTCATTTCATGATGTCTCTTAATATTAAACTCCTTAATTACGGCAACGTGTAGACTCATTGGCCCGTTTTTCTGCGGAACAACTGAACACTCTCTCCGCTTTTAGACTCTTTGGCCCATTTTTCTGCGCTAGAAATGCGCACTCTCTCCGCTTTTAGACTCTTTGGCCTGTTTTTCTGCACTAGAAATGCGCATTCTCTGCGCTTTTAGACTCATTAGCCCGTTTTTCTGCGGAACAACTGAACACTCTCTCCGCTTTTAGACTCTTTGGCCCATTTTTCTGCGCTAGAAATGCGCATTCTCTGCGCTTTTGGACTCTTTGGCCCTTTTTTTTGCACTAGAAATGCGCACTCTCTCCGCTTTTAGACTCTTTGGCCTGTTTTTTTGCACTAGAAATGCGCACTCTCAGCGCTTTTGGACTCTTTTTCCCGTTTTTTTGCACTAGAAATGCGCACTCTCTCCGCTTTTAGACTCTTTGGCCTGTTTTTTTGCACTAGAAATGCGCACTCTCTCCGCTTTTAGACTCTTTGGCCTGTTTTTCTGCACTAGAAATGCGCATTCTCTGCGCTTTTGGACTCTTTGGCCCGTTTTTTTGCACTAGAAATGCGCACTCTCGCCGCTTTTAGACTCTTTGGCCTGTTTTTTTGCACTAGAAATGTGCATTCTCTCCGCTTTTAGACTCTTTGGCCTGTTTTTTTGCGCTAGAAATGTGCACTCTCTCCGCTTTTAGACTCTTTGGCCTGTTTTTCTGCACTAGAAATGCGCATTCTCTGCGCTTTTAGACTCTTTGGCCCGTTTTTTTGCACTAGAAATGCACACTCTCTCCGCTTTTAGACTCTTTGGCCTGTTTTTTTGCACTAGAAATGTGCACTCTCTCCGCCTTTAGACTCTTTGGCCTGTTTTTCTGCACTAGAAATGCGCACTCTCTTCGCTTTTAGACTCTTTGCCCCGTTTTGTTTGCACTAGAACTGCGCACTCTCTCCGCTTTTAGACTCTTTGGCCTGTTTTTCTGCGCTTCAATTTCACTCTTGCCGCTTTTAGACTCTGTGGCCCGTTTCTGACACCTAACGTCCAAACCTTGAATCTCACATTATAAAAACCAGCTTAACAGCGGGCCAACTTTCATTCTACTTCTTAAATACCTCCGTAGTTTGGACAGCCCTGCAGTATATTATCCTCCTTTCACCCTGTTCTTCAATGGTCAGGATCTCACAGAATAGACCACAAAAAGAACAGCTATTATGTAGCTGGTGGATCATTCTCAGCACTGCAGTGTTTCATAACCCTGGCATGAAAAAAGTAATCTGAGTACTGATTACCCCTTTAAAAAAAGGAACTTTAAAAGTTAATTTTAAGTTACTGCCACCTAAAGGTAACTATTTTGCCAAAACTCACTTAACTGGAAGCTTCTGGAAAACACAGCACTGACTTTGGACTTTATAGAACACAGTGGATCAACACCAGCAGATGACATGTCTCTCCAATCCATCACTGATCATCAGTAAACTTTGCATTTAATTTGGAAATCAAGGAGATCAGAGTCTGGAGGAAGAGTGGAGAGACACACAGTCCAAGCTGCTTGAGATCTAGTGTGAAGTTTCCACCAATCAGTGATGGTTTGGAGAGACATTTTATTTCCCAGCAGGATTTGGCACACTGCCCACACTGCCAAAAGTATGAATTGGTCTTATATAATATTCTAATTTACAGAAACACTGATTTGTGGGTTTTCATTGGTTTTCACTCCATAATCATCAACAATATAGAACACTCTGTGTGCAATACATCTATATAATATATGAAATAAAGTAACTTTTCAATGATTTTCAATTTTTTTTGAGATGCACTAGTATGTCTCTGCTGATGAAGTGGACAGTGTTTTGTGCTCAGTATCTCTGCGCGTGCCACCGCTGTATGAAGTTCTGTTTGGGCTGCCTGTGGTTCTGGTGCTGACAGCATCTCCGCGAGCTGAAGAGGGGCTCTGTGCCCGAGGTGCTTTATACAAGCAAGGCCTTGTCTCTGTCCCAGGATCAGGCCTCCGTCACAGATACCCAATACAATGCAGCCTGGATTAAACATGTCATATTTCAGGCCTGTTTGTCATCGAGCTCTGAGGGCACCTCTCTCTGGCGTGAGGCTGCAAGGAGGCAGCGGTGATTAACACTCTGCACTTTTAAACAGCTCCAGGACCTGCGATTCCTGCATGAATACTGTTCATAAACTGTGAAGGATAAACCAGTATTGGATCAGTTTAAAATAATCAGTTTTAATGTGATGTAAAGTAGCAAAAAATGTAAAGTTTGGACACATTGTAAATGAATACTGACATTATCCAGACTATAAAGGAACACTATAAAGGACTTAAAAGTGTTAAACAAACCAAAATACTCTTTATCTTGTTGATTTGTGGCTGGTAACTCTGATGAACTTATCCTGTGCAACAAAAGTAACTCTTGGTCTTCCCTTCCTGGGTTGGTCCTGATGAGTGCCAGTTTCATCATAACATTTTTGACTGTCTTTGCGAATACACTTGAGGACTCTTTCAAAGTTTTTGAATTATTTAAGACTGACTGACTGTCATTTCCCAGTCTTTTTTTTTCTTCACTTAGTTGAGTAGTTCTTGACCTAATATGGACTAAAACATCACTCAAATAGGGCTTTTCACTGTATACCAACTCTACCTCTTCACAACTTTACAACTGATGCTCTCAAACACATTAAGAGACAAGAAACTCAAGTAATTAACTCTTGATAAGTTCAGCACAGCTGTTAACTGAAAGCCTGAATTCCAGGTGACTCTGCCTCATAAAGCTGACTGAGAAAATGTGCAAATGCCAAGATGTGCAAAGTTGTCCTCAAAGCAAAAGGTGCTACTTTGAAGAATCTGAAATATAAAGCATATTCTGGTTTGTTTAACATGTTTTTTGGTTTCCTAAGTAATTGGAAGACTTTAGTATTAATCTACAATGGAGAACACTGAATTTAGTGTGTGTCCAACCTTTTGACTGGTACTGTACAATTTTAAAATAACATAATAAATTGCACAATTTTCTCAATACCTTAACTGTAGTCAAAATGGCTACAAAAGAGCTACAATGCTAATTCAATAGAAGTCTGTCGATAAAAACTTCCATCACTTTCTAGTTGCATTAGCCTTGAATCTTCACAGCAAATCCAAAAAACCTTATCAGAACTTAACAGAACCTTCCTAATATTTGTAAAATAGTGTTTTTTTCTCTACATTCCTTTAATATGACAAGCGACTCCAAACTCTCAGAACAGCAATGCAGATTCCGTTACATGACCATGAACAATCTCCACTCGTCGTCTCATCAATAAACAACCTATCCGTCATCCTAAAGTAGTGCAAATGGACTTCTGTAGGTTTATGAAGGCCAAGGCTGAAGAATGACTGATGGACTGGCACTGGTAGACATTACAGTCGTCTTTCTTGGCTTTAGGTCTTGATTGGATACAGATATGTTGAAAGGGGCTGTGCATACCTTCCTGAAATGAGTCTCTTTGATAGATCAATCACTGTACCTTAAAAGACCATCAGTGTAGCCAAGAGTGTGACCCAGCTAAATCTGAATATGAAAGATGAGGGACCTCTAATAGCCCTCAGCCAGACTGTGGATCTTTCTGCTGTCAGTTCAAGGGTTATTTTACTGGACTATTGGCTCGATTATGTTGATTATGTGGGGAAAATGTTGGATTGCAGTGCTGTTGGAAAGGAAGATAAAGAATGCTAGAAATAATAAATGATTGAACATTTAGACTGGTATGGGAAACTGGTATGGGTCATATTTATTGAGCTAATCATAAAGAAGTAGTGTGGTGTATCGTCATCACGTTGTAGTAGTAGAAGTTATTAATGGTGTCCTGCTATAATCCATATCATGTAGCTTTAATATTCCTCCAGATTTTGATGACAGATCCTACAATGTCTCTACACATATGTCACCGGGGAAAGGACGCACACCAAATGACAAAATAACTTTTGTGGGGTATTTTATTCTGATTTAGTTGTACTCAAAACAATAAAAATAAAATGAATACACTGTAAAACCCTAGCTTAGAACACAGTACAGTATTTGGTAGTGGCACTAATTACAGAAAATAGATAAATAACATTAATACCACATTAATACCATTAACAGAGCTCTTTTTATATTTGTTTTTAAGCTCACGTCGATTTACTCAGCTTTACTCAACAAGATTTGAGCATTTCTTTAAGAGAACTTGGATAAACAGCTTCTGTAACCCAGAAAAATACAAGGCTTGAACACGAGGAGCACACTACCCCACAGAAACAATGCCATCTGCCCGCATCTGGTTGTGATTCATTCAAAATACATGTTTAGAAAGGCAATATAGGCATCTACTACTGTTATAGGCCAACTAAACCTTATATTGTTCAGTATTTCCTGATTTTTACCTCTTATTTCATTAGGATGGCTCTGGATGGATCCTAAAATGAAGCACCACCATTCACTGCAGCTTGAGCCTCCTTCTCTACCATGCTCTTAGCTCCTCCCTTTCCTCTCTCAGGGTGACAACACTTCTGATTGTGTTTCTTAAAGTTACAGACACACATTTTAAAGGTGTATTCTCAATTCACCACCTGGCTACACATAGATTGATTGGTTACCACCACAAAGACAAAAGCAGAAGCACAGCAGTGGATCATCTTCAGTGACGAGTCTTGCTATTGTCTTGGTTAAGACAGCCAATAAATCCATTTTGGATGCTTGAACACCAACTGTGCATAAAGCCTGATGCCATTGTGTGAGGTACATTTTGGTAAAATTCCAGATCACCTTTGGTCTTCAGTATAGGCACTTTAACAGCCCAACATTATATTAATAAGATCATGCAAAAATGGCCCTACTTTTTCTGGATGATCACACAAGTGCACTATTCCAGCAGGACAATGCTCGTCCACATACTGCTGCCATCTCAAAGAGTTTAACTTGAAGACTTTTGGACACTTACAAATATGTGGGATGTGTAGTCCAGTGGACTAAGGCACAGTCCCTTTGATGATTAGAATCCTGGTCATGCGGCTTGCCATCAGCTGCTGGATCTCAGAGAGAGCACAATTGGCATTGTTGTCTCTGGGTGGGTAGATGCCGCTCTCTACTATCAAGACTCTACTGCAGGGGTCGGCAATTAAGTTTGGCTGTGGGCCAGATATTTTCCGAAACCATTGCGTGATGAGCCACAAAAAAAAAAATCTGTTTTGGAAAATGAAGTGTAATTAGGATGGAGTGCTACAGACTAGCAGCTCTCCAGCCCAGAGGGTTGTTGAACCCAATTGCAGAAAAGTTGATCTCAAAGCAAGTAAACCCGAGAATAAAGGGAAAAAAAGCACACAGCTCCTTACGTGGGATCGAACCCGTGTCGTCAGGGTCAAGGTTCCATACACTATCGCTGCCCCGGCTAGTGAATTGGGACACGGTCCCATCATCCCCTTCATCAACTGTAAAGTGGTTATGGGATTAAAAACAAGTCCAGACTGGCAGGCGGTTATTAGTAAAACAGTGTCGAATTTCACTTTAAACTCCATGTTGTATCTGCCACTGTGTGTGTGTGTGTTTGTATTGTGTCTGTGTATAATGTGTATAATATGTATCACGTCTCTCTGTGGGATAATCACCATTTGTCTTTGTTCCTCTTTAAAACAAAGCTCCAAGTTGAAAAGAAACGAGAACTTGGCTTAATGGAGTCCGTTTGAAGCTTTTGCTTATGCTGCCTTTATCTGATTAAAGGAAGACGTGGTGAATACTTTTCTTGGCTTCGTCCAGAGTAAAGCGAAAACCACAGAGGAGAAAAAATATCTCTAATTTGCCTCTCATCTTTCTAGATAAACACTCATCTGTGTATGTATGAGTGTCTGCGTCTGTGTCAGCACTGATATCAGTAACGATATTCACACACAGGAAGAAGACCTGAATCTGAGTGAAATTAATATCTGTCTTAATATGTCTTTTCACTCAGTTTGACGAGAAGAGCAAGAAATATCATTACTGTCAAGGATTATCTGTCTAAAAGAGAATTTAGATAAAATTAGAGCAACTGGCAGGAATATCCTGGACATAGTGGGAAGGAAGGAAAGTAAAACGCAATGTCACATCTGAAATTAATGGAGCGTGTAGCATGGAGTCTCCTAGTAGAACTTTCACAAGAGTTCATTCCTTCAATCAAGCCCAGTGGTGTTATGGTGTCTGTATAGGAGCATCATTGCTAGAACCCTGTTTACACCTGGTCAGTTTATCCATCTCAAGTATCAGAATTACAACTGGCCAAAAGCAAGTGTAGCTACTGTAGGAAATGGTCTGAGACACATTTGAGATGTTATAGTAGTGTATCTATCCATCCATCCATCCATCCATCCATCCATCCATCTATCCATCCATCCATCCATCCATCCATCTTTTTCCATCCCTCCATCTTTCCATCCCTCCATCCATCCATCCATCCATCCATCCACCCATTTACTCAACCCATCCACCCATTTACTCAACCCATTCACCCATTTACCAGCCCATTCACCCATTTACTCAACCCATCAACCCATTTACCCATTTACCAAACACATTCACCTATTTACTCAACCCATTCCACCCATTTACTCAACCCATCCACCCATTTACTCAACCCATCCACCCATTTACTCAACCCATCCACCCATTTACCCAACCCATTCACCCATTTACTCAACCCATTCACCCATTTACCCAACCCATCCTTCCATACATACACCCATCCATACACCCATACATAAATACATACATACACCCATCTATCCATATATACACCCATTAATCCATACATTCACCCACCCATCCATACATACACCCATACATACACCCATACATACATACAAACATACATCCATTTCTAAATGTGCATTTTATGTTATTTGGCTGGTAACAGACTGGATTGTGGTTATTATTTTTATTATTTGTGTTTCAGTCAGTTTTATGACTATTTTACACATATCAGTTCAGCAGTGCAGTCTGCATCAGCTCTGTGGGCAAGAAGCCAGTTTTCCTTTCAGCACACCAGACCACCCAGAGTGACCCTGCCCCCCCCCCCCCTCCCCCTCTCTCTCTCTCTCTCTCTCTCTTTCTCTCTGTTTCCCTCTCTCACTCTCTCGCCCCCTTTCGTGGCTTTCTGCTCTCAGATTACACAGCTTCAGTGGGCGCGAAAGGAAAATGTCACCGGGAATGAGAAAAAAAAGGAACTTGAACTTCAAACAGGAGGCTAATCTGAAGGAGCCACAGTTAATCACCTGCATCTGTTCTTCAGAGAGAGAGAGAGAGAGAGAGAGAGAGAGGCCTGGCCTACTGACCAGCTCTCTCACAGATAGGATGTAAGAGTGAACAGTGCTGGTATTGTGTAAAATAATAAATAATAATACTTTAAACGACACTGAGAAACATTGTTTTTTATAGCAGTATTTAAACTGGTCTTGAAGTGTTACCACAAGCAATCGTTTGGGGATGTCCAAACCTGTAAAAGTTGTGATGTGTTATCAATTGTGACTGGCAATCGTGCTCATGGCAAGGCGATGTGAATGATCAGATATTGGGGGCCAGATGTATGACTTGACTTCCCATTTGCATAGTTGTGTGGGTGTTTAACATTCCTCAATCCACAGTGTCAGGGATTATCTCTGGGAATACATCACAAAAGGCATTATTATTACCACCAACAGTGGACAGTGCAGTTCAGTGGGGGGTAATGAGGTGGCATATAGCTGTCAGTTCTCAGTATTGTAGGCTGTAGCTATTGTAGCAAGCATTCACTCTAGACAAAAACTAAGACTAAGAAAACAAGAAACTCTAAAACATAACTCTGAAACATAGAATAACTAAGGAAAAACACAAAACAACAGACCTGGATAGATAAAACACAGAGATTTTAAGGAACACAAAAAAACAAAACCAATACACATATGCAGAACACAAGGATCCAAAAGACTCGACCAGCAAACACCCAAACTGTGGACTATATATACACAGAGAGGATGAGGAACACCTGGGGCCGGAAAACTAGGGGGCGGGGTTACAAACAAGACACAAGGTGACAGCACTAATGGCTAGGGCAAGGCTAGCGAGGAGACAGAACACTAACACAACAAAGTTATGTGCTCTAGTAGCACATGGGGGAGTTAATAAAACACAAGAACAGAGAACAGTAGAAGACAGGCACAGGGTAAGGTGTAACACCAGGATTAGCAAGTGGACAGTGCAGTGCAGTGCAGTGGGTGCAGTAAATGTTAATGATCGTGACCGGCGGCATCTGGCTAAAATTGCCTGTCCATGCCTCGGACAAGTAACTCTGGCAGAAATCACATTCACATTCAATGCAGGAGCTTTCACATGCTTATTTCACGGCTCAGTGCAGTGTTTTTTAGATTTCATGGGGCATGACAAAAGTCATGGGACGATACTACTTCCTGTCCATGGCATATTTGAGGAGTACCAAACCTTCTCACTTCTCACTGTTTAATTCAGGAAAAATATTACATACAGTTTCTCAGTCTGGATCTCACCCACACTTAGACACCCAGTACCAGATGGCTTACATGTGTGTGTGTGTATGTGTGTGTGTGTGTGTGTGTATACGTGTGTGTGTGTGTGCCCTATAAATGTTCCGTCTCGTTGGTGCCCAGCACGCCGCAGGCAGGAGTGGGTTAGTCCAGAGTGTTTTTTTAAATATCTTTCTACCAGACCCTCTAACACTGCTGACCATTACAGACTCTACAAATCAGAATAAACATCCTAAAACACGTAATATGACCAAAACTTAACAATCTACCTGTAATAAAGACAATATAACCTCATTATAAGAAGAATGGTCTGATAGAAAACAGTGTACTTGGAATCTCTGTTGTATATCTCAGTTTTACTTGTGTAACTTTGTAGAACCGCTAAAGCTGTCCTGCTGCTGAGCAGATGTAGATCTAACTCCCTGAACGTGTGTTTGAACTTCTATTGCTTATTTAACTTCCATTAGTTACACAAAACTATATTAAGCTGAATGAGTTAAAGAGTTTAAGCGTTTGCTAAAATCACTCCTGGTTGATTTATTTAAGTACTGAAATTAAACATTGACAATAAGTATCTTTACTGTTGTTTTACACAATTAAATTCATTTTTTTTTCATGCACTTTAAAAAGTGGTTTTATTTTTAAGTAGGTTAAAATGAACTAATATTATCAGGTTGAGTGAACTTACCGGCTGACCAGCACAACTGGATAAAATGATTCATGGACACGTTCTGGGCGGGTCATGGACATAAATAGATAAATAGACTAAATAAATAAATTGATTTTAAAAAAGTACTAATGATAATTAATGCTCATCTGATTTTGTATTTGTCTTTTTTATTGGGAGAAAAAGAGTTTCTTACTAGTGTACTCTGAATGCTCTTATATATGCTCTTATTCCTATTTTTTGTGTAGTTTTTATGTTTAATTTTATTTTAGCAACTTTTTACATGTAATTGTAATATTTCTCCTCAGTGAATCAACATTTTATTTGCTTTTCAGATTTTAAACAATAGTTGTAGGGAAGGGGTGAGAAAGGAGAAACAGACAACAGCATGAAATAAATAAGATACAGACAATATTAAAATCAAAGATAAAATTACTACTACAAATCAATCAAATAGGAAAATAGTTAACAAATAAATCAACAAAGAGCTTCACAATCCTGGATATACTCACATAAATTCTCCAAGTTACTGATTCTTGAAAATTTAACTTTGTAAATTTTTCCATTCTGACTGTATTATCAAAAATTCCAACTAAAAGTTGCCTCCTCTGTTTCTTAGAAAAAAATGTGCATGCATATGTATGTTTAAATGTGTTTTTGATGGCTATTTTATTTTTTTCCCATTTTCATCCGAATTTACATATCACTAGTGATGCCCCAACACACCAGGAGGGTGAAGACTAACACATGCCCCTCTGGTACATGTGAAGTCAGCCACCGCTTCTTTTCGAGCTGCTGCTGATGCAGCATTAACGAGTAGCATCACAGCGCACTCGGAGGAAAGCGCAGCGACTCGGTTCTGATACATCAGCTCACAGACGCCTTGTGCGGTTCGACATCACCCTTTAGAGTGATGTGGGGAAAAAGAGCGCCATCTTCCCACCCAGAGAGAGCAAGGCATTATGTGCTGATGGCAAGCTGCATGAATGGTATTCGAAGCGGCGATCACCTGATCATAGTGGCAGCCCTTTAAACTGCTGGATGATGGCTATTTAAAAAAAATGTATTTATTTGGTTTGTATTGTATAAAAGTGGGTTGTGAATGTGGATCCCAGGCTGAAATCAGTTGAGAACCACTAGTTTATACGACATATTGGAACAGAATTAGACATTTTGCACCACATTGAGGCCTAGATGTCTTCAAACAGTCTGAGTTTCCTTTAACACCCTTACATGAGACCACCTGAGACAACAGTGAGAGTCTCTGCAGGAATGTGAGGAGTGCTGGACAGAGGACAGTGCTGCTGTTTAACCTTCATTTCTCCTGACTCAGCCTGTTCCTCACAGTCAGCTCACACCTGGGTCTGACCAGACCTGAGGTCACAGCAGGGTGAGGGAGTCTAGCTTTACACCAGAGTTTCACTTCTTTACCCTCTTCTGCCCTCACCCCTCACCCCTCACCCCCCTCCTCCCTGGTAGCGTCTGCATTCTTTCACGGCTGGAGAAAACAGAGGTTATCCAGTGTGACTGATAGCAGCTCAGAGAGAGAGCCATGTGGTCAGTGGCCTTGACAGTAGCTCAGAAACACATGTCCATTACACACACACACACACATGCTTACACACAAGGAATTGGCAGACAGGAACACACATTCTAAAAAAATATAACACAAATGAAATAAACTTCAATAATTTAAAGTTATCCAAAAGCAGTGTGTAAGACTAGTGGAGGAGAACATGAATGTGAGCTGAAATCAGTCACAACAGAGGAGCAGCCGTGTCACATCTGATTAATACTACCTCAGCAGTGATGAGTTCTTCAAAATATATGTCAGAAACCGATAGCTAGTCTCTATACTGACTCAGTTTAGCTCTCAATGGGTTTATATATTGAATGTTTTGTTACGTCCAAAGCGATTAATGGTAATCATTACTTATGGCCATCACTAACAACTATCTAGCTATTCAGCTGTTTAGCAGGCAATATAACGCTATATACAGGTTTTAGAAGAGTCCCTTTCCATTTTCTGTCTCTCCTACCAGTCTAACCTGGCTTTGTTAAGCTAAGCAGTTAATTACTAGGACCTGTAAAGTAGTAACTCCAGCTCTGGGGTGTGTATTTTTGGAGCAGGTGTAACAGGTTTGGCTTAGGCTAATGCCGCTAGCGGTGCATGAGGCTAGTTTAGCTAGCTACGGATAAAGTTCACATGAGCCGGTTTATAATATGACTTTCTTGCCATGGTAGAAGTTACTGAATGTGCTTTTACTGGAATGTTTTGAAATTGGACCGCTGCAGCTATTTCACATGCTCGCTCTCTTTTCCTACAGAATGTACCTTTAAGCTCTCTGAACATATTGTATATGTATTGTATACTGATCAAGCCAAATTACTTTTATTTGATTATTCAAATAAACTAAAATAGATTTATTCAAGTAGCAATTCACAGCCACTCTCAACAGCCTCAAACCACCAGTGGCCAATGAAATTTGTTGTGGGTGTGGCCATGCCACCGTTATACCTTATGTGTCGAAGTTTGAATGGAACTAAATTAGTATAAGTATTGTAATGTAATGTAGTAAAAACACTATGCATGTATGTTTAGGTACATCATTCATCATAACTGATCTGTTTCACACCAGAATATTTTCTTTATGTAATACCAACAGCTATTTAAATCTAATTTTCTTTTTTTTTAATTCAGAATTAAAGTAAGATTTAACTTGTTCTTACAGCCTACAACACTAAAGCCAGGTAAACACAATTTAATATAAATCACATGTAACCACAAGTAACCTGCCTACACACTGATGGTAAGCCATACCAGCATATTGTCTTTATATAAAACCAACAGCCACTCAAAACCATTTTTTTTAGTGCAACACACACACACACACACACACGCACACACACACACACACACTCCCACACATTCACCCTCGGGGCCACTCCAGCATGGCCGTTGGAGATGATTAGGGAGATGGCAGAATCAAAGGGAGAAATGAGCTAAATTAAAGGGCAGCCTAAACACTGATCCTCCTCACGCCCCTCCCTCTGCCCCGACCTGACCCGTCCCGTCCCGCACAGAGAAATGAAGCTGCCTTTCATTTCTGCAGCCTCTCTAATTTAGTCTTCTGTCTTCAGACGCAGAGGGGGGCTGATCTCCTCAGAGTTCAGCAGAAAGACCCTCGACTAACGTTACACAGAGGATCTGAGCAGCATTTACATACATAACTGACACTGCTTCATGCTCAGGCACATGCACTGCTGATGTTATCATCACTCTCAGATCGTCACTCTCAGTCTCACATTTCACTCTTCACTTTTTACCTGCATCACTGAGAAGAGAAGAGCTTTCTCTCAAACATGGGATTAAAATACAAGTTTATAATTTACCTATTACTCTCCGATTTATCTTTGAGACACACTTAGATTTGTGACTTTTAACTACCACACACTGTTCAGTACCTACTATACATTCAGTACTTATATCAGTTGTTCAGTACCTACTGCTATATATTCAGTACTTATATCAGTTGTCCAGTACCTACTGCTATATATTCAGTACTTATATCAGTTGTCCAGTACCTACTACATATTCAATACTGATATCAATTGTCCAGTGCCTATTACACATCCAGTACTTATATCAATTGTTCAGTATCTACTATATATTCAGTACTTTCATAAATTGTCCAGTACCTACTATATATTTAGTTCTTATATCGGTTGTCCAGAGCCTACTTTATGTTCAGTATTTTCATAAATTGTCCAGTACCTACTATATATTTAGTTCTTATATCGGTTGTCCAGTGCCTACTTTATATTCTGTACTTTAATCTATTGTCCAGTACCTACTACTATATATTTAGTACTTTTATAAATTGTCCTGTACATACTATTTGTTCAGTACTAATATCAATTGTTCAGTACCTACTATATATTGAGTACTTCTGTAAATTGTCCAGTCTCTACAATATATACAGTATTTAGTCCTTATATCAATTGTCCAGTACCTACTATATTTTCAGTACTTATTATTTCTCCAATATCTACTATATATTCAGTACTTATCATTTTTCCAGTACCTACTATATATTCAGTACTTAGAATTTTTCCAGTATCTACTATATATTCAGTACTTATCATTTTTCCAATACCTACTATATATTCAGTACTTGTATCAGTTGTTCAGTACCTACTACTATATATTCAGTACTTATATCAGTTGTTCAGTACCTACTACTATATATTCAGTACTTATATCAGTTGTTCTGTACCTACCACTATATATTCAGTACTTATATCAGTTGTTCAGTACCTACTATATATTCAGTACTTATATCAGTTGTTCAGTACCTACCACTATATATTCAGTACTTATATCAGTTGTTCAGTACCTACTATATATTCAGTACTTATATCAGTTGTTCAGTACCTACTATATATTCAGTACTTATATCAGTTGTTCAGTACCTACTACTATATATTCAGTACTTATATCAGTTGGTCAGTACCTATTACTATATATTCAGTACTTATATCAGTTGGTCAGTACCTACTACTATATATTCAGTACTTATATCAGTTGGTCAGTACCTACTACTATATATTCAGTACTTAGATCAGTTGTTCAGTACCTACTTTATATTCAGAACTTTACTCAATTGTCCAGTACATACTATTTGTTCAGTACTAATATCAATTGTTCAGTACCTACTATATATTGAGTACTTCTGTAAATTGTCCAGTCTCTACAATATATACAGTACTTTCATAAATTGTACAGTACCTACTGTATATTTAGTTCTTATATCGGTTGTCCAGTACCAACTTTATATTCAGTACTTGTATCAACTGTTCAGTATCTACTATAAATTCAGTACTTCCATAAACTGTTCAGTACCTACTTTATATTCAGTACTTTGATCAATTGTCCAGTACCTACTACTATATATTTAGTACTTTTATTAATTGTCCAGTACATACTATATGTTCAGTACTTATATCTATTTTCCAGTACCTACTACTACATATTTAGTACTTTTATCAATTGTCCAGTACATACTATATGTTCAGTACTTATATCAATTGTTCAGTGCCTACTATATATTCAGTACTCATATCAATTGTCCAGTACCTACTATATATTCAGTACTTATCATTTTTCCAGTACCTCCTATATATATTTAATCCTTATATCAATTGTTCAGTGCCTACTATATATACAGTACTCATATCAATTGTCTAGTACCTACTATTTATTCAGTACTTATCATTTTTCCAGTACCTACTATATATTCAGTAGTTATCATTTTCCCAGTACCTATTATATATTCAGTACTTCTATAAATTTTCCAGTCCCTACTATATATATTAAGTCCTTATATCAATTGTCCAGTATCTACTATATATTCAGTACTTATTATTTTCCCAGTACCTACTATATATTCAGTACTTATCATTTTTCCAGTACCTACTATATATTCAGTACTTGTATCAAGTGTTCAGAACTTAGTATATATTAAAGTGAACCAATATAACTTTGTTCTAAATATTATTCAGAAACTACTATAAATTGTTCAGTACCTACTTTATACTATTAATAACACATATTAATGCTTCAGTGCCTACTAAAATATTATATAGTATCTACTTTAAAAAAATCAGTGCTTACTATATATTATTCAGTGCATATTATAAAAGATTCAACAACTACTATATACTATTCAGTAACTGCTGAACACACACACACACACTCCACAAAGACAGCGTAATTGAGTGCTGACAGTGTTGTGCTGAGTGATGGAGCAGGTTCAGTATGTACTGAATGCTGAATATATGATAGTGCTGAGGACAGCATGGTAAAGCTGCTGATAGATGAGCATCAACAGGAAAGTGAAAATATTAACTTTGGCTGAAGAGCTGAGAACCACACTGTGCTCCCATACTGCTCCACACACCATCCCTCCTTATATCTCCCACTGAGTTTATATCACACACACACACACACACACACACACACACTGTCTCAGGCATGTGACCCTGTGCGTTTGATGTGAAGTGTTTCCTGACTGTCTGTCAGCAGAGCAAACGGTGATTTATGACCCACACAGCGTCCTTCACATTTCTCTCTCTCTCACTCTCTCACTCTCTCTCTCTCTCTCTCTCTCACCTTCTCTCATTTTTTTCTGTCTATCCTACACCCACACACACGTATGTATGTTTGTTTGTTTGTTTTAGTTTAGGGGATCAAGTATATGACTCATATGTTTTATATTATCTAGCCTGTTCTCATTCATTTGTTTTATTAAACATATATTTTTTGAAAAATAAAATTAAACACTTTAAATATATATATATATATATATATATATATATATATATATATATATATATATTTTTTTTTTTTTTTTTTTTTTTAAAGCTATAAACTATTACACAGGCAAATAGTGTAATGAGATAAAATACATGTATAAATAACTAGCTACAGTAAAGGGGTATATCAAATGTACTGAAACAAGTTCAGAACATTGCTGGAAAATTGGAATGTATCTGATTTTAGTACGACATATTGAATTCCATGGAATTGTAAATGTCAGATTCAGTGTGTTTTTGCTGCTTACATAGTCACACAAACGACCCATTTATGTGATGTTTGACGCAAAAGATGTGATTTGGGCCAGATTTACTTGCTGTGTGAACTTAGCAAAAGGAAAAACTTATATCAATTGTCCAGTACTTATTATATATTCAGTACTTGTATCAAGCACTTTGAATTGCCTCTGTGTATGAAAGATGCTATACAAGTTACCTACTATACCTACTATATATTTCGTACTTCTATCAGTTGTTGAAGAAACACCCAAAAATCGCAAATATTTGTATGCTGATGGATGGAAAAGTTCTAGTTCCAATATTCGCAAAGCCAAATTGTGAAAAAGAAGGAAAACCCCTTTTTTGGCATAGATCCAGATTTATTTTTTTATAATCTGAACTAGAAACCATAAGAAATCTGAAATTGGCCATATCTAGATTGTATTCACACTGATTTTTGATAGTCTGAACAGACATAAACCACATGAAATCCAAATTTTGGCATATCTAGATTAATCCTAATTGATGTTTGTTTGTCTAAACAGCCAAAAAACACATGAAATCTGAATTCTTCGCTAATCAGATCAAAACTATATGTGGTTGTGGTTTGGAATATGGAATGTTGTAATCAGATTTGTACAGATTTGTCTTAGTCTGGACTCTCTGGCCACTCAAATTCAACATTTTTCAGCGTATCTTTTGTGTCAATCTGAATGTGACAAACAACTAAAAACACAATTCAGAGAAAAAAAACACAAATATTCACACATTTAGCAAGTGTAATATAAAAGCTGTAGAAAATCCTCATGTATTCTCCTGATCTAAAATGACCCACGCTGCTCTGTGTGCTCTCCAGTCCTAATCTATAGTGCCCTAAACTTGCATTACTAAGATATAAGAATAAAGGCATAATTCAGAAAGTCTTGTGGCTTTTGGGTGTAATGGTGATGGGTGTAAACATTCCATTAAACTGCTCTATTGCTCCAGTGCTCTATTGAAGCTGGTATGAAAAGCTCAGGGTTTAAACGGTCCGTGTCGTAAGCTGTCACTGTAACGCAGTGTAATATCTGTGCTTATTTACTTCATCATCTGCCTCGCTTTGTCTCCAGCTCATTAGGCTGCAGTTTGATGCGCTGGATTAATAACAGCAGGCTGATTAATGTTAATGTGCAGCAGGCGTGGTGCAGACAGCCAGTCTGCGGAGAGAAATGAGAAATGTGGTTTATTTAATCATGTGTGAATGAAGGAATGGCTCTGATAAACACACTCGTGTCCCTGAACCCAGAACACAGCTGTCCTAAATCTACAACACACACACACACACACTATAGAATCCTGAAAAAAAGAAAACTTTCTGCCTGTTCAGACTTTAATAAACTATTCTGTTTTATTATCGAACATAATTTTCCCTCAGTCATCTAACTATCTGTCTGATGTTCTTATTGATTATCTGTCCACCTACCTGTCTTTCTCTCTATGCGTCTGTCTCTCTGTCTATATATCCATTTATGCATCTATCCGTCCATCCATGCACCTACATGGCTGACTACCCATCTTTTTTGTTGATCTGTCTGTATGTCTAGTCATCCTGTCTTTTTTATGTCTATATATCTGTCTGTCTGTCCACCCATTCATTAATTTATCAACCTCTCTGTCCAACCATTCCTCTGTATTCGTCTTTTGTCTGTTATATTTCTCTGTCGACCTCTTTATCTTTCTGTTTATCTCTCTAAGTCTATTCGTTTATCTATATGTCTGTATATCTGTCTGTCCACCTACCTGTTTGTCTGGTGTACCAATCTATTAATCTTTTTGTGTCTGTATACCTTTGTATCTACTGATATGTCTGTCTGTCTTTCTGTCTGTCCAACTACCACATTTCTCTATTTTGTTCTTCTCAGAATGAAACAGGTCGGCTGGTTGATGGTGAGGCAACATCAAAACCCATACAGAAATAAAATAGCATAGCATAGTGACAGCAGTTACATTCTTTTGTAGTTGTAATTCCTACCCTGACCTTTGGGGGCAGTACTGGTTATTTACTCCAGATTACAAACCAGCCACGAATGGAAGCCATGAGGTAAAAATGGAGGTTCAGAGGAAACTGATGCTTCATTCATCTGACTAATGAACCTTTGTTTGAGGAACCTTTGTTTAATTATATTTGGGTTAGAAAAATTGTGGTAGTTATTTGTACTTGTTGTACTTTGTTAAGTTTTTTCTTTTCAGAAAGGTTCTTGTTTTTCTATGTTTGTTCTCTTCTTCGCTCTCTGTCTGTTAACTCGTAAAGGCTTTTATGGATCTGTGGACAAATTTTGCAACCATCTACAACAATTTCACTGACGCTTCTTTACGGCCAAAGCAAAGTTGCATTATTTCTCTGCTCTTTCACTACATTTCTCAGGATTTCTATGGACTTCTAAGAACTATTTCAGCCAAACCTGGTGAGAATGATTGAAAGAATTTTAAAGACTGGAGAAACTGTGGGAGTATTTTCTGCATTTATCAATCAAAGAGTTGAAGATTTTGATTTCTATAATTTTTGTATTTGGTGAATTGGGGGTTTAGTGAAACATTTATCTGCTCTTATATGATGGTACCCTTCTCATTTAAAAAAAAAATTGGAAACGTTACAGCATAGCTTTGTTTTTTTGTAACAAGACCAATCTTACATAATTGTGCTTCAAAAGTCAGAGATGGCAAAAGTTTTGAAATTGGTTCATTTTATTTCTCTGTTTTAGTTCTGCTGGATTTTTAAAAAGGAGGAACGGCTGCATTTCATATGTTTATGTTATGTCAGTTCCATATACCTATCTTTCACTATGTAACTATGCCAAGGCAATTTTACAATAGCTTTCTTGGATCTTTTTTTACATGTTTTTTTTCGTTTGGTTAGTAGGTTCTTGGGTTGTTAGGAAACCTTTTGAAGAAAGTTGTGTAGAAAACTATTTGGGAATGGTTTTATATAATATCCAGTAGGGTTCCGTAATCATTAGATTACTGCTGCTGTCCATTCCTGCTCCACAGACAGACTCCGAAAATCTTTTGTCCCTCAGGCCATAAGACTGTTCAACTCCTCTCAGCACAGCATACTGAAGACTCTGTGACACTTTTTCATTCTGGTAACTCTGGCCACACCATGGACACACTCTTAGTCTTGCTGATGCCTATAGCACTATTTTTATAGTTCTACCCTATTTTGCACTAATAGTTCATTCACTAGTTCATTCATCTACTGTTTACGTATCTTTTGCACTGCTAAATTTAAATCATTATATAACTGTGTATTTGCACTTTCTGTATGGCTGACATCAGTTATCCTCACTTTATGCACATCAACTGGTGTTCACTGTCTATTGTTCAACTGCACTACCTCCATTCTACATTACACAAACACTAAAGACTGTACTTTTACATTGTACATTCTATTTTATATTTGATTGTATTTATATGTATCTTTATATCTTTATATCTTTATATTTTTCATTTTGTAACTTTGTGTATTATACCTGCTGCTGGATGTCTAGAATTTCCCCTCAGGGATCAATAAAGTATCTATCTAGAAGACTTACATTTGTCTTTTTACCTATAGTCTGTACAATTAGCTGTTTCTTTTGAGATCACGTTTATACATGACGGACAATAAAGCAAAACTGTTAAATAAACCCCTTCAGCAAATAAGCAATAAATACAAACTTTTTTTTCTTGTCTAATCTATCCAATTCTTATCCACTGTAAGTGATGATAACTCTTGTATTTCATTATAAGAATCACAACCTGTTTAGTGTTTTAAAAGCTAGGTTTCAGCCTAAGAGGTAGATACAACAATCTGTGTTGATTCAGTTGGTTTGAGGAAAAAGAGCAAAGAAGCGAAGTAGACACTGTGGTTTCACTGAGGTCCTGGAGGTCATGTTCATTAGATCATCAACAGTCCTTCAAAGCTGCTCTCAGACAGGGTGGAGGAGCAGAAGTGGCAGGAGTGGCAGGAGAGAGCATGGAGCTCAGCAGGAGTGTGAGGATGGTGACAGAAGATACGCTGTATCATGTATTCCCTCTCAGTGGGACAGCAGCTGGAGAGAAGCTCGGATTCACCAGGCAAAAATAAGGAAAAGTGGGTTATAACAATTATTTTTTATATTTAGAAAATTTGTTTTTTTAGAATATTGCTGTTGACATATTTGTTGGAATTAAATAAGGGATAATGCTATTTCTATTCATATTGTTTAAGACAGTATAACTACCATCCCTTTCATGTAGGTGGTATGAGTGTCTGTTAGCTGATGTAACTGTTAGAGCTAACAGTTAGTGTAGTGTACTCCTCCAAGCGTGTTTAGCTGTACAGGGGTTGGACAATGAAACTGAAACACCTGTTTTTTATTGTCCTGACAGACAGTTCTGGTGGAAACAGGAGAGTTGAGGTGCACATTTAATTCTGCCGTGGTTTTATGTTTTTGGATACAATCCGGGTTAGCACCCGAACATCCTTTTCAGACAGCTTCCTCTTGCGTCCACAGTTAATCCTGTTGGATGTGGTTCATCCTTCTTGGTGGTATGCTGACATTACCCTGGATACCGTGGCTCTTGATACATCACAAAGACGTGCACCAACAATTTGTCCTCTTTTGAACTCTGGTGTGTCACCCATAATGTTGTGTGCATTGCAATATTTAGAGCAAAACTATGCTCTTACCCTGCTAATTGAACCTTCACACTCTGCTCTTACTGGTGCAATGTGTAATTAATGAAGATTGGCCACCAGGCTGCTCCAATTTAGCCATGAAATCTCCCACACTAAAATGACGGGTGTTTCAGTTTCATTGTCCAACCCCTGTACATTAAAGTTGTAAATGCTAAGGGTAGCTGTTTTTAAACTCACTAGTCTTATTGGTCTTTAACTTCCTTAGTAGTAGTACTACTGCTGCTATTAGTGTAGTCCTATAGGAATTGGAAAGTGTAAAATTGGATGGGAAAATTGGGAAAACTTCAAGTTCCAATTGGTCTTATATAATATTCTAATTTTTTGAGACACTGATTTTTTGTTTTTTTTATTGGCTGTAAGACATAGTCAACTATAGTTAACAATGAAAGAAATAAACGCTTAAATAGATCACTCTGGGTGTAATACATCTATATAATATATGAATTTCACATTTTGAACTGAATTACTGAAATAAAGTAACTTTTCAATGATATATTTTTTTTTTTCAAATGACTTCTAAAAATTTTCAAATTTGTTTAAGAGAAAGAGAATAGTCTAAATCCACATTAGCTACAAACTGTTTATCACAATATATGTATGCTGGATAAGCCTTTGTTTTTGGGTGGAGATAAAGAACATATTTTATGGTATTTTCCAAATGTTGAAGTTGTGTTATCTGTGGTAAAATGGGTATGATGACTCTCCCTCTCCCCTCAGCGTGATACCAGTCAGTATAGGTGTCTGTTAGCTTATGTTATACAAGTAGAAATTAGTGTTCTCCTCCAAGCATGTTGAGCTGTTCATTGACGTTGTTCTTACAGCAGTTTTCCAACACTGGTACCACTGTGTGGTAAGGGTAGTCCTATGGGAAGTGGGTGGGAATTTTAAAGTGTGAAATTGAATAGGGAAAACATTGGGAAAGCTTCAAGAACCAATGTTTAATTGAAGTTAAAAAGTAAATGTATGATTCCTTATAGTAATATATATTTTTTCCAGTATGTAATTGCATTTAAATTGAACAGCACAACCACTCTATACTGTACGCATACGAGAAGAAGCAATGAAAAGAGAGAGAATAGCCTCAATTCACATCAGCTACACACTGTTTATCACTATATCTGTAGAAAAGCCTCTGATCATGCCTGGAGATACATTTTTGATTATACTATAATGTAAACTGTGACTAACACAGTGTGACCATTGTTATCTGTAGTAAAATGGGCTGCTTTGTAAATAATTGGGTGCCCATTGAAAAACCCCAAATCTCTCCCTCTGAGATCCTCCACAGAGCCTGTGTTATTTCTAATGCTAACATCCACATTGTTTTAAGGTTTAATTACCGCTCTGTATTTGGCTCTTTGGCAGTGATCCTCTCTTGCTGAGAGGCTTTTGTTGATCTTGAGCTCCTGGGGGGTTTGATCTCTTTATAGTGGTCACAGGCCAGCATAGCAGAGATTCTGACTGTATAATCACAATCCTTCCTTTAACACTTGATATGACTGATTTACTCTACAAGCTCTTATTAGTCCTGATCTGTCCTGTTTAGCTCTTCAGTGTCTTAAACCACATTGAGAACTTTCCTCTTAGCAAAGATGCCCCTGAACACGACAATAAAAAGGTTCTCTGACTATTTTAACAATAGCAGAACCAAAAGGTGCTGCAAGGTACCTGCCGTTGGATTGTGATGGCCCATTAGCACTGCCTTATTAAGTTTACTTTCATGGAAAAAGTTGGCAACATCCTCAATTTATCTAGTGTAGTTATGCACATTTAAATCCTGGTCTAAGATTATTACTTATTTCAGGCCTAAGCAAAGCTTTCCTACCTGGTCTGAGATGATCAATCCTCTGTACCTGGTCTGAGGTGATCACTCATTTCTGGCCTGACTTTGGCTTGTCTACCTGTTCTGAGATAAGCACTCCTCCCTAGCCTGAGAAAACCTTCCCTACGTGGTTTGAGGTGATCACTCGTCCCTACCTGGTCTGAGATGATCACTCCTCCCTAGCTGGTTTGAGATGATCACTCCTTCCTGGCCTGAGCTTGGTTTCCCTACCTAATCTGAGATGATCACTTCTTTCTGGCATGAGTTTGGTTCTTCTTTCTGCTTTGAACTCAGCTCTCTTCCGTGGCCTGATGAGATCACACTTCTCAGGCCTGAAGTTTTCATTCCTCCCTGGTCTAAAGTTGGTTCTCCTTTCTAGACTTTGCCCTCCCTGGTGGTCCAAGTTTGGGTCTCAACCTTTACCCTGAGCTGAGTTCTTCTTCATGGTCTGAGGTGATCACTTTTCCTTAGCCAAAGTTTGGGTCTCAAACCTTGCCCTGAGCTTAGTTTTCCTTCATGGTCTGAGATGATCACTCTTCCCTGGCCCAAGTTTGGGTCTCAACCTTTACCCTAAGGTCAGTTCTCCTTCATTGTCTGAGGTGATCACTTTTCCTTAGCCAAAGTTTGGGTCTCAAACCTTGCCCTGAGCTTAGTTTTCCTTCATGGTCTGAGGTGATCACTCTTCCCTGCACTGAGTTTGGTTCTCAACTTTGCCCTGAGCTTAGTTCTCCTTCATAGTCTGAGGTGATCACTGTTCCCTGGCCAAAGTTTGGGTCTCAACCTTTGCCCTAAGGCCAGTTCTCCTTCATTGTCTGAGGTGATCACTCCTCCCTGGTCTGAGTTTGGTTCTCAACCTTGCCCTGAGGTCAGTTGCCCCAAGTTTGGTTCTCAACCTTGCCCTGAGCTTAGTTCTCCTTCATGGTCTGAGGTGATCACTCTTCCCTGGCCCAAGTTTGGGTCTCAACCTTTACCCTAAGGTCAGTTCTCCTTCATTGTCTGAGGTGATAACTTTTCCTTAGCCAAAGTTTGGGTCTCAAACCTTGCCCTGAGCTTAGTTTCCTTCATTGTCTGAGGTGATCACTTTTCCTTAGTCAAAGTTTGGGTCTCAAACCTTGCCCTGAGCTTAGTTTCCTTCATTGTCTGAGGTGATCACTTTTCCTTAGTCAAAGTTTGGGTCTCAAACCTTGCCCTGAGCTTAGTTCTTCTTCATGGTCTGAGGTGATCACTCCTCCCTGGTCTGAGTTTGGTTCTCAACCTTGTCCCGAGGTCAGTTGGCCCAAGTTCGATTCTCAACCTTGGCCTGAGCTTAGTTTTCCTTCATGGTCTGAGATGATCACTCTTCCCTGGCCCAAGTCAGTTTACCCTAAGGTCAGTTCTCCTTCATTGTCTGAGGTGATCACTTTTCCTTAGCCAAAGTTTGGGTCTCAAACCTTGCCCTGAGCTTAGTTTTCCTTCATAGTCTGAGGTGATCACTCTTCCCTGGTCTGAGTTTGGTTCTCAACCTTGCTCTGAGGTCAGTTCTCCTTCATTGTCTGAGGTGATCACTCCACCCACAGTAGGTCTGAGAGGTCTTACATGGTCTGAGGTGATCCGTACACCTCTGCCTCATGAGTCCAGCTCATCTCAGTCTGAGACTAACTCTCCTCTTCAGACTCAGTAAGATACTTACCATTTATATTGAGTAATTAATAATGCATATCAAACACTACTTTAGTAGTGTATAATTAAGCTTGAGTAAAGATTATAAGCCCTGACAGCCCAAATCAGTAATTTTAGTTTCCTCAGGCCTCTGAACTTTATATAAAAGGCTAAGAGGGGAAAACTACAGACAGTAAATAAGAGCAGAGGAGATGACAGGAGATGAAAAAGAAGAAAAAGACAGAACGCCTGAAGAAAAGGCTGAATGTAAAATTGGAGAAGGCTGTGAGTGCTGATTGCTGTGTGTGCATATCTGGAGCTGATTACTGCAGGATGACGGCTGAAGATGAGAGGAACTCTTCCCAGAACCGCCTTTAATGACATTAGAGTCATTTAGCCTGCTCAGGAGCATTAAATCAAGTTTGTCTTCAGGGGGCATTTAAGTCCTCAAGCCACAGCAAGAAAACCTCGCTTCAGCTAGAGCTGCAAAATCAAGACCAGAGTCTGAATCAAGAACAGCGACAGGAGACATAACTCAACCAGCACACAGAATTAAATATAAAATATATAAAATGAGGGTGTGGGTTATAGCTAATATATAACATCACTGAACTGAAACACATTTTCACTATACATGACAAGAATTGCGCTTTTTTATTATTTTTGAGGATATTTTTGAGGTTTATGAACAGAAATATAAACAGAAATCTGAAAAAATATGCAATAGTTTGAGTTAATGTGTTTTCAAATAATTCAGTGTAATCATAAAATACTAAACAAATTCTTTCTAAATTGTTGGATGTGACATAGTTTACTGTAGAGAACCTTGAGGAATTTCAGTAAGAATATGTTATGTACAAGTACTGCTGAATCCACCAAAATCTGACCAATGAGAGACCTAGATGGAGTATTGTGGGAGGAGTCAACCTTTTAAATTTAGTGTCCAAGATGCCTGTCAGAGAGAGAGGTCTGTTGTTGTTAAGTACTGTGTTTTAGTTTGATTTTTAGTAGCTCATGTTTAAGCTACTCATTTTTTTTACTAGCATATTCCCTAAGTTTGTTTTAATACATTTTTACTCTGTTTTAGGGATGAATTTTGGTTTTAAGGAATTTCCCCTGTAGTTTTTAACTTTGTTTTTTAAGAGATAACTTTGTTTTGTTTTTGGCCACCTGGTGTTTTAGGCAGGTAAGAAAGGTGTATCTATACATTTCACACCATATAGGTCTCTACTCAGCAGTGTTATCTTGCATGTAGCTAAAAATTTATATTAAGAATTGAAATGTATAAAAAAATATTCTCTGGATAAAAGCATATGATTTGAAGCATAAGTGGCACAAAACATCTGAAATCCAATTTTTACCCCACTTTCATCTACGCATCATCCAGCGTAGACTTGAAGTTCATAATATGAGCATAGGCTATCAGCCTTATTGTTAAAATAAGACTTAAGATGGTTTGGAGAGTCATGTCTGTCATCTGCTGGTGTTGATCCACTGTGTTTTATCAAGTCTAAAGTCAGTGCAGTGTATTCCTGTAAACTCTTACAGCACTTCATGCTTCCCTCTGCGGACAACTTTAATGGAGACGCAGATTTCATTTTCATCTATCTATCTATCTATCTATCTATCTATCTATCTATCTATCTATCTATCTATCTATCTATCTATCTATCTATCTATCTATCTATCTATCTATCTATCTATCTATCTATCTATCTATCTAATTTTCTGAGCCACTGATTTTTGGGTTTTCATTTACTGTAAGGCATAATCATTAACAATAAAAGAAATAAACGCTTAAAATAGATCACTGTGTGTGTAATACATCTATAAAATATATGTATGACATTCACATTTTGAACTGAATTAACTGAAATGAAGTAATTTTTTAATGATATTCTAATTTTCTGAGATGTGCCTGCATGTGTCTACTAGATTGCAACACTTAATTTTCCTGCCCAATTGTCACAGTTATTGCTAAGTTATTGCATAATACAGTTTTCCCTAATAAACTTATAATTTCACCCCAACATTGTGATCACTTCCATGTTTCATCATTAAATTCACATATAAAGCTCACAGTTGCAACACAGCCTAATGAAGTGACTCTGTTGTCCCTCACAGAGCTCGAGCAGATGAACAGCTCCAGACACAGGCCAACTTCTCTGAGTGATTTAGGAGATAGGGGCTGAGAAGCTGAGGAATTTAATTAAACAGAGTTATGCACCACAGATCACACACACATGGTCCCACACTGAGATAGCTGCAGCCGTGCAGTGTGTGTGTGTGTGTGTGTGTGTGTGTGTGTGTGTAGGAGACACTCTGGACACACATGGCTGTGTGTTACCTTAAGAACTAACATAGTCTCAGACCAGTTCCTGTTATTGTAATACTATTATTGCACATGTTTATAGCAGTTCCAGTATTTTCCAAGTATTTGGACACTTTAACAATGCATGTAATTGTAGTTCTGCAGAACATATAGTTGGATGTGAAATGAAGCACTGATTTCGGATGTGGTTTAGAGTAGAGTCATGTTCTCACAGGCTTTAAAGTAACAGGTTGCAGTAGTTTATTACACTCAAAAAAGTGATTTTGTGTTTTATTCAGGGGAACTAATATTATCAAGTTAAATGAACTTACCAGAGAGAACAACTTAATAAAGTGAGTTTAGAAAACTTCAACCTGAATACTTAAAAATGCTTGTTGATCCGATGAAAAAATGTGATTTCAACCAACTTTTAGTAAACTACACATGTACACACATGTGTACCAAGACAGTCTGTGACAAAGACCAAGTCTTTGTGATGCATCAAGAGCCACGGTATCCAGGGTAACGACAGCATACCACCAAGGACCAACCACATCCAACAGGATTAACTGTGGACGCTGTTAGAGTAAGCTGTGTGAAAGGGATGTTCAGGTGCTAACCCGGATTGTATCCAAAAAACATAAAACCACAATGCTGGATCTTGATGAATATGTGAGTTAACGTCTGTTCAATGTTGGAGCTTGATGTCAACAGAATATTGGATTTTGATGGATATCACTGTCTATCTAACATTGTAGCTTAATGGAAACCAAGAGTTTATTGACAGATATAACTAAACATGTGTTCAATGTTGGAGCATGTTGCTAAGCGAATGCTGGATTTTAATGGATACAGTATGTGACTTAACATCTGTTCAATGTTGGAGCTTCATGCTAACTGAATTCAGGATTTTGACAAATATGTCACTTAGATTTCCAACCCAAATTCTAGATCTGTATAATGTTGGATCCTAATGCTAATTAAATGCTGGATTTTGAGGGATGTGTGATTTAATATCTCTTCAATGTTTGATGCTGACTAAAAGTTGATTTGCGACCTAGATATCCAACCAAAATTCAACATCTGTATAACCTAGGAGTGCGATGCTAACTGAATGCTTGATTTTGACTTATATGTGAACTAGTGTCTATTCAAAGTTGAAACTTGATGCTAATTGAATGCTGGATTTTGATGGCTCCTCTATGTACCATAACATCTGTTCAATGTTAGAGCTTCATGCTAACTAAATTCAGGATTTTGACAAATATGTCAGTTAGATTTCCAACCAAAATTCTATATCTGTATAATGTTGGATCCTAATGCTAATTAAATGCTGGATTTTGAGGGATGTGTGATTTACCATCTCTTCAATGTTTTACGCTGACTAAAAGCTCATTTGCGACCTAGATATCCAACCAAAGTTCAACATCTGTACAACCTAGGAGTGCGATGCTAACTGAATGCTTGATTTTGGCTTATATGTGAACTAATGTCTATTCAAAGTTGAAACCTAATGCTAACTGAATGCTGGATTTTGATGGATCCTGTATATACCATAACGTCTGTTCAATGATAAAGCTTCATGCTAACTGAATTCAGGATTTTGACAAATATGTCACTTAGATTTCCAACCCAAATTCTAGATCTGTATAATGTTGGATCCTAATGCTAATTAAATGCTGGATTTAACTTAACATTCTGTTCAATGTTTTATGCTGACTGGAAGCTGATATGAGACTTTTAAACATCCAATATTTAACATCCGTTCAACCTAGATGCTTACTGAATGCTGGATTCTGTACTTTGAAGAATAGGTGACTTAGATTTGCAACCAAAATTGAATGTCAGTATGACATTGGAGCTTAAAACAAATCAAACTTTTATTGATAGATATGACTTAATGTCTGTTCAACGGTGGAGCTTCATGTCAACCAAATGTTTGATTTTGAAGCTTATGTAACTTGTACAGACATTGAATTTTGGTTACATAGGTTACAACATTTAAGTATAGACGTCATCCCATTTTAAATGTTCAACTAAAAGTCAATCTAACATCTTTCAGATGTTAAACTGGCATCCGCTCTCTGCTGGGAAGAGGTCTGCAGGCTTGTGCAGTTCACCATATTGTAAGGCAGTAATAGAGAGTGTGGTGGTGTTCTTGGGGACGCCTGTGGTTCCGTCCCTGTTGGGTGGAGGCAAGGAGGAGACGAGACTCGAGATCTGGCACATGGGGAACGACCTCCTGCTAATGGAAACCGGCTGACACACACACACACACACACACACACACACACAAATAATGAAATATCCAATATCCATAAAATACAGGTACTCTCGTCCCCAAAGCTGTACATAATCCTATACTGGTACAGACGCTGCAAGAGGACACGAGGAACACAAGCGTATTATTATCCCACTTTAAGCCAAGAATGAGGCCATGTTTCAGAATGAGAGAGAGAGACTCACACACACACACACACACACACACCCAGAGTCTTAAAACTCAGACTATGTCACTCATTACTGCGAACATTGGGCCGTTTAGATCAGAGAGGTGCAGAAATGCAGAAAGCAGACTTGTGGTACACTGTAATGCACTGCCAGTGTGTGTGTGTGTGTGTGTAACGCAGAAAGCAGATCATCCACCAGCACTGCTCTAAGCAGAACCCTCCATCTCACTCGGAACCTGACGTCACTTTTCCACAAAACATTTTACCCCCACATTACTTCCACATCAGACCCCAAAGCCTGGCTGTACTCTCACTGAATTAAAGCGATAGTTCTATTAGTAAATCTCATTTACATACATTCAAATAGCTTGGTACCACTTTAAAATAAGACTACCTTTATAAAGGGTTTATAAATGGTTTACAATTAGTTTATTAATAGTTACAAATTATGTTGTAAATGCCTTAAAAATCATTAATAATCAGTTATAACACATATGTAGAAAGGGCAACAATATAGACGGCTGTAGGTTCACTATTTGGCAAACAACAGGTCATTGTTGCCCTTTCTTCGTATGTGTTATAACTGATTAATAATTATTTTTAAGGCATTTACAACCTAATTAGTAACCATTAATAAACTAATTGTAAACCGTTTATAAACCCTTTATAAAGGTAGACTTATTGTAAAGTGGTACCTATATAGCTTTATATGTGTGTGAATGTAATTATAAAATGCATAAAAATGATCACAATGTAAGGGCGAAAGGATATCGGTTTATTGGGGCAAACTGTATTATTCTCACTTGGAGATAAATCTGGCAACCCTGCAGGCAAAGGAATTGTTGCAGTCTAGAGGAAACATACCTGGGAAACCCTTGCTGTGTGTGGGTGAGCATTGTCCTGCTGAAAAATGCCAGCTGGAAGCCCTGCCATGAAGGGTTGCACACATGTAGTTGCAGTAAGTCCCTCACATACCACTACTAGGAGTGAGCGACTGTTGTGTGCAATAAGGAATATGCCAAAATCCCTGTGCGAACCTGGTGAAAAAACACATTAAACAATTGACCTCTGTAATTGCAAACACAGGCTACTGTAGCAAATATTAACATTCATATTTTTACATGTGTTTAAATACTTATTTGCAGCAGTAAAACACAAATAAATTATTTTAAAAAATCATACATTGTGATTTCAAGATTATATTAGATTATATCTCTCACAGCGGGCATGCACCTAAGATGAAAATTTCAGTCCCCTCCAGTCACAAGGTGTTCAAATACTTATTTTCTTTACTGTATATTGTGTGTGTGTGTGTGTGTGTGTATAAAAATATATAGCAATGTGGAAAAAATAAGAGACCACTTAAAAAGGATGAGTTTCTTTTTTTTTATCAAATTAAAAACCTCTGGAATATAATCAAGAGAAAGATGGATGATCACAAGCCATCAAACCAAACTGAACTGCTTAAATTTTTGCACCAGGAGTAAAGGCATAAAGTTATCCAAAAGCAGTGTGAAAGACTGGTGGAGGAGAACATGCCAAGATGCACGAAAACTGTGATTAAAAACCAGGGTTATTCCACCAAATATTGATTTCTGAACTCTTAAAACTTTATGAATACAAACTTGTTTTTCTTTGCATTATTTGAGGTCTGAAAGTTCTGCATCTTTTTTTTTTTTTTTTATTATTCAGGCATTTCTCATTTTCTGTAAATAAATGCTCAATAACAGTGACAATATTTTTATTTAGAATTTGGCAGAAATGTCTGTAGTTTATAGAATAAAACATCAATGTTCATTTTACTCAAACATAATGTTCTGCACAGCTCCAGGGGCCTGAAGTTGTTGGTTTGGTTCTGTGGCTTCCTGTCCACATGGGTTTCCTCTGGGTGCTTTAGCTTTCTCCAGCCTCTCTAAAACAAAGAATAGATGAGCTGTTCAGGATAAATTACCCCAAAGTGTGAGTGAATGGGTGTGAGTAGTACCTTGTGATGAACTGGTGCTCCATCCAAGGACATCCTGCTCTGCTCCAGCACCTTATCAACTCTAACCATGAATAAGTGGACAAGATGATGTGTGGATGGATGGATGTGTGATTATAATAATAACAGGTACTTCTGGTTGTTATGTGAAGACTGATTTTCACAACTGGAGGACAGTTCTGTTTTACACCAATGATGAGGATTAGGCTAGATGTTTTTATACATAATAATATAATAAAAAAATATATAATAATCAATTTAAAATCTTAGGAACTTGACTGACTGGCAAGAGGAAAAAAGCTACATTTATTGATCTTTGAGATCCATGTTGAGTACTTTCATAACTTAGAAAATGTTTTTTTTCACCTTCAGATATGTAATAGGGACTAAAATACTTAAAAAAGTAAAAGCCAAACACACTCAAACATATATCTTCAGTTGTAGTTTTTAAGTATAGTACCAATCAAAAATTTAGACACACCACTTTTTTACATTATAAATGTAATATTGACGACTAAATTAAAGCTATAAAGAAATGTGGTATTTTGTAAATAAAAAGTGTTAAACAAACCACAATATGTTTTATACATAGCACATTTATCTTTGAGGACAGATCTGCACACGCTTGGTATTTTAATCTCAGGGTCTTCATGAGGGAGAGTAACCTGTAATAGTTTTCTCAGCGTCTTGAAGGAAGGAGTTTCTGGAGGTGCTGAACAATAGTTGCTGATTTTCCTTCACACTGTGGAGCTCCAGCTCATCCCAGTTAAATCACCTCAAATCACCATCTCAGTTCCTCAGAGGAATGTGGAAAACTTAATATATATTTTTTACTGTTACTACATAGCTTTCATGTCTCTAATATTAATATACAATGTAGAAAATAAATTAAATAAGGAAGTAAAGAAATAAAAACATTGAATGTGTCCAAACTTTTGACTGGTACTGAACATCTTCAGATTTAGAATCAAGTATTCTTCACTCTTCCTAAATCATCTTCCAAAAAACGATCGATCTTCATCCTAGCAGAGCTATTATCTGAACGATGACGCCACCCAGTGGAGGAGAGCATAACAGCAACTCGAGTTATTAAAAAAATAAATAAATACAATAAACAGGTTACGTTTTAAGAGAAATCACACTTATATTCCCAGTTTTATGACATTGGGACAGTTCTGATTTCAATGATATTTTATTCAAAAATAAAACAACAAATCACATCACATTCTTGAGTGTGTGTGTGGGTGTGTATGTAGTTGTGTGTATAAATGAGACTGTGTGCTTGGGAGAAAGAGGACTACAGATGGCAGGAACTTAAGGTGATGAACACTGTCCAAACACTGCCAGATTTTAAACTTTTAGGTTTTTAAGAGTAGTGGGTAGGGCTGCACAATATTGGAAATATATATATATATATATATATATATATATATATATATATATATATATATATATATATATATATAAAAAAAAAATATATATATATATATATATATATATATATATATAATATATATAAATATATATAATATATAAATATATATAATATATAAATATATATATATAAATATAAATATATTTATATTTATATATATATTTATAAAAATTACCATTATTATTCCCCCCACATTTTAACTGTGAAGTAAATGATTGACCATGTCCTAATATTAATAATGCACACTCTGTATCCAAGATTTGAGAAAAATAAGGATATTAAATGGACATAATTGGCTTGTGTTAGAGATATCACATAAAATAAGAACAGTATCAGTGATTATTGTCTCCTTTTGAATGAAACAATATATTGTACAGCCCTACAGTTTGTCTTATAAAGCATCAAACATAAAGCTCCAATCATTTCTCCAACCAGTCAGTATAAAATTTTGGGTCAATTTCAAGCACACAATCCAATCCAGTCCACTCTGTTTCCCTGGTGAAGGTGAGGAAAGAAGAAGGGGGAAGGAGGGTGGGGTCTATGTCAGGTTGTGTGGTTTTGTTTAGTTTCCAAGTAAACTAAACTAAACTGAAAGCAGCCCTTTAAATAGTGGCATAGTTCATCTTTCTATAAAGTTTTTTTGCTGTTTTGTTTGTGTAATTCTGACACTCTAATCTAATCTGACAAAAGAGGAAATAAAAACTGTGAAACAATCAATCAATCATTTTTATGGTGAAGGTACAAACATTTCCATCAAGAGACGCAATGTAAATTTAGCTAACAAGCATACGTACTGTATATACACAAGACTTAAACTCAGTATATTTAAGCTTTGGGTTGTTTTTTTTCACATACAGATAAATCCGCTAATTTCAGATCTCCATTAAAAATAATTAAAAACAAATCACAGGAGATCTGGACTTAGCTTAACTTCAACGTGAGCAAATCTGTTGGAACAGCATCTTTCACTGGTTGAAAGTCCTGGAATACTGAAGGAAAGGGAGGGGTGGGGGGTGGGTTTGCAGCCCTGCGATGCACGCTCACGCTGGCATGGTGGTTTTATGTCTGCTGTTTTGCATAAACCTCATTTCATCATCAACATCTCATACATATTCAAATATCCTTTCATAAGCAGTCCACGCTTTCTACATGTGGAGTGCTGGACTATAAATAAATCAGAGTTGCATAAATTAAACACTTAATGATTTAAAAACTTTCTGATTAAGGCAGTTGAAGGAATCAGGAATCGTGTTCTGGTGTTTGGAGCTGCTGGAGGAGCTGATGGCCTCCTGGTATCTGGATATTATTGCTGCGAGTCGTGAACTTTCATCATTCCGTTAAAGAAAAAGCAGAGCTGAGTCCTCGTCATGTACCGAGCTGATGTGCGTAAGGAGTGGATCTCCTCAGTCTCAGTGAGAGTGGGAGTGGTGTGATCCACTGCGTTATCGGAAGTGAAGTTGGCTGAGGTCAAAAAGTCACGTCTCGTAGGTCCAGGAGGCTGGAGTGCATGGAGAAATGGCACTGTCCTCGGTCAAGATTAGCCCTTATTCCTATATAGAGGAAGACATAGAGAAAACAGTCAGTATAGGACTTCAAATAAAGTAATTGTGATAAATAATAAGGTAACACTTTACTTGGATGGTCCATTTGTTGGCCTTTTTGATGCTCAACTGACATTCAACTAACATTCAACTACATGTCTATCAAATGCAAATGAACTAAAAGGTGAAAGTAAATGATTCTCTATTGAATATAACCCTACATTCAACTCTTATCCAAACACTTATCTTAATATTTTAGGATTGGCTTTAGGGTTAGATTTTAAGCTTAGGTTAAGGTGAGGGTAAGGGTTAGGTGTAGGGTTCGATTTTAGGGTTGATTAAGGGTTAAAGTTAGGGTTAGGTTCTATTTTGAATCATTTACATTCAACATAGGGTTAAGTTAAATTTAATGGACATTCAATTCAATGTTAGTCGAATGTCAGTTGAGCATCAACAAGGCCATAAAATGGACCATCCAAGTAAAGTGTTACCCATAATAATATAAATGGGGATGTGTGCACAACACCAGCTACACAAGGCATTCAGGACAATAGATAAAAGGTTGAAGGCTGCTGAAGGAATACTGAAGGAATACTCCCATATATTTCCGTCATATATTTATCCCACTGTACAGTATATATATATATTGTGTTGCCAGTGTTTAAGTAACGTTTGTTGTAGTAGTAAGTGTGATGAAGTCTTCAGAAACTTTTGTCTCTGTACTGACCTCTAGTGGATGCTACATTTCATCACAAAGGAGCTCTGAACTGTCAATTTATACTAATCATAAAGGCTTTTTTAGTTACGAACTTCAGAACAGCTGCAGGCAGAATGTAGAGTAATACTAAAATATACTAAAATATCAAAAAAAAGTCTGAAAAAAAGTATTTCTCTTGCATTATCTACTACCAGTAGATTTTAATATACATTGTAAATTAGTACTGAAGTCTTCCAGACTATGAAGGAATCACATATTAACTTAAAAGATTTTAAACAAACGAAAATACTCCGTGAAGCATTTAGATGTTCTTATCTGGGGAGCTGTTAACTTGTGGTTTCTGAGGCTGGTAAATTTGATTAACTTATCAAAAGGAAACTCGTGGTCCATCTTTCCTGAGGCAGTCCCTCTGAGAGTCAGTTTAATCATAATGTTTTTAATGGTCTTTTTGACTGCACTTGAGGAAACTTTCAAAGTACTTGATGATTTTCAGTGTCTGACCTTTATTTCTTAGTCATTTTTTCTTTATTTAGTAGAGTATTTATTTTTGTTTTCACTGTATACCAACTCTACCTCTTCACAACTTTACAACTGATGCTCTCAGACACATTAAGAGGACAAGAAATTAATTTAATTAACTCTTGATGAGTTCAGCACAGCTGTTAACTGAAAGCCTGAATTCCAGGAGACTCTACCTCATAAAGCTGACTAAAAAAAATCAAAGCCAAAATGTGCAAAACTGTCACCTAAACAAGAGGTGCTACTTTGAAGAATCTAAAATCTAAAATATATTCTGGTTTGTTTAACACATTTTTTGAATACTAAGTAATTCCATATGATTTTCTTCATAGCTTGAATGACATTATTATTAATCTAGAATGCAAAACATCTTAAATAGAAAAAAAACACTGAATTTATGGTGCGTCTATTACTGTACAGCCATAGCTGCTGTAAACACTGTTTTTGCATGAGTCAAATACATGAAAAAAAAAAGAATGATTTAGAATAATTTACAGCTTAAATTTATCCCAGAACCATGAACATATTCTTCAGCACCTGTCCAGTTACTTTGTAAGAACATAAGACATAAGTTCATGTCTGTGGTAATGAGAGTATTCCTTTAAGTGCTGTAAAGGTCAATGCCACAACACACACGCCATGACTTCAATAAGCACAAAACACAACATCAGCACAAATTCACACAGACAGATCAGGAAGCCCACTTATTCTCAGATTATAGACAGAAGACATGTTGCCTGCATCCGTGCAGAACAAGAGGGATGCAGAGGTTTCATTCCAAAGCCAAAAGATGAATGTGTTAGTGTGCGTCCAAACGTAGGAAGCAGGAAAGATGCAGTAAACACAGCCAGAAAATAAATAAAGCATCCTTGTAAATGCTACAGGCATAGCACAAAAGGATGACCATGCATTTGGGACCCACCACAGCATCATCCTCTTAAAGACAAGTTATGGACAAGTATTCTACTGATCCTGAAGTGTTATCTTAGGGGATGGGGGCTTGAGAAGGCTCACACTTGTATACCTAATGTCTATACCTTATACCTTAATGTTTTACCGGTACCTGTGAGGATGAACTTTGGCTAGTGTGCTAACAGGACGGTGATGTGTGAATAATAAATAGTTATAAAATAAATAGAGAGTTATAATAATAGAGTTAATAGAGTTCCAGTCCGTTCTGATAGTGGGTGCTTGATGGATGGAACATTTCATTTCCAAAGCTGTGCAGAAGTCTATCCCATGACTTTTGACACCTTTGGTATATTTCGGATCCCTTTTACTCAACCATACTTGACCTACAGCAATACAGGTTAATCATTCAAATGATTAAAATTTCCTGGAACAGACCATGTGGTCGTGACCGCACGTATTATAATAAATTAAAGGATAATCTAATAAGTCTCCATTATGCTTTATATAGTCCTTATTGATGCTTTTTCTAATCTGTAGTGGGTGCAAAAAGCTGTACACTGAAGCAACTGATGAAGTGAAAAGCCAGAAGTCATTCAGTCATTCCACTAAATAAGAGATAAAACTAAAAAACTAATAAAAACAGTGAAATCTGTAGATTTTGCTTAAGGTCTCCACAAGTTGCAGAAAAACTATATTTATCTATCTCTATATTTAATGCTATTTTATGGCAAATTATGGACTTTTGACGACCGTTTCACCTGCTTTCTTAGGGTTAAAAAAGGCTAAATTACAAAATATGATCTAAAGGCCCCAAAATATACAGAGAAAATATTAGAGATGCCTGTTTTTTTTTATATCTGTCATACTGTAAGTTCAGAAAGAAGAGAAATGGTAAAAACACTACAAAGCAGGGTTGCACAAAATTCAATTACTTGAATTAGAATGAAAAGAGGAAGCAGAATTTCATGACATTCAAAGAAATCCATAATCCATAATTAATAACAATTACAGCATGTATTAGGTATATGATTACAACATACATTTTAAATATAAGATATAAGATATTATTGTATGGACCACAAATTATAAAAAAAACAAACAAACAAAAAAACACAACATACAGTATAAAACAAATTGTAACAACTTTCAAATTGTGGAAAAAGGACTTTATTTCCTAGAATACCTTGCTTTATTCAAATTTTCAAAATGGTTATTCAAACATTTTGGTCATATTTTGTGTTTCAGGCAAGGTGATATTTAGACTAGAATGAAACCAGCTCAATGACAAAACATTTGAGGAACTGTTGACCATTAGATGCAACAACGATATCCAGTAAAGTACTTTAATAAATGATAACTGCATTTACCAATACAGTATTTCATTTGATTACTCTGAAATGAAGATATTGCTAATTATTCAGCATTAAGAGAATGTATGCTTAATGTTTAATGGATGTAACACTGATATGTAATAAGAATGATTTTTTCTGATTAACAAAGTATTCCATTCCACTTTCTCTATGTCGGATTCAATTCAAATTCAAATTCATTCATTTATTAAATTAAACTGAACTAATTTCTGAAATTCTGAATTTTGCACAACCCTGCTACAAGGAACAAAGCACTGTACACCGCACCATGTTAGCCTAGCTGATGACCACAGCAGCTTCACACCGAGACAGTCACAATCATAGACACACACAAAGCCACACACAGCTAAAGCAGCACAGGCTGAACTTGCGCAGCATGCAGAGTCCACCGTGTAGCAGAGAGCACACAATCTCGAGGAGGCGCACCTGTGTCCCTCCCTTACCTGAGTCACTGGCCACCCTCGGCAGGTGAGATCTCCGACTCTTTATGAACCACTACTTTGGTGACCGACATGTCTGGGTGCTGCTCTTTAGCCTCTTTTATAGCCTGAGCCAGAGCCTAGCTCAGAGCAATCCCACGCATGAGCACCAGGGGGAGACAGAGGACACAGGGCACACAGGAGGAGGATTATCAGAATCAGGCAAGGAAGAATTATTCAATTAATCAATCAATAAATCAATTAATTAATGATTATTAATTAATAATACATTGTTAAAAGTAGTGCTTTAATTAGAAATAAAAAAGCGCTATGTTATGCTGATACACATTATATGTCCAAATGTTTGTGGACACCTCTTTTCTAATGAATTCACTGATTATTAACACAGATGTGCAAATGCACACTCAAACATCTAATGCAACGTTAGGGTGGGTTGATGGTGTATAAAGCCCCCAGAACTGGGTACTCTGGAATGATGATGCCCTATCCAACACTTCTGGTATAAGTTGGGTAGTGCTGGGCAATTTACCGGTTCATACGGTATACCGTGCTTCAGTTTAAAACTTAAAACTATACATTTTTTACATACCGCCATACCACTAGAAGTGCTGATAGTTTTGTAAAGGAAGCTGTGTTAAAGTTGTTGGGGTATCTCTTCTTTACGTCTATTGTTTGCATTCTTCAGCTGTTTTTTTCTGCTAATAAAGTCTGATTTCTCCATATATTGTGTAATTTTGTGGGACAAAATAAACCCAATAGTAATCAAAGCCTCAATTTAAAGTCTGGGTGTTTTATATTATTTGTACTCCTAACAGTAGCGTAAACCACAGACCTATATAAAAGCCCAGTTATGCAAAAAATATAAATAAATAATAATAATAGTAAAAATACTGTCAGAATCTTAAAAAAAAAAAAGTTGTGAATTAATGCAATCAAAATTTTCACAGCAATGTTCCAAAACCTAATAAAATAAGACTTTTCTTGGACAGTAGAGACATCTGCTCCGACAAAAGCAGGATAAACACTATTAAAGCTCCACTGGGCAGGATTGAGATTTTGTGCTCGTAGGCTCCCCCTACAGTTGCTGAGTGTAATATATGTTTCAGGCAGATTAGTTTTCTGGCTTTCACAGACATATTCGGTCCCTTTCCAGCTTCTGCCAGAGTGTCTGTATGTTAGTTTGTAAAGAATGAACCAGTAGTCCTTGTAGAACTGTTAGAACTAAAGGTCGGAAAGCAGGTCGCAGTTCTCGCGAGCGTTGGTCGCGGCCGCCTCGGAAAACTTACAGAGTCTGGTTTGAGCTCAGAGGAGCTACGGCACAGACACGAGAGCACCGCTATTCCTCCTATTACACCTCAATGCAGCGCTGCAGTGAGTTTCAAGCTGTAATTTTACTTCTTCAAAAAGATCAAAAATCAAGAAAATCCTACCTAGTACTGCTTTAACTCTATTAATCCCCTCAAAAATACAAACACTGAATGAGCAGGTGTCCCAATACACTTGTCCATATAGTGTATTACAAACCAGCCAGCACTAAACCTGAAGATTCAGAGCAAATAATATGAATATAATTAATAACTGGATTTCAATAGTGATTAGTATTGATTAGGAATTTTGTCTGTTAATTTAGCGTTGGGACAAAAGCAGAGCTAGAAGGTCAGTTCTTTAAGAAAGTGTCAAAATGTCCAAACTCTTTACTCCCCATATGATTTATAGTGACCTACACTAGGTGAGCCAGCTTCAGTACCTGATCATGATCGATGTTTGCATCTCCTGAGATCACAATCCTCTTCTCAATCCGCGTCTCTGAGATGCCTCCTTTCACCGTCTAGAAGATTCAACAGGAAATGACAGATAGGTCTTTTATTGCATGTAACCATCATACAACATCATATTCTAGCATAGAGCATTCACTACCACAGGCTACTGAAGTGCAACCAGCAAGATTAGGAATGCATGGATGGATGGAAGGATAGAAGGATGGATGAGTAAAACGAACAGGACTGAATGGGGTTAAATTGGTATGAGGATTGTGATTAGGATTGTGTTTGTAGATTGTGTTTGTAGTGTAGTGTTTGTACTGGCCAGAATGGTTTAGCAGTTAAACTTTTTGAGATTATACGAGGCTAAATTTGCAAATAGAAAATTAGGTGTAAAACTTTAATATTTAGTCTTTTCCAGTTTATATCTTCTATAGTTTAAATTTTCTAGATTTTACATTTCTGCCACAATCATCATTTTAGAAAAAAAATGACTTTTGAAACAAAAATGATGGTGTAATCCAACCTTTGTTTAAGAATTCAGAAATTAGATTTTTTTATTTTTTCCTAATTTGGAAAAACTATAAAATTGGAAATATGAATAATACCAACCTATTTCTTTTTTACTATATCAAATGAAAAATTTTAATATTTATGCTTTAAACACAAATTCTATGCTTTAAACAACATTGTATCCATTTTTTTTTAACTTAGCCTTAGAACACTGAATAATAAATATAAAAATGATAAGATACAGAAACAGAAATAAAAAGTTCACTGAACAATGACTTGGGCAAAAATGCCCATAAATTGTGGACATTAGTGGACACAAGTGAAGTGATGTCAGGAACACTGCTTGGATGGAGAAAAGGGAAGGCTGGTAAGAAAGAGTATAAGCAGTTAAAGCAGTCTGTCTTCTGCTGACAGCCGACTCTCAGCAGCACAGCAGTTAAGCCTGGATTGAGCTCACTGACCTTTGTGATGTGTGTGGTGGTGGTGGTGCTGTTGTTCTCAGAGGTGATGGTCTGTGCACTCATCAGAACTCCAGGGTCTGTGTCGCCGTTGGCATCAACCTTTAGAAGAAAGAAGAAGAAAAAAAAACGAAAAAAAAAAAAAAACGATACAGCCAGCTGTTATCAAATGTGAACAATATATTTCTTAACAATGCAAATAACAAATGTGATCTTTTTCTGCATGTTAGCCTCCCATCCACATCAAAATGCCTTTTAAGCTTAATTACACTGCATGTCTATATGTTTGCGGACACCACATTTAATGAATGCATTCAATAGGGAATGGTATCCCAAAAAATGTATCCCAATACTTTTGGCCATATAGTGTAGTGTAGACTTTGATGAGATAAAGACACTTTGAATGAGTAACATGAATATCTATAAAGAAGATAAAGTCTTCTTCGGGCTGCACGATATTGGAAAAAATTGACATTGCAATGTTTTTTTTGCTGATATATATCAAGATATTAAAAACTGCAGGACCTGTGGTGTCACCAGACCCGCCCCCACCAGCTCGGTGTCTTGCGTCAGAGATTCGGACCGACAGAGAGCGGAGTCAGCGCTTAGAGTCAGCCAAACGCTCAAATGTCGAGTAAAACAGCAAAACAATAATCGGCCACTTAAAAGGCCTTTTAAAAGGTAAAGAAGAGTGTTTTTTTCTGGGATTAAATGCTGATTTCCGCTTTAAACTGGAAATATCTGTGCGCTTCTCACGCATCAGCAGCCTGCGATGTGACTATTGCTCATGCACACATTACGATGACTATGCTTAAACGATATATCGTGCAGCCCTAGTTCACAATCACACTGGTAATGGTGGTGTACCTCAGCAGATTCATATGTGATGGTCTTGGTCTCGGTATGAACTACAGGCACCTCTGTGGTCATCACTGTGGTCTGCACCGGCTCTTCAGACTGCTGCAAAGATTGGGGAGATCAATTAGAGACCAAAGCAAAGAAAACCTTTAATATCTAAGATTGATTTTAGCACTTTTAGGAGCAGTTTCTGAGACAGTGATTAAGCCTAGTCTTTTGAATGGAGTTTTTCCATTGAAAGAAATATATATGACTAATTCTGTGTAATCTTTTAAACATTGCATGCCACACCATGCACCAAAACAGACATCACACTAAAACCATGCAAAATACCATGCACTACACAAGGTATTACACACAGTGTCTGTGACAACAATTCAACTCGGTGACAATGATGAACATTCATTTTAAATTTCATCCTACGGTGTGTGGCACAATCACGTCTGTGTCCATGCAAACATTAGCGCACAGTGTACAGAATCATTTAAGTGACTCATTTTTGTAGAACATTTAGAGAAAAATCAGAGCAAAGGAGTATCCGATATTAGTCAGAGCTGGTGCCAGGCATGGAGAAAAACTCTGTGAATGGTTTAGTCATCCAGGTTCCTCAAGGTTGGGTTACCTCCAGCAGAGGTATGGCAGTGGCACTAGCCATGTTCGTTCCTTGGTTGGTGTTCTGCACATCCTGTGGAACCTCCTTTACTCGGTCCTCAACTTTCAATCCAAATTCTGAATCATCATCATCATCACTGTCTTCATTCAGTTCTTCTTTACAGGCCATCGGAACCGCCATACCTCCAAAGGCATGTAGCTCTGAAGGTATGGCGGATACAATACTTGTTGGGTTGTCCTCAAGAATTTGGGAATCTGGTGATAAGTGTTCTTGTGTAAATTCCATCTGAACTTCCTCATTGGCTGACACAAATGGCAGTTGAGTGGTGCAATATGCCAACTGTGACTGATGAACATCTTGTGTATCCAAAATTGCCTGTTCTAGCTCAGTTGAGCTGCAATCAATCATAATTTCCTGCTCTAAACTTTCTGCATCTTCACAGCTTGACCTCCTGGTAGGGGTAGAACTTCCAGAACTTGACAACTGTTCCTTGTCTTCCTCCTGGTTCTGGTTCTCCTTACTGATCTCAGGACTCAAGACTTGTTTTTCTTCAACAGTGGGAGTCAATGCCCTCTCATATTCCTGATCCAAGCATTCACTTTCATCAAGAAAAGATTCTACATTTTCATTGGCATCTTCTTTCAAGTGGTTTGTCTTGTCTTTCACTTCCTTTGGAACCTGATCATCTTCTACTTGATCAAATAGCTGGGCAGCAGTGGGTTCCAGTGTGCCCATGTCTTCAAGTGCCAGCATGGCCTTCATCTGCACAGTACTTTGGGGATCGTTCACTGTGCCTTTAGTCTCTGAAGATGTCCCTTCTTCTACGTCTTCTTCCTTTTTAATAAGGGGCTGGGCAATGGGAATGGGAAACCCATTCTCCTCAGTTAGTGACTGAGCAATTGCCCCTGGAGCAACATCATCAGCAAACCCAAGTGTCTCCTGTGCAGAAGCCACTTCTGGCATGTACGTCCGAGCATCTCCAGAAGAGGTTGCCATTGCAGTGTTTTCATCACTCTCTTGGTCTCTGCATTCCTCTGTCTGTGTCAAATCTGTAGCAGCCCCACTGCCCAATTCTGAAGGCAGGTTTCCAGATGATGTGTCTTGGTATCTTAGTTCTTCTGGCATGGAAGGCAGGTTTCCAGATGATGTGGCCTGCTCTCCCAGTTCCTCTTGCACCTCTTCTTGTTTGACGTTTCCAAACTCTGCAGCATTGTCTAATTTTGCTTTAGTTTTGTATGAAACACTGTATTTAACTTCTGGATCTTGCTCAACAATGTTGACTTCCTTGCAAGGGGGTACAACATGCTGCTCTGCAGTGGAACAAATGTACAATCCTGGGAACTGGATTTCATCATTTGCTTCTTCAAGCCCATTAGTGGGTGCTGAGCAGAGAGAAGCCGGTGATGCAACCTTCTCAACAGTACTTCCATATTTCTCTGGGGTTTCAGGTGTCTGTGTATTTTTAGTGGCGGATGATAATTTGTCTTGAACATCAATATCAGCTGACTGGACTTTCTTAACCTCAAAAGAAGATGACCTCACCTCCTGAGCCTCATGTAGAGGCAACTTGTCCTCCTGAGCCTCAATTGGAGGAGACTTGCTCTCATGAGCCTCAATTGGAGGTGACTTGCTCTTCTGAGTCTCAATTTGAGGTGACTTGACCTCCTGAGCCTTGTGTAGAGGTGACTTGACCTCCTGAGCCTTGTGTAGAGGTGACTTGTCCTCCTGAGCATCAACTGAAAGTAAGTTGTCCTCCTGAGCCTCAATTAGAGGTACCTTGTCCTCCTGAGCTTCAAGTAGAGGTGACTTGCTCTCCTGAGCCTCCATTGAAGGTGACTTGATCTCCTGAGCCTCCATTGAAGGTGACTTGATCTCCTGAGCCTCCATTGAAGGTGACTGGCCCTCCTGAGCCTTATGTAGAGGCAACTTGTCCTCCTGAGCCTCATGTAGAGGAGACTTGTCCTCCTGAGCCTCAATTGGAGGTGACTTCCTCTCCTGAGCCTCGATTTGAGGTAACTCTACCTCCTGAGCCTTGTGTAGATGTAACTTGTCCTCCTGAGACTCAAGTGGAAGTGAGTTGTCCTCCTGAGCCTCATTCAAAGGTAAACTGTCCGTCTCAGAAGATGTTGATCTCTCATCCTGAGCCTCATTTGAAGGTAACTTGTCTTCCTGAGACTCGTAAGGATGTACTTTGTCCTGCTCAGTCTCAAAAGGACTTAACTTCATCTCAGATTTCTTGCAAGAGGGTGACACTTCCTTCTGAGCCTCACATGAACGTAACTTGTTCTCTTGAGTCTCATATGGAGGTGACTTGTCCTCCTGAGCCTTGTATAGAGGTGACTTGTCATCATGAGTCTCATAAGAAGGTAACTTGCCCTCCTTAGCTTCACATGATGGTTGCTCCTTGACATTTTTCTCTACATCCTTTTCCTGGATAACTGCTGTTCCTTTGCACTGGTCACCTAAACTCTGAGAGGCAAATCATATTTGGATAATGGATAAAGCATAAAGCATTGAAAATGAAAATGATGAATTTCTGAACTGGAGAAAAGCACCTGAACCAGATTAGAGGATGAGATGTTTTTACTTAGTGGATAAAAAGTTGGGTAAGAAACTTTAATCTGATTACTGGATTGGAAATAGTAAGGCGGTAGATTACTTCTTACTGAAAAAAATGGTCAGATTAGATTAAAACATTACTAAGTAATACGTTACTGACATCACTGCTTATGATAGAGCAAGTTTGAGGGCTGATACGGGTTGCCACATGGATGGGAAATTAAATTTTTGGCATTGTGTGAGAATTTGCATTCCTTGACCAATAAAGTCACCTGGGTACTTATAATATGACACAGAAGGCATTACCACCCTCAGTGTGATGGATAATTGGAGTGCGTGGTAATAATCGTGAGTGGTGGTGTCTGGCTAAAATTGTCCATGCCAATAGACAATTGACTCTTGCAGAAATCAACTTTTATCTACTTTTACTAATGGAAACACAACCAAATCCTGCAGGTCTGTGAAGCATATTTTACCATAGCACATTGTGCATGTGTTATGTTCCACAGAATCCAGAACCACTGTCTAAACATTATGACTGGTTGAGTCTAAACTGTTTTGGAAACATTAGCAACACCAGACTGGAGCTCTTCCAAGGTCTCAAATTATGATATGCATGCTGAGGACAAATAATAAATTCAGGGCTAAATATAGCACAGCACTCGAAAGAAAGACAACTTGATTTATTGCCTATATCTAAAAATATCTGCAGACAGAGCAGCGTGCATTTCCTGGTGCTGGAGAAAGTCTGATTACACCAACCTCCTTCCAAAAAACGAGAAAAAAAATAAATAAATCCCAGACGTAAATATGATATCATGCTAAAACCATTTTGTGGTTTTTCAATGACAAATTTAAGCAAACTGTGGGAACCGAGGGAAACTTTAGCAGCTTTCCTCCTCCTCCCCCACAGTGTCTGGACATTACTACTCCTGCTTCAGACGTGGCCATTAAACGAAAAATTCCAAACACAAACATCACAAAAGAGATCAAGGCCAAGGAAACTAGCAGTGATGCAGAACACATCATGCTGGGGCAGTAAAATAACAGCAGCTAAGAAAGACTTTAGAGCTACCTCAGTCGAGCCAGCGTCCAGAACTTCAGGCTTTTCTTCTGAAGTGTCTTGAGGAGCTTCTGGTTTGGCATCTTCTGCAGTCTACAAAGGAAAAAGAGACAAAGACAGAGACAAATTAAACTAATTTAAATGTATATAAATGTGTGTTAGTTTTTGTGTGGACAAACATGGTCTTCATGAAACATGGGATGTGGGAAGGATCGTGCAGGCCGCAAGAAAACAACATATATTTCACAGAAAAAAACAAACAAAAATGAAGTGAATTAGAAAAACACACAACAACGGCTTGAAACAAGTCAAATCTTGTTTCCAAAAACCTCTAGGCTAATCTGCTCATGCCAAGCTAGTTAATCAGATTAAGCAATAAAAAACAAATATGTACTTAGCCACAGATAAGCTAAGCTTCTTTTAAGATTACAAATCAGTTGCAAACCAATTGCAACTATGCGTACAATAGAAGCAACAAATCCGAATAAACCAAGCAATGCAAACTTATATTTTTGCGACATCTGACAAAAGTAGTAATAAACACTAAAGCAATCTCGAGAAGTATAGAAGTTCTCTGAAGAACCTGTTAAGAGTCTTTGAAGAACCTTTAAGAACATTTTCTGATTTTTTTTCTTAATTTTCTGAAGGTTCTTTAAAGCATCTTAAGTCATCTTAAAGGCCTTAAAGGGTTCCTAAATGGTGCATCTTAAGTCATCTTAAAGGCCTTAAAGGGTTCCTAAATGGTTTTTAAATTTAAAGCTCCACTAGGTAGGATTGAGATTTTGTGCTTGCGGGCTCCCCCTACAGTTGGAGAGTGTAATAAATGTTTCAGGCGGATTAGTTTCTCTTTCTCGTTTTCTGGCTTTCACAGACATATTCAGTCTCTTTCCAGCTTCTGCCAGAGTGTCTGTATGTTAGTTTGTAAAGAATGAACCAGTAGTCCTTGTAGAACTGTTAGAACTAAAGGTCGGAAAGCAGGTCGCAGTTCTCGCGAGCGTTGGTCGCGGCCGCCTCAGAAAACTTACAGAGTCCTCAATGCAGCGCTGCAGTGAGTTTCAAGCTAAGTAATCTTTAAAAAGATAAAAAAATCAAGAAAATCCTACCTAGTGCTGCTTTAAGGGACCCACCAGTTCCTCAAGCACAGCCAAAACTAGCTTAGCAACGAGCCAATCCAACACAAACACCAACTGCTACTGTAAAAAGAATAAATTCCTTGAGGAACTTTTAGAATGAACTTTGAAGGGACCTCTTATGGTGCTTTAAAGAACCTTCAAGAAAGCTTAAGAAGCCTTAAACAACCTTGCAAACTTCTAAAAGCACCTTAAAGGGTTCCTCTACAGTTTCATACTGAAGAACCCCTAAAAGTTCCTCAAGGAACCCATACGTTTAACAGTCTACTTTAACCAGTGCTGGCTCCTTCACACAGCATGCATGTGCTGGACTTTCAGATGCAACCCACACTAGCTGGGTCTTACTTCTGGTAAAGATATGAGAGGTTCTATCATGGGCGTGTCATCCCATCTCAGAGGACGAGCAGGGGAAGAGGACAGTCGCTTCCCCCATTCATCTCCTACTGAGTGCTTGGGACTGGTCTCCAAAAACACCTTCTTCAACTCATTGATATTCGTCTGCCTCTTGAGATGATCCTCCATGGCGTCAGTCCCCTGACCCACCAATCACAGCACACGGACAGGAGGAAGAAATGAGAAATAAAGCTTTATTTAAAGGTAGAATTAGTATATAGGTAATACTGATTGGATTAGTATCAGCAATCAGTCTTTATTAATTTAGGAGGAATTTGAGTAATTATGTGGTTGTGTAGTCAAATAAATAAATAAATAAATAAATAATGCATTACTTTAAAGTGAACAGTGTGTGAAATACACTACCACAGTAATTACATTTCCTATTTCCTACTTGTTGGAAGCTTCCATTATTTGTGGGAAACTTCAATCTCAGCACACCAATCATAAAGCTTTAACTTAGGGATGTGTTATCTTGTGAGTACGTCATAAATCTGTCAAACATGTCACAACAAATGCTAAAATGTTACATGTAAAATTCATGCAAGCAACAATTTCTTCAGCATTATCAATTTCCAAAAGACAATCTGGATTCCTCCCCAAACGAGATGTTAGAAATCTGTTATTCTGCATCTTACAGTTCAATAAAAACAATCACTAAGTAATTTAGTAATAACGTGGAGGATATACAGTCTAAAACTGTCCAGAAACAGCTGGATTTTTACCCACTGTGATTTTCTCACATTATTTCATCCCATGCGTGTGAGTTTTACTTGGGGACCAACCACCAACAACCACTCCATCACAATCTCAGTCACTCACTGCAAAAGCTGGTACTGTACAAACCTCCAACATCAGATTACTGTGTTTGATAAAGACATTCTCGCCTTTAATCCGCCGTATGAAACTATTCTGGGAACAGAAATGGAGGAGTTATGAAAAAAAAAAATGTCCTGTATTCCTAAAGCGAGAAAAAATCTCCTTCCAGCCCGGGGAAAGTATATATATATATAAAAAAAAGGGAATAAAATTATCAGTGTGAGAAAAAATGTATACAAATAGACGCAAACTTTCCATAGAGAACGCCATTCAAAATAAAAAGGGTTTGATGAGAAATGACTACTGAAACAACATCGAAACAATGGCCAATATGACATCAAATGGAATACTCTCACAATGGCCAATATGACATCACAATGGAATACTATCACAATGGCCAAAACGACATTACAATGGAATACTGTCACAATGGCCAATATGACATTACAATGGAATTCTATCACAATGGCCAATATGACATCACAATGGAATACTATCACAATGGCCAATATGACATCACAATGGAATACTATCACAATGGCCAATATGACATCACAATGGAATACTATCACACTGGCCAATATGCCATAACAATGGAAAGCCCTTACAATGCAGTGACATCACAATAGCCCCACAGTGCTGTGCCATCAAAATGGCCTTTATGACGTCACAATACCTTTAATGACCTCACAATAGCTTTATGATATTACAATAGGGTGACATTGCAATGGGCATTATAACATTACAATGTAATACTGTCACAATGGGGTGAAATAACAATGATCACTATGATATCCTTATGGCCAATATAACAATAATATGTCCACTATGGCATCACAATGGCTATTGTGACATCATCAAGGGTCAGTTATCACAGTGCACACTATGACATCAAGACATATGACTTTTGACATCAAAGTGGAGTAGCATCACCATGGCCACTATGATATTGCCATGGAATACCATCACAATGGCTATTATAACATCTCAGTGGAGTACCTGCTTCATCTCTTCCGACTCCTCTGCCTCCGACTAAATGCCAAAGCGTGAGAAATGTTAAGTAGAAAGAGCAAAAGAGCAACGGTTAACTCTCATAACATCTCATATGATCTCAGAACATCTCTATTAGATTTACCTGAAAAAAGTCTGCTGATACATTTATGTATTCACAAATGCTAATCCAAACCTGAAAACTTTTATAGCATGCTGCTCGCAGATTCATATTAGAGCTGTGCGATACTGTGAAAAAACTGACATTAAAACAGAATTTTAATATGAAATATACAGCTCTGGGAAAAATTAACCACTTCAGTTTCTGAATCAGTTTATCTGATTTTGCTATTTATAGGTAGATGTTTGAGTAAAATGAACATTGTTGTTTTATTCTATAAACTACGGACAACATTTCTCCCAAATTATGCAAAGAAAACAAGTTCATATTCATAAAGTTTTAAGAGTTCAAAAACAAATATTTGGTGGAATAACCCTGGTTTCTAATCACAGTTTTTATGCATATTGGCATGTTCTCCCCCACCAGTCTTACACACTGCTTTTGGATAACTTTATGCCTTTACTTCTGGTGCAAAAAATCAAGAAGTTCAGTTTGGTTTGATGGCTTGTGATCATCCATCTTCCTCTTAATTATATTCCAGAGGTTTTAAATTTGGTAAAATCAAAGAAACTCATAATATTTAAGTTAAATTTCTTCCAGACCTGTATATTACTAAATTAAAATACGTATATATTTTCACCAGAAGTTAGCAGAAATCAATAATCCAACATGACATGATAATAATAATGAATTCCATTATCCAAAAATGGGCAGAAAAATGCGAACAGGCAGATTTTTCTTTTTAAATCGAACGAAATAAAGGTTGTAACATTTAATAAGACTGGTCTGACATGATACTGCACATCCTGTAATATGAACATTGTGCGTTCCTAAACTGTAACATTGATGCTAAAATGATATACTGTGCAGACCTAATTCACGTGTGTGTATTCAAACATTATTACCGTTTGCAGTAACCAGTGAACACACACCTCAGTGGCTGTTGACTCTTCATCACAACCAAAGTCTGTCTGCTCGCTGTCTGTCTGACTCACGTTTGACAAAAGCCAGAAGAGTTTCCATTGGAAAGCAGCAGTAGAGGATAAAACACATTACATTACACTTCAGATTCTCAGGAGGAATTATGCTAAGTGCAGGTGCAGCAATCCAACAATATGAACAGGAGGGTTGGCAGAGAATGTAAATGTATCAAAAACAGGCCAAAAAAATGGATACAAATGAAAATAAATCAATAAAGTAAAATAAATAAATACATGAATAAAAGTTTAAATGACTGGTTCAATCAAAATGCTAAGGTTACTATCAATGAATGAAAATAAATAACAACCAAATAAGGTTCTTGTCACATTCAGACAAAACCTTGTACTTAAATAAAGAGGCACATTTAAAAACCTCTGTAATTTAAAATAAATTATACTGATCCATTAATAATAATAATAAGTTTACAGCAGCTGCCATATAAGCAGACAATGTTAAGTAGCCTGACTGTGGGAAAAATGTTTTAAAAGAGACGTGACTCTTAATCGCTCCCCTCATAATTAGCTGTTTCTATTGGCTTGGTTTTCTTGCATGCGGTCCATTAGTTCAGTTACAGTATATCCAAAAGCCTGAACCATACACAGCTTATATTTATGCAGAGTGTTACTTTTACATAGAGAAAACGAAAAATATATATTTCAGAACTTCTACTGATATGGAATTGATGATGAAGAACATTCCTAAGTCATGCAGTGGAGCAGTTGAGTATGCAGCATTGTGCTTTATCTATGTCCATTGGTACGCATGCAGGATTGATTGGTGGATAGAATTGTAAGGAATGATGGAATGTGAGCGAGCATATGAAGAGCTTTTAACAAGATGACAAAGATGGATCTGAGAAATGGATCGATTTCAACACTGATCACAACAACAAGGATCAAGACAGAGTTTTCCACATGATCCAAATCTTACCAGATAGGACAAGAACCAACAAATACAATCACACCCGTAAACAAGTAAAACATCTGGACACACCTCATTTTAAATAATAATATATTGTTCATAAGATTTGTTTTAGCCTTTTTATGATGATTAAATGGTATAACAGAATTTATTTACTTTGAATATATTATTAAAGCAGAAAGTTGTGTACAGACCACTGGTGTTGTGCATTACGGTGTACGGATGCCACATGCAGGTCCTCTGTAATGTTCTGTGTCTCTCGAAATGAAACTGAATTAATAACTTACTTTTTGGAATCAATCAATCACAATTAGAACAATTTAGAATTTGAGTGTTAGCTCTGCTGTGTTGCTGTGCTAATAACTACTCACTGTAAGAACTGAAACTCTATTGGACTCTTGAGAGGGGAATCCAGTTAGAGGTGTAAAAAGTATCTTACACATTCTAGAAATATATATGGTTGATGGTGAAATAGCACAAAAAATGCCAGACTAATGCCAAATTGAAGGAGCAGACCAGAGCAGAGCTGAACCAAGTCTAGTCTGCACATACAGCGAGAAATACAACCCTGGCTGCTAATGAGTTTAATCTAGCAGTTGAACAGTTGAACAGTGTCCTGTGACTGAGCAGCCCCTACAATTAGCCTCTTAGCAGTGAGCCTAAACTCCATATGAGTCAGAATTGAAAAAATTGAGAAATACCCTATCAATATTGATACAGCTCTGACTGATCATTTCATCCCTAATCTATATATTCACTGTTATTGTAAAATATCCATATAAAGTGTATAAGTGTGTCCAATCTGTTGTACTGTTGTTAACACACACACATACACACACCTCATCATCATCATCATCATCCGAGCTGTCCTGGAAGGTGTGTGTGAGCGAGGCGCTGAGCGACGCTGCTTTGGGCTCCAGGTAGCAGAGACAGAGCGCCAGAGGAAAGGAGAGCGTGAGGGCGTAGGGCACGGAGAAGGAGGTGGAGAGGAGGAAAAAGAAGATGAAGAGGAAGCAGGGCACAAGCGACGGAGATTTGATGGGCAGGAAGTGCTGGAAGCTCTCGGGCAGGAAGTTGATCTCGGACAGGTCGGGGAAGCTCAGGTATCCGTCGTCGTCCAGCAGTGAGGACATGTCCGGTAGGTGCAGGGAGAAGGAGAAGAGCGTTCCTCCTCTCGCACGGTGGTTCTGGTCCAGTCGTTGTTTGCGGGCGGAGAGGAGGAGAGCTCGCTCCTCCAGCAGGGCGGCGGCGCGGTCTGCCCTAGCCTGACGCTGCTGTTCCTGCTGGAGCCCTGCTGCGGTTTTGACCGGGCTCACGGAGGACGCCCGCTTGCGCTCGCTGCCCCGACGCCTCCGACGGACCTTAGTGGAGGAGACCGGCGAGGAAGGGAGGGAAAGCTCGGACCCCAGACAGGGGGAGCGCTGAGAGGGAGGAACGATGAGGGAGATGGATGTGGAAATGATGGGCGAAACGGCCCGTGGAAGAGCATAAATGGCAAGTGGACGAATAAGAACAAATGGGTGTGCATGAACACGGTGAAAGAGCGGAAAATGGCGGGAAAAGAAAGTCTGGTTAGTAAGAATATTACTATTACTATGTACCAGCATAAAATATCTGTCTAAAACCAACAGTAGGGGTGGGCGATATGGACCTAAAATAATGTCACGATATTTCCTGGTATTTTCGCAATAACGATACTTTTGGTGATATGAAAAAACACTGAATTAAAAAAAAATAAAAAAAATTCAAGAATACACTACTGTAACAAAATGAAAATTACATTTTATTATTACATACAATATGATATGGCACACCCCTAACTGAGATATTTAAAAAATAAAAGAATTTTTGTTTCAGATTTGTGACAGAAGTCAATGACACAGAATGTCATGATACTAATAATACACTCCAAATATCTCCATATATCCAGGATTAAAGTAAATAAATATATACTGGACAGATATAATCTGTCTGGAGTAGATATATAATGGGAAATGACAATAGTGTACATTTTTCTTTTGCTAAAAACAGCAAAAAAGTAGTACCCTGATGTGATAATTAGGGGTGGGTGATATTGCCAACATTTTTGAATATCGTAAATGATATTATACCTAAACATATCGTGCCATATTATCGCATATGATACGATATGGCACACCCCTAACCAACAGGACCCACTATTCATGGAGGGCACATTTTGGTGGGCTTAATATGGGTGCAATACGTTTGGTATACTGCATTTTTAATGTACATACATAATATGTTCCAATATATGTGGAACCGCTTCTAATGAATGCTTTCAGCTACTTCAAGTTGCACTCACTGCTTACACAGTTTGTTTAGTCACTTTAGAGCAGTTCTGCCAAAAGAATAGAATTCTGTGCAACAGATCAACATATATTTATATATTATTCCAGGCATGATCTGCAGAAGTATAAAGCCTTATGTGGGTGGGGTGATGGTCATACAAATATATATGGATATGTCTCATTATTGCCCTTTTAGCTGAATGCAATCAAAACCTCACATCAAGGCTCTAAAAAATTACTTCAGCAAAAGTAGGATGTACTCCTTTTTATACACTTTATTTCTAAATAGATAACTAGTGTCCCAGTACACTCGCACATTAACATCAACGTTGAAACAAAACTCTTGAAGACTATTTAAAACATGGTGGCGGTAGCTCACTCTTTTCACTGCTTTTATTTGGGTTTGAGCAAAAAATTAAAAATTGGCAGGTGCTAGTGTTATAGTGACAGAGAAAAATTATGTTTCCCAACTCACAGTAAAATAAATCAACAAACTGAACAGTTCGATCTGAGAAAGAAAGGAGGGGTTGTTTTAGTGAGGCATTCTTACCTTGACGACAGGAGTGGGAGCTGCAGGTTCCGATGTTTCTACAGCGGGAGCAGCAGCGGTCGTTTCCTCTTCTGCAGCTTTCTCTTCCTCAGCCTTTCTCTCTGGAGTTACTGTGGTGATAAGAGTACCAGCAGCTACAGGTTTAGAGTCCTTCATCGCGGTATCATTGTTGGCCATGGCTGGTGCTGGAAGAAAATAAATGTAAATCATTTAAAAGAGCTATTAATGAACACTCTTCCACATTAAGAGGACAGAATATGTCTGATGGCTTGCCTGTCTTGTTTCTTTCAATCATTGAGAAACAATAAAGCAATTATATTATTCTGTGTTTAAGTTGAACTGAAAAATTATCTTTAACAATCAAATAACATGGCTGATTGTATAGTTGTGAATATTTAAAAATTTCCAAACAGCATATCAGTGAAAGCTGCATGCCAGTTCTTGGGTTCTATATCTAGGGGACGTCTCCATAAGGTCACATTAGAGCACAATGTTTCTTCTCTTCTGCTTCTTTTTTTGAACAGTGACTGCATACAGTCCAGATGATGTTTAATTCATCAAAATGATAAAAATGCTGATAATGCTGACAGTAGGCTGTTCAGTACAACTCATGTTTTGTGTCAGCTCTAGAAAGAAATTTTAAGTGGTATAAAACAGCATGTCATTCCTCTTATTTTAGGCCTTTTATTTAACCCTCACAGAGTCTGATGATAAAATATAAGCTATTAATGAAGTCCAGTAACACAAAATATAATACAAAACACCAGATTACACAGAATTACACAGAACACAGAATTACAATATTGTGAAATCAACTTTATATACACTATAGAGATTGATATAGAGAGAAATAGACAAACAAAAGAAAAAACAATCGAGGTATATAGAGATAAAGAGACTATAGAAATATAGCTATAAAGAGATAGAGGTAGAGACAGAGAGATACAGAAAAAGATATAGAGATGAGTGTTGAGAGAATATTGAGAGAATGGGAGACACAGAGAGATAGAGATGGATATATAGATATAGAAATAGACACTGTATATAGATATATATATTAATGAAGTCCAGTAACACAAAATACAATACAAAACACCGGATACCGGAAAAAAGATTAATGAAAAAGAAAGTGTTAATGAAAAAGGAAATCCTGGTAGAAAAATAAAGAAATGTGGCACAGACTGTACAGACCTCCGTCCAGACTGCGAGAGGTAGTGTGTCGTTTGCTGGAGGAGCGCTGGAACTGTGGGGCGGGGCGGGAGATCTGGGTGCTGGCCCGGCGGGTCTGTGCCTGTGTGCGGCCGCTGTAACGGAACTTGGAGCCCAGAGACAAAAACCTCTTAGGAGGAGCTTCAGGAGACACCAACCTGTGGAAGAGGTACTGACAGTGAGATGAAGTTTTTTTGCCCAAATACTGGAGGCAAGCGCCATGACTGAAGCAGATTTCGAAATTAATTTAGGTATAAATAAATAAATCTGCATTTACCTGAAGAAGGCGTGGTGTTCTACACAAACCTTCCACAGTCTCTTCGCTGCTTTGTGATTGGGGAGTTTGAAACCGATTGTGCTGTCAAACTGCTCAAGCTGGAAAATTAAATGCAGAATAAACACAAATTCAGAAAGACAGAACTGCAAAACAGTGCAAAAAAAATCATGAAAATAGTTAAGATATTTCTAGTGACAGTTAAGAACAGCAGTGAGCATCCCTTCTCCCCTCACCTCTCCAGGGCGGATCTTGATGTAGAAGTTGTTCCTCTTGTAGGAGATTTTGAGGATTTTAGGCCAGGCGAAGCGATTGATTCGCAGGCGGTCTCTGTAGATCAGGAGGCCACTGGCACACACTCCTAACATAATCTCCACACCCTCCGAGTCCTGCAGACAGACAGAGAGAGAGATGAAAGAGTCAGAGGATCAATGAGAGAGTTAAAGAATTGATATAATAGAAAAGAACATGGATATGAATGACCTCTCCCTGTCTTTCTTAAACTACGCTGTGTAGGACAGAGTGGGACAAGAAGGGAGAGTGTAGGGCAGCGAGTGTCAGACAAATGTGGTGCTGCAGTACACACACACACAGACACACAACATAATTTATCTACCACAAATCAATCCAGGGGGTGGTGTAAAATGTGTTGAAATGTTGATATTGGTATACTTTACTTTGCGTTGTCGATATGTGGCAACAAATATATGTATATTTTTATTGATTTATATATATTTACTCCCTAAGACCAGCCCCCCTGGTATTTGATTATTTAGGAGTGTTTTATACTCTTCAGTAACACAGATGCTGTGAGGTATCACACAATTACAGAATGGTGATATCATCTTTATACACTATAGAGATTGATTTCGAGAGAAATATATATATATATATATATATATATATATATATATATATATATATATATATATATATATATATATATATAGGTAGAGACAGACAGAGATGCAGAAAGAGAGATGTAGAGATGAGTGTTCGATACTGAGAGAAGGCGAGACACAGAGAGACAGAAACAGTACCTTAGACACTGTATATAGAGATGTATAGAGAGGGAGACATACAGCTTTGGAAAAACAATAAGAGACCACTTCAGTTTGTGAATCAGTTTCTCTGATTTTGCTTTTTTTAATAGGTACACGTTTAAGTAAAATGAACATTGTTCTTTTATTCTGTAAACTACAGACAACATCTTTCCCAAATTCCAAACAAAATATTGTCATCTAGACCATTTATTTGCAGAAAAAAACATTATTTTCAGACCTCAAAAAATGCAAAAAAAAAAAAAAAACAAGTTCATATTCTTAAGTTTTAAGAGTTCAGACATTAATATTTGGTGGCATGTTCTCCTCCACCAGTCTTACACACTGCTTTTGATAACTTTATGCCACTTCTGGTTCAGAAATTCAAGCAGTTCAGTTTGGTGGCTTGTGATCATCCATCTTCCTCTTGATTACATTCCAGAGGTAAAATCAAAGAAACTCATAATTTGTAAGTGGTCTCTTATTTTTTTCCAGTGTGTTAATTTTAGTAAAGCTAGAAAGATGGTTGGGATATAGATAGAGATATATAGGGATAGAGAGACAGAGAGATACTGACTGAGGTAAAGAGAAGGGAGAGACAGAGATACAAAGAAAAAATATATAATAGAGAGAGGGAGAGAGACTGATAGTTTATTGATCCTGAAGGAAATCAATTTAATAAGAAATGGGGGCACCATTCCCAGAGTCAGTGCAATACCGGGAATAGGCATGGTCAAATTAGACAGAGAAAACCCCCATCTACCCCCCATTTCCATGTTCTAAAACTATATTTCTGTATTTAATATCTGGTGCTTAGGGAGGAACCATATCAGATATTAAACTGATAAGAACAGATAACAGAAGCATGTAGATGAGACTGTGATTCAGCTGCATGATGTAACCTTCATAACCACTGCATTCACCTGTATATAACTGTACAACTGGAGGAGAATGGGGGGATTAAACTATGAATATGACCTTCATGTAGGCATTATAAAGGGATGGTCAGGGATTTGAAGAAATGAATGAAAGCCAGGCTCACAGGAGGAGTGTGATGAGAGCCAAGCACAGCACTGCAATGCAGCATGAAGTAAATGAGTCTATGTACTACTCAATATATCACTGGTGTGTGGAGAGAACACACACACACACACACACACACACACATACACTCACAGAAAACAATTACAGTAAAGCACCACTTTAATATCCCCCAAAGCACTGCAGGTGCACCAGGGAGTCATTCACAATGTCAAGCACACTTCACACTCCATACCCACATATAACTGAGCATTCAAATACATAAAATACACCATCACACACACACACACACGCGTGCATATACACACACATTCACATGCATAAACAGAGACACACACATATACACACACCAAGCACAGCAACAGCACAACACAGCACCGGCACAACACAGCACAGCACAGCTACAGCACAGCACCTTACCTCTTCCTTAGCTGCTGCTAAGCACTCAAACAGCCTCCCTACCAACTACGTCATTGATGAGGCAAATGGAGAAAAAAAAAGAAAGAGAGAGAAAGAGAGAGAGGGTTGCGCAGATTGGCCGGAGCCCCGAGCAGAGTGCAGTGAGGACACGTGTTTACGTAAAGGAGAGGACGCAGCGAGAGATATAGCACCTTCTACTGTCAGCATTTATTGAAGTAGTGTATGTATGCATATTTATATATATATATATATATATATATATATATATATATTTTTTTTTTTTTGTATTATTATTATTCCTCACCCAATGGTACAATGGTATAATATATAATAATAATAATAATAATAATAATATATATATATATATATATATATATATAGCAATAGTCACATTGCAGGATAAGGAATAAAAAAAAAAGAAAAAAAAATATATATATATATATATTTTTTTATTCCTTATCCTGCAATGTGACTATTGCGAATGCTCACTCAATGTTACAATGGTATAATATATTTATATATCTCATGTTATTATATTAGACAATGACATTGTTGTAATGCAAAAATCTATTACAAAAAATACCAAATTTCTCATCATGCTTTTATTAAATTGGTCACTTCTGTCACTGAATAAATTAAATAACCTAAACGTATTTTAAGGAAAAAAGCAATTACTGCAATTTTACAATATTTATTGAGAACTTAAGAACCTTTTTATGTATCTGACTAAGAGGTGTAATTTTACGAACTGCTACTTCCTGTACAGTTATGAAGAGGTTGTAAACTTAAATCACCTTTTTCAGGCAAATTTGGTAATCAATTTGAAAGTGTCAGTAATTTTATAACTACAAAATGAACTTAAATGGCACATGTTCATTATAGAATGTCAGAATAGTGTAGCTACATACCTACACATTACTTAATCATTACAATAATCATCATCAAGAGTACGAGTAAATAAATGTCCATATCAGCGTGCAGCACTGATGCAGCAGCAGATCAGCAGTGAGCAGCAGCAGCACAGCAGCCTACAGTCGTACAGCATCCAGGATAAAGCAGCACACACACACTCAACACACTCAATTTAAACACATCATTTAGCACACTCCGTCAGCATGCTTCTTCAGAACACTCCATCAGGAGGTTCATTAAGAGATTTTGGTCACATTTGGAGCAACACAGTGTACAGAATTAGATTTTTTTTATATAATCTGGCTGTTTCTGAACATTGACTGAATTTGTGTGCTTAGTCAAATATACTGGTAATACATGAGACAGTGAACAGGTCAAGAACAGATCAATTTCTCTCTTATACATCACATGTGAGCAATATCATGATAACTTACGTCACCATATGTTTGTGCTTCTAAAATATTGATATTGTCGGTGTGCCATATGATATAAGAGATCAATTATTTAGAGTATGTAAAACTATAACAATAAGTTATTAATTTATAGTCACAACATAGCGGAATACTTAAAACTGCTGATTGGAGGTCAGTGCATTATTGCAAGGTCTACTTCTTCCTATTAATTTTACCCATTGTTGGATTTTACCCATTGTTCCTTTTTAAATACTAAAACTTAACTTTAATGCTTAAAATACTTCAAAAGGCATAAAACACTTCATTGTGGTACTGATGTTGTCCTGGTGTAAAAATCTAAAAATATTGTTCTACATATGTATAGTAAAAAATCTCTATAAAATGTTGTTTTCCCTGCTGAATGCTGATGATTGGTTGGTTACATTGGCCAACCAGTATTACCCAGATTGGTCAACCTGACTGTGTAGCTTGGTCAGGTTTATTAAACCTGAAGACCAGCTGAACTGACAAACTTAAACAAAATCATAGCCTACACTGATTAAGAGCTAAACTGCTCAACCAGCTTATCCAACTTAACCAGCAAGACCAGCTTGAGTTTTTTCATGCATGCCTACATCTCAAACACTGTACATTTACACACCTTGGCATGATGCAGATCTACTCCATACATGGAGAGCTTCTTAGCATTTTCCAGAAACAGCATCTCAGCCTCAGCAGGAGTCATTCCTCTGGAGAAAGAAAGAAAGAGTGAGAAAAAGATAGAGAGTGAGAGAGTTACTATACAATAAACGGTACCACTTTAAATTAATACTAGCTTTATAAAGGGTATATAAATGGTTAATTACAATTAGTTTATTAATGGTTACTAATTAGGTTGTAAATGTCTTAAAAGCATTAATAATCAGTTATAACACATACGTAGAAAGGGCAACAATGACCTGTTTGTCAAATAGTGAACCCACAGCCGTCTATATTGTTGCTCTTTCTACGTATATGTGTTATAACTGATTATTAATGATTTTAAGGCATTTACAACCTAATTATTAACCATTAATAAACTAATTGTAAACCATTTATAAACCCTTTATAAAGGTAGTCTTATTTTAAAGTGGTACCCAATAAACAGCTGAGTGAGAACTCAAGCAGTTCATCTACAAAAACTAGAACCAGTAAGATGCCAAACATCTCCAACAAATACAGCTAACTGCACAGAAAATCTCTGCAGTACTGCTGCTGCAATGTATGCATGTAAAATGGTCACATCCCAGGGTGTGCAGTGTTCCATTAGGCAAATGAAATCATGATTCAGTAAATCAATCAGTCATGCTACAACTTAACATATTCACACTGTTATTATTTTACATTTAAAAAAGGCTACAAGAGATATAAAAATAGCATTCATTTTATTCCCAGATATTGATACACAGAGGGCATTACTGATATCATAACGTTGGACCACAGACTTCTGGAAAAATCTTTAAAAAAATGAATGTATTTCTCAATATAATGACTTACATACAGTCAAAAATTTGAACACCCCTTTTCATGCAGTATTTTTTTTCTACATTGTAGTTAAATATTAATGACATCAGAATAATTAAGGGCTTCCACATTAATTCCCTGATCTAAATCTGATGAACTGATTTAATTGGGATGAGCTGTCGCTTCACAGCGTAAAGGAAAAGAAGCAACTATTGTTCAGCACCTCTAGGAACTCCTTTAAGACTCTAGAAAACTAATCCAGGTTACTCTCCCTCATGAAGACACTGAGATTAAAATCTCACCAAGAGTGTGCAGATCTGTCCTCAAAGATAAATGTGCTACTTAGAAGAACCAAAAATATAAAACATATTCTAGTTTGTTTAAAACCTCTTTGTTAAAATAATTCTAGGTGTGTTTCTGTAGAGCTTTAATATACTCTTCAATATTAAATTTACAATGTAAAAAAATATATAAAAAGAAATGTATTTCTAAATAAAACATTTCTTATTAAATTGGGGTTTATGATCTTGATGTACTTCCATAAACTAACAGTGTCAAGCTCCTGCACACTCACACTCACACAGTCCTCACTTGTGATTAAGATACTATAGACTCCTCACAGAACAAAGCAGTGGACTGTAGATAGACCGGGCTGCAGTGAAATCCTCAGTGTGGCTTTGTGTAATCATTCAGTTGCACTTATCCATTCATCAATAAATGAATGAGGCAGTTATTCTTTCAGCTGAACACACAAAGCACAGTGCTCACGTGCTGGCTCTGTGAAAAGCTCTGTGCTCACCACAATCACAAAGGAATGGAATATGTCTACTGGACTGAGTATGAGCTTTCTGGGCCGAATGCAGTTATATATTTTTTTACATTTGTTTAAGACACATGATTAAAAAAATAAATATTATAATATTATTATTTAAAATTATTTATATTGACTATAACAAATAAAAGACTATGCAGTTAAACTGGTACCTTTGAACTGATGCATCTCCATGCTGTGTGTAATAATGTTCCTGTTAAACTCACTTGTAGTTGCGATGCAGGTCCATGACCTTCTCCTCCAGTTCTTTGGTCTGGTTGGGGGCGAAACGGAGGTCGCTGACGTAATCGCTGCCCAGCTCCTCCGGGTCGTAGTCTCCCACCTCAGACTGAGCGATGTAGGAGCCCAGGAGAGAGTGAGTGGCAAAGGAGCATGGCAACCGGCCAGACACTACGTCATCCCTTAGCTGCAGACACAGGTAGTACCTGAGAGAGAGAGAGAGAGAGAGAGAGTGAGAACTTTCAGGTTCCACTTTTTTGATGCTTTGGCTGTAACTTCAGGTAAAAAAGGAGGTGGAACAAACTACCTTCCACTACCAGATCAGGAGAATCTCTCACTATCTTTAATAAACTCTTGAAGACAGAGCTCTTCAAAGAGCACTTACTCTCCTAACACCTCTAACTAACTACCTTCTACTACCAGATCAGGAGAATCTCTCACTATCTTTAATAAACTCCTGAAGACAGAGCTCTTCAAAGAGCACTTACTCTCCTAACACCTCTAACTAACTACCTTCTACTACCAGATCAGGAGAATCTCTCACTATCTTTAATAAACTCCTGAAGACAGAGCTCTTCAAAGAGCACTTACTCTCCTAACATCTCTAACTAACTAACTACTTCTAACCTCATTTCCTTCTTCCCCTCCTTCACTCCTCTATCACATTATTTCCCTTTGACCTCATTTAGGCCCTATATAAAGATGTTTTTACATTTAACTTCTATTACTTTTGTACTTCACTATTGTAAGTAGCTTTGGACAAAAGCGTCTGCCAAACGGAATGTACTGAGAGCATAGGGCACACATATACAAACACCCTTTTTTTAATTGATGTAATATTTATTATATGTTATATTAAAGCATCTTCTCATTATCACTATATTCTAGATATTCTATTTCAAAATAGACCTTCTTGTTTAATGTGAGTGTGCAGCTGTCAGAGCATTGTCACAGCACCATGTATGTGGAAAATAAACTTTAAAAACTTTAAAATATATACAGTAATTTGATACCAAAAGTTCTTAAGCTAAAATGAAAGAAATTCAATATAATAGCAATAAGCAATAATTGTGTATTGCAGATTGTATAACGGTTGGATAATTTTCCAGATGTTTTGTGCAAGTTGTTTAATTTGCTTTTCTTGATCTAATATTTGAGATTAGGTGGAAGTTCTGATAAAATTCCAGGTCAAATTTATGCTAAAATACTAAAAAAATAATATATATATATATATTTTTTTACAAACTTCTTGGTGGCAAAGTGTTTTAAAGCCATCATATTTCTTCGATGTCATACCTTTGACATACCTTTAACATTTTTAATGTGTTTCAGGCAAATCTTGCAGAATTGTTCATCCAAATGCGCTAGTTCCTCCCATTTGTTCTAAACAATATTCAAAAAGCTGCTAAATTATATAAGTGGCACTGTTCTTTGGAAGTATTTAGTTAAATATGAGACTAGCAATGTGCCCATCACTGTGTTAAACCCTCAATCACTGAGGTTCTTTACTATCAATCATTTATTGATAACTGGAAGAGATGACAATTTCACGCTAAGCATTTTAAATTAGTGCATTTGTAACTATAAATATATATATATATATATATATATATATATATATATATATATATATATATATATATATATATATATATATATATATATTTTACTGAAATTTACCTGGTGATATCCTCAGAGAGCTGTGCTGGATCAGGAGGATAAAACTTCACATTGAAGCCAAAGTTCCAGGGGCCATCTAATACAGAGACACATAAATAAACACACTGATTACTACTTTCAGCATGATCAGTATCACAGGAAGGCACATGAGGCATATTAAGATCTAAGAGTGATGTAACTTATGATATATGTATAGCATATCATCTGTAAAACATACTTCTGATTTGCTTCTTCAGCTCCTTAGCAGGATCCAACCAGTTCTGTAAAGAAACCATAGACATATAATTTATATTTTACGCCCAAGCACGTCCCAGTTGTCTTAAAATATAAAAAAAATAAAATAAACAATAATCATTGTGTCTGTACCTTCTGGTTTTCTGCATCGCGGTACGTGAGGCCGAAGTAATCCTTCTCAAGAAGATTGAGGTGGTCACACACTTTATCAAACAGGACCTGGCCTTTGACTTTCTTCTGCTGATGAGAAAATACAGAATAGATATAAAAGAGTAAATACGAAAAATAAAGAGACCACTTCAGTTTCTCTGATTTTTCTATTTATAGGCATATGTTTGACTAAAATGAACATTGTTGTTTTATTCTGTAAACTATGAACAACATTTCTACCAAATTCCAAATTAAAATATTGTAATTTAGAGCATTTATTTGCAGAAAATGAGAAATGTCTGAAATAACAAAAAAAAACAAGTTCACAACAAGTTTTAAGAGTTCAGAAATCAATATTTGGTGGAATAACCCTGGTTTTTAATCACAGTTTTCATGCATCTTGGCATGTTCTCCTCCACCAGTCTTACACACTGCTTTTGGATAACATTATGCCACTCCTGGTGCAAATAATCAAGCAGTTCAGTTTGGTTTGATGGCTTGTGATCATCCATCTTCCTCTTGATTATATTCCAGAGGTTTTTAAATCAAAGAAACTCAAATTTGTAAGCTGTATGAGGGCATTAGGCAATGGTGTATTTTTAAAAAATGTCCTTTAATTTGCTGCAGGAACTCATTCTAATTGCATTGAATGGAGTTCCATCACTCCAGAGAACACAGTTCCACAGCTACAGGCTCAACATCCTTCCAGCTGAAGCTGTGATTGACATGCAGCAGTGTTAATTTGCGGCCTGATCAGCCCTCCCACTAGGTTTTCTTCTATTTCATGTTCTCCGGCCAAGCATCCTCAAAGCCACTAGAATAAAAGAGGCCAGCAGTGTGGTTTGGTACATGTTGTGCATGGAGCAGTACTCTGTGCAATCCAATTAGTAGCACTGCAGGAGAGAACACTAATCATGAAACTGGGACAATGTAGCTGATTGTGCACAAAACTGCCAGATACAATTTGGGATATCAGAGTGTTACAGTGGGCAAACACAGTGGGGCTCCAAACAAAGCCTCAGCTGGGCTGAATTTCAGATTAGGCTACTTGTATTCATCCAGGCTTAGAAACATGGAAGACCTTTTCTGTCTACAGCGTATGATATATTCTACAATTTAGTTGGACTGCCTTTAGCTTTGATTGCTTTGATGCATTCACTGTGTCGTGTATTGTTTCAATAAGCTTCTGCAATGTCACAAGATTTATTACAATCCACTGTTGCATTAATTTTTCACCAAGATCTTGCAGCAGCATTGATGATGGTAGAGTCTGACCACTGCTCAAAGCAGCTCTTCTCCATCCAGCACATCCCAAAGATTCTCAATGAGGTTAAGATCTGGACTCTGTAGTGAACTCTCTCTCAATCCATGTGTGTAAATGATGATCTCATGCTCCCTGAATCACTCTTTCACAATTCCAGCCCCATGAATCCTGACATTGTCATATTGGAATATGCCCGTGTTCATCAGGGAAGAAACAAAATCCATTGATGGAATAACCTGGTCTATATTCAGTATATTCAGGTAGTCAGCTGACTTCATTCTTTTAGACCACATACTGTTGCTGAATCTAGACCTGCATCAACCCCATATCATTTACTTAGTTAAATCCAGGTGGATATTTTTTTTTTTTGGCTAGGCAGAGTACAATACTATTCATAATCCAGACATCAGAGGAATCTGCAATGAGCCTCTTTACAAACTCAGAATGTTTTCCATTAGAAATTATGGATGGCATCCAAATATTTCAGCCTAATATGGGGAAAAGGCTGAAACAGATTTAAGCAGCACTACTGAGGTTAATACATGATTAATTTAGCAGTTCTGAGCTACATTATGGAATATGGAATAGCACTGCTGAAGTAAATCCATGAAAAAACTAGCGCAAAGTTCATTTCAGTGCATGTCTATTCAAATTTACACAGGCCAATGTACTATTAGTTATAATAATGAAGCTCAATTATGAGTGTTAATCAGTGTTCACCAATATGTTTTCAGTACATTTTGAAATAAGGTCACTGGAGGTCAGCAAGTTAAATTTAACAGAACCTGAACATTCGCTCACTAAGATAGGACCTGATGTTCTCCAGAAACATTAGCTAGCATCATTACAGCACTGTGTGAAACCAGCAGGGCTAAAACAACCCCTGAACTCCTACTCTGTTTACAAATATATTAACTGGGAGATTACTATACAGTATCATATCATAAATTACATTATAGCTCAGAAAGAGCCTTTATGTAGAGCTGAAATCACACCTGTGATTTAATACTTTTCTTTTGACCACTCCTTCAGTCAGATCAGTATTTATTTACAGTCTCAGTTTAAAGCTAAACACAGAAGTTAAACCACAATATTAAATATCTGCCATCTTCCCAGAGCTAAAACACTAATTCCTAAAGTCTCACAAACACTCCGTAATCTCCTGCTGAAATCCAGCCTGGCACTGAGGAGATCCGAGCTCAGCAGTGCTTAGTGTTCCCGCCTTTTAACCCCGACTGCACCACAGCTACACAGAAGCTACTTCTAGGAAAAAAACCTACATCAAAAAGCTGTAAAGTCAGCTGGGGCAGGATATCAAGAGGTACAGTGAGAGGGGGATTATCTCCTGAATTTAAAGATTATCTGGAGCAGCAGGGTCACAGATTTACAGAGGTGAGTGTTTTTAATCCCAGAACACTTAAATAAACTCATTAGCTAATTCCCAAGCTCTTCAAGAGTTAAGAAATCAGAGAAAACATCTGAAACTAAAGAGATGTTTTGGTACCACTTTAAAATAAGACTACCTTCATAAAGGGTTTATAAATGGTTTACAATTAGTTTATAAATGGTGACTAATTAGGTTGCAAATGCCCTAAAAATCATTAATAATCAGTTATAACACATATGTAGAAAGGGCAACAATATAGATGGCTGTGGGTTCACAATTTGGCAAACAACAGGTCATTGTTGCCCTTTCTATGTATGTGTTATAACTGATTATTAATGATTTTAAGGCATTTACAACCTAATTAGTCACCATTTATAAACTAATTGTAAAGCATTTATAAACCCTTTATAAAGGTTGTCTTATTTCAAAGTGGTACCGATGTTTTTAATAAAAATATTTTAATAAAAAAATATATATATATATATTTCCCCCCCAAAAAGTCATGGCTTCCATAAGCTTTTTTTTTCACTAATTCTTGAAGATGCCATAAAGCACAGAACTGATCTCCCTCACATTTATTTCTGCATTTTGAAACAAAATGGTAAATGTGATCAGATTCCAAAAAGAAGCAAAAATAAAAATACAAAAGACACAAAAACATAATAGCAATAAGAAATTATTTTGTATTGTGGATTGTATAACGGTTGGATAATTTTTCAGATGGTTTGTGCAAGTTCTTCAATTGGCTTTTCTTTATCTAATGTTTGGTAATAGATGGAAGTTCTGATCATATTTCAGGTCAATTTTTTGCAGAAATCCCAAAAATATAAAGGGTTTACAAACTTCCTGGTGGCAAAGTGTAAAAAAACAAGCTTTTAGAGCCATCATATTGTTTTAATATAATACCATTGACATTTTTAATAAGTTTCCATTTCTTGCTTTTAGAATTTCAGACAAATCTTGCAGAATGATTAATACAAATGTGCTAGTTCTTTACGTTTGTTCTAAATATTATTCAAAAAGCTGTTAAATTCTATAAATTACACTTAAATAAACTCATTAGCTCATTTTCAAGCTCGTTGAGTTAAGAAATCACAGAAAATATCTGAAACTAATAAGATGTTTTTTTTAATTAAAATAATTTAATAAAAAAAAAAAAATAAGTATTAAGTATTTGTATCTTCCAAAAAGTCATGGTTTCCATCAGCTACTGTTTGGCACTAATTCTTAAAGACACCATAGAGCACAGAACTGATCTCCCTCACATTTATTTCCTAACAGTATTTACATTTTCTTTTATCCTCTCCTAACATTCTAAAACACGCATGCTCATTAAAAAAAAAAAAAATAATAATAATAAGCATATTGTTATTGAACGTGTATACTTTAATACACTCTTCATGTTATTTAGTGTTTGACTGACACTGACATATTATTAGCTCATATTAGCTGCACTTAGTGTAGTCCTACTCATCAGAAGCTTCCCCACCCTCCTCACCTCCACTGTGCAGGTGTAGTCGGAGCCGTCTAACAGGGTGATCCTGCACTGCATGTTCTTCAGCTTGTGGGTGCTGCCTAGAGGGGTACTGGAGAGCCTGCTGTTCAGAGACTTCTGGGAGGTGTAGTCCGCTTCTACACTCTGCTGAAGAGACAGAACAATTTTGGTTTAATACAATATTAAAACATTTTTTTAAAGCAACAGTCTGATAGTTTTAGGGATTTGGAGACCTCTCTGGTAAAAATGTGTAATTGCACAGAGTATGTGGAACATTAAGAGTTCTCTTAATGTAGGTTACTAAAAAAAATACTGTGTGAATATAAGTATATGATATTGTCCAAGAAATATTATTGGATGGAATTGTTCTGTATATTCTGATGAACCTACCATACCAATCTTTTTTTTAATGACTAAATATTAGACATTGCATTTAATCCATTTAAAATAAATTTCTTAGGGACTCCTGCTTTAACATTCTTTGGACTGCTGAACATAAAATGACCCATGATCAGACATGTATAAAATACTAGATTCCCAGACTTGAGTACAGAGTTAAATTACAAGTGCTCTATATATATATATTTATATACGGACAAAGTTAGAAACTTTTTTTAAAAAGGACATTTTTACACCAATAACAGTCTTTGCAATGTCATGTGTCACTTTACAACATGTGTAATGCTCTGCTATGTGCAGTTCAGCACTGATCTAACCTTAGAGTCTCTGTAAAGCGAAAAATCCACTGGAGATCCTATGTAAACCTATAGTAGTTATAGGTCTTGTTTTGGAATGATTTCTACATAACTAGAAATGGGTTTGAATTGATTCTAAGTAACGATGCAGCACATAAACAATATATCAGAGTAAAAGTATTAAACTCAGGAATAATATGTAGTAAATAAAAGTGGAAGTAGGAGAAAAATAATATTCCAGTAGATATAGATACAGCATTTTAGTACTTAAATACAGTAGTGAACTAGTTCATAACTATACATCTCTGGCCAGGATTTATAATCCTGTACCTTTCGCAATCAGAACAATAATTATAAATGAATTGGACTCAATAGATTACAGTCTATCTAGATTCCAAATACTCAGTGCAGCTTCATTTTACAGGTTCAGTGAAAGTGCCCTCGTTTGTTGTGCCAAATCAAGGTCAAAAGGGATTTAGCAAATCAAGTTACGTAATTTATAGCGTTGGTAATCTAGGAAGATCAGGAAGCTGCAGCAGTGCCTCTGTGAGGGATTAAATTCAAGCACAACTGGTCAACCCAATTCACTAAAACTGCCTTATTAATCCAGCCCATCAAAGTTCTAATATACTGTAGATCATTCTATTCATCTTTTTATTAAACATTACTACATTTAACTATTACAAATATTGTATGTAATAATGGATTGATAATGAATTAGTTAAAAAAAGGTTGTAATGATATTATGTTGTAATGATAAATGTTGTCTTAACAAGTGTCAAATAAAATAAGTTAGTTAAGACATTCTGTAGAAACTACTGTTAATTAATGTACCCTTACTGCATAGAGTCATTATTTCTCTTAGTATCCATAGTAAAATATAAACATGAATAATTGTTAAATGAATGGTTGGTAACACTGTATAATAATTTTCATAATTATACTTTTAACTAATGATAAGTAGATCAAATGATGAACAAAGCATTAGTTCATCAGAATTTGAATATCACCATATTTTTTTTACACATGAAAATGAGTTATCAGCAATTATATTTATATTTATATTATATTTATATAGAGAAATTATAACAAATCATTAGCTCATCAGAATTTGAACACTAATAAATCACTAGTAATTAGAATTTTAAACCTGACACGTTTATTAATTCAAGTTAATGTTGCCAATGTGTTTATTAGTCTTTAAAAAATATGTTAACAACTTTTTTGTTTCTTAAAATGTGATTAAAAATAATAGTTATTAATCATTAGTTAATAATTTAGTAATAAAAGTGTTACCGAATGGTTAAATGTTTTAAACTGCTGTTGTATGATGGGACTGTATTCTGTCCAGCTCTGTAGCAACAGGGTTATTTTCAGTGCTTCACAGTTTTAGCCAGGATCACGCGCTCGCTAGGGAATTTAAAGTAGCATATCAACCAAATTCCAGAATGTGATTCCTGTTTTAGCAGGTGCTTCCTCACTCTGCTAGAGCTTAAAGAGTAAATTAACACAACAAAAGTGCAAAAGTGTACATAATAGATACATTTAGCTGTTATTAATGACAGGGATGGGTTTAAGAATCACTTCATGTTAAATGTTGAACTTTTTTCTGTTATTTCAGTTTCAGTTTATTAGTTAATCCTCAATGTTTAATAAACAGAGATGTATGTTTAATCAGTTGTCGCTGTATCAGCTGGAAACCCCCGTTATTCTGCACAGTTTTAGAACACGTTCCAAGTTTCTCTACTCCGGGACTTTTCGTGGCGCACCTCCTTCAATACTCCAAATTCTGTGCCAAGAACCCTGTATTTACTGCAAGAAAGTGAGTTATTATAATAAACACACTCAAGTAGAGGTGTGCCATATCGTATTGTATGCAATAACATCTCCAACAATTCTGACAATAAAAAAAAATTATATTCTTGAAAGCAGTCCATTTTGTATTTGTTTTGCTATTTACCGTATTTACATTTAACTGTTTGTTTAAAGTTTATATGCAATAAATATGCAGCACTTTAGTTTTACAGCAGATTTTTGGAATATATGAAACTCTTAATATTTATACTTAACATTTATAAATTATGGTTTTCTATTTTGTTTTTTGCTATTTTCTGTATTTACATTTTTAACTGTTTGTTTGCAGTTTATTTGCAAAAAAATATGCTGTTCTTTAGTTTTACAGTACAGATTTTTGTTGACATTACTTTATTTTTATTCCATTTTTATTTAGTTACCTATTATACTTGTATACTTATTTATATACTTTTTGTTTGTTTGTTTCTAATGAATATATGGAACTCTTTATATTTATACCTAATATTTATACTAAATACAGCTTTAATATTTAACTTTACTGACATTAAAAAATGTTGCCAAGAATATTGTTATCACACAAATACCCTGAAATATCGTGATATAAGTTAGGGCCATAATCACCCACCCCTACACGAAGGACATTTTAAATTTGTGAATATTGTAGATTAGTTTTATATGCAGTAACTTCATGTTAAAATTAAATGTTTAAGCATTTTATCAGCTTTCTAATACAGTTTAGAGCCTTTTTTCTTAACTACTATTTTAATGCATATATTCATTTTCATATATTCATTTTCATGATTCTGTTAATTAGTGGTGCACCCAAATAAAAACATTTAATCAATAAAACATTTGGCCACAATTTTTGGCAGATTTTTTATTAATTTTGCTATTATTCTACTCTGTATGCACAAGAGATGCATGATGCACCAAACATTCAATGCTTTTTTTAATACTACATCGTCACAAACGATTTGGTTCTTTGTTCGCGTTCGATGCTTTCAATACTGTATAAATCCCAGTTACCAGCTTCAAAGGAGTCAAATTAGTAGGTGTGATTTGATTACAAGAATTAATGGTAATTTAATTGGAAACAAATTGATTTTTGCAGTTGTTTACATTAGAACAAATTGAAAATGTTCCTTAAAGTACCTTACTCTTTCTTGAAGGTTCCTAAACAATTCCAAACGGAAGACAGTTTCTGTTCTATTGGCGCTAAAGTGTATTTCTAATTCTAAGTACATGTTCATGTTCATGCTCATGTTGAGCAGTCTCACCTGGTGTTGTGTGGCTGGGTTGGTTTGTGCTCCTGCAGAAGGCACGTGTGGTGTGCTGTGTGGGGGAAGCTCTCTGGGTGATTTGGGCTGCTGGTTCTGACTCTGATTCTGCCTGGCTTCTGAATCTGCTGCATCAGCGGTCATTGCAATTCATACTGTAAATCAGAAGATACAGCGTGCTTAATCATCTATTACACAGATTTATAATAAAGCACTCATCTCTCAGAAACAAAACACCTCTTCTTACTCAATCTCCAATATGTCTACTTTTTAATCATGTTAAAAGTTTAAAAACATTGAAATTGTTCACAGCTATGCGCTTATTATAATGGCTTCTTTTGCCGGAATCACAATAAAAAAAACTGCAAAACTAATTTTTAGGTACAATATGTAATATTTTTCTATATGTATGTTTACCTACCGAAACTACCTTTTACTGACAAGCTGCAAAACTTATGATTCTATTCCCTGTTATAAAAAAATAATAACTTTACTGCTCACAATCTGCCACTTTGTAAGATTCATTCATTTATATTGTTGGGTAATATTCATTCATTCCACATGTGTTCTAAAGAAAAACTTTAGGTTACTTGCGTAACCCCGGTTCTCTGATAGCATGAGTGAGGTGTCTCACTATGGGATACGCCCCTTCCGCGTATGCCTCAGAAGCTCTATTCCACTACGCCAGCCAATGAGGCTGGCTGACAGCTGTGACGCTCGTGCTCCCACCCCCCGTATATAATACGGTGGCACAGCGTCATCTCCTCATTCAAAAAACAGGCACACCTCTTCCTCGCTTCACGCTGCAAGGAGGGTGGTCTGGTGAGACACCTCACTCATGCTATCAGAGAACCGGGGTTACGCAAGTAACCTAAAGTTCTCTTTCAAGCATTCGTTTCGGTGTCTCACTATGGGATATCCTAACTCCCGTATTGTCAGACAAGCCTGCCTGAACACACTGTCAACCAGCTAAGCCTCACAGTGGAGACTGAGTGTTCCCCGAGCCGGCGCTCAGCACCGCATGTGCTATAGTAGGTGCTGTTATGTCCAGTTTATAAAATCTGGTGAACGTATGAGGCGAGGACCAGCTCGCCGCTGCACACACCTCCTGAATAGAAAGGCCACTAAAGACCGTCCATGAGGTCGCTATGCCTCTCGTGGAGTGTGCCCGGATGCCAGGCGGGACTGCTAGCCCCTTACTGGTGTATGCCAAAGCGATCGCTTCTGAAATCCAGTGCGATAGTCTTTGTTTAGTAATAGCTCTCCCTGTGTACGGCTTAGCCCAAGATACGAAAAGCTGATCACTCTTCCTAAAGCTTTTAGATTTATCCACATAGATACGCAGCGCTCGCACAGGACATAGTGCATTTAACCGCTGCTGGTTATGTGAGGTAAAAGGCGGTGGATAAAATGCCTGCAGCTCCAAAGGGCTGAATGACTTTGGGAATAAAAACAGGGTTTGGACGCAAACATATCTTTGTATCCCCCTGCGAAAACTGCATACATGAGGAGTGCACAGAAAATGCATGTATCTCACTCACGCGTTTAGCTGAGGCCAAGGCTAACAAGAGTGCTGTCTTAAAAGACAGGATCTTAAAGTCTACCTGGTCCAGAGGTTCAAAAGGTGCTGCCGACAAGGCTTCAAGCACCAATGACAAATCCCAAGATGGAGACAAGGGTTTGGAGACTGGTAGCAACCGCCGTGCCCCCTTCATAAAGCGGCACACTAAAGGATGCTGTCCCACTGTTTTCCCTTCAAATCCCACATGGCACGAAGCAATAGCTGCGAGGTAAACCTTAACTGTGGAGAAAGACCTGCCTTTATCAATCAGGTCTTGGAGGAAAGACAGTATAATCCCCACAGAACATTGAAACGGAGTTTCAAGTTTATCTGAACACCACTGTTCAAACACCCCCCACTTGTATCCATAGAGGGACCTAGTGGAGGGGGCCCTCGCACTCTGAATGGTTTTAATAACATTAGGCGGTAAGCCTGTTGCACTTAAGTTAAACCACTCACGGGTCAGACCTAAAGGACTAGGCGCTCCGGGTGTGGATGAAACATCCCCCCCCCTGCCTAAGTCAGTAGATACCTGCGCAGTGGGAGGGGCCAGTGGTTGCCCTGGAGAAGCTGCGTGACTGCCGTCAGCCAATGCTTGTCCAGCCCATGTGGAACCCCTAAGACTACAGTCAGACCTCTCTCTCTTACTCTGGCTAGAGTTGGGGAGATTAACGTTATCAGTGGGCACGTGTAAAACAGTGTGCGCATCCATTCGCGTGGATAAGCGCCGACCCCCAGAGTGGCACTCCGATTGTGCGGCGAGTAAAACAGAGGGCACTACGCATTCACTAGTGACGCAAACAGATCCAGCGTTACTCTCCCGTAACGCTACGAAATCTGTTAGACACTGCTCCATAAAATCAGTCTGCGTGCCAGCGTGCGTACCGGATGGGAACGCAGCCCTGCCTGGCGACTGACATACACCGCTGCTGCCGTACTCTCTGTCCTCACGAGAACGCGGCATCTCTTTAGAACAGGGAGAAAAAGTCTGAGTGTTAGCTGAACCGCCAGCATCTACGGACAGTTTATGTGCATATATAGCTGCCGGTGATTCCACCTGCCATCCACTGTCCTCTCTTCGTGCATGCCCCCCCAAACAGACAAATCTGTTGTCACTACTTGTCTGGCATGCACTGTGCGCATAGGGACACCCTGTGTTAGGAAGCGCTCGCGCTTCCACTGACACAAAGCCATCAGCGCCGTTCGGGTGATTTTCACTTTCTAGCGCATGTGACGTAACTGGTCCAACCTGAGCGAGGCCACTCAGCGCCGAAACTCCCTCATGAACCATCGGTCCAGAGGGACACCGTCTATAGCTGAGGCCATCATGCCCAAAGGTGGGAATATAAGCTTCAGCAGAGCTAAATAAACTATCATTTTGAACGTGCGTGTCCGTAAATGATTGTTTAGAGCATGTAAATGCAAAATAGGTCTCACTAGTAAGAACCGGGAGTAGAACATGCCCCGAACTTGTCTGGGTGATGCTACTCTCATTGCTCTTTCCTTCAGTAATTGGGAAATTTCCCCCTAAAGAATGTGAGCCGAGTCCCCTGGGGCTGGAGAATGAACAAGACCCCTGAAACGGGGAGGCCGAATGTCGAACTGCAGCCTGCAGACATTTCGCTTTGCTCTGAGCACCTCGCGAGATAAGACGCATGTGCTCCCGTTGTTCAGCTATGGGGCGTTCGCGCCCTCTAGCGGAAACGGAGTGCAACTGCAACTGCCGTCCACTGCGCATGCGCGACACGGCCGCGTCAGGATAGCGTGTGTGATGCTTTCTAGCCCAGAAAGCAGGGAAACTTTCTGAAGCTTTTGTTCTAAGCATTTTATGTTTTGCAACATTTTGTGTTTTATTTTGACTCATAACATATGACAAGCATAAAACACAAACACTTCGCTTTATTTAACACATCACTGCTACAATGAGTGAGGGTGTGCTTGGTGTGCGAACTGGGCATGTTTGGCACACGGAACATACGGGAGCGCTGGAACTGCGTTCCGCCTGAACATTGGGGAGGGGAGCCAGCTAAACGGGGGGTAGATTGGCTCCCTCCTGGCGCCAGATACCCATCAGGCTGACTTCTTCTGCCTCCTCACTATCCCCGTAGGTGGGTTGGAGGGCGGCTGGGCAGCTTGTGGGGGTGGCTGGGGCTTCCTAGACCAAGCAGCCTTACTCTCAGCGCTTCCGCTTTGACCCGGCTTGTCCATCTGGGGTTTCGGCCGTTTGGGGATGCGAAAGCTGACAGTCGGACGGGCCGCCGCCTGCGTGAAAGTAGAGCGAGGGGGCGGTGAGGGGCCAGGCTGTGATTTCCTGGGTAGGCACAGCTGGAGCGCTTCATCATCCCTTTTCTTTTCTTCGCACCGCTTCTGCATCAGTGCGAGAGCGGAGCCGAAGATGCCCCCGGGCACAACTGGTGCATCCAGAATGGCCTCTTTCTCCCTGTCTGAGAGATTCGCTAAGTTCAGCCACCTGCCTCTCTCCTGGACAACCATAGTGGCCAAGGCTTTGCCTGCCGCTTGGACCGCACATCTCTGAAGACGGAGGGAGAGATCCGTAATCACACAAATCTCCTCCCACTGAGGTGAGCCTGGCGTGGCTGACGTGTCGTCCTGCAGCTCAGCCTGGTAGGCTGTAAGCATGGAGATGGCGTTAAGGGCTCTCACAGACAGGGCGACCGCTTTATAAGCCCGATCGGTCATGCTGGACTGAAAGCGGTCTGCTTTGGAGGGCAGCGTGGGGCTGGAGACTGCTGAGCGGCTGGGGTGCAGGTGTGCTGCTACCAGGGGCTCCATGGGAGGCATGCGAAGAAGGCCTTCTTTCTCCATACCCTCCAGATCAAGAGCAGATGCTCCTTGGATAGGAGTTTTTCCCGTAAAGGGCTTCTCCTTCCAGCATGTAGCTAACTCCTCCATAAGCTCTGGAAATATGGGGAGTAGCTGTCTCGCTGCCCGCTTCGCCCTAGGCAATCTCTTTCCCTCGTAGCGTGACTTAGCGGTCTCCGCTAGCACGGCCGGCCACGGGATGTTCAGCTTTTCAGCTGCACGCTTGAGCACATCCTGGAGGTCCACATTCAGAAACTGAGAGGGTGGTGTCTCTCCCGATTCATCAGTGAGCTCCATGGCACATGGGAGTGTAGCCATCTGGGCGGAGGGGAGGAACGGGGAATCACTGAATTCATCATCCTCGTCAGAGATGAGAAATTCGGATCCGGCGTCCAAATCATCCTCTTCTCCCTCCAGCTCATCCTCTTCTGCGTCCAGCAGAGTGGGGAGGGGGGCGAGGGTGTCTAGCTGGTCACCCCAGCTTAACCCCGCGGGAGTGGATGATGCAGCGGGCATGGCGACCTGCTGTGTACTGGGCGGATTCGCATCGCCTGATATGAGCGGGTCCCCGCTCGACAGGCTGACTTGGCGTGCCAGCCTGCGGCGTAGGCTTTTGACAGTGAACCGCGCGCAGTGATCACACGAACCGGGATCTTTCAGCGCTGCCTGGGCGTGTCGCAGCCCGAGGCAAGCGGCGCATATGTGGTGCGTGTCCCTGCTAGATATTTTATTACCGCAGGGACACGACCGTGCGGGTTCACTATCCCCACTCGGCACTGCCTGCATTGCTGCAAACAATTAGCTGGTGTGCTAATTTGTGCTAAACTGCGCTATTCGGGGGACGACGGCGTGGTGGCCAATCTATTTCACCGTTAGCACAGGGAGCTAATAACTAGCCGCAGCGCTAAAGCTAATTTGGTGTTTAGCTTAGCTTGGCTCGTTAGCGTAGCTAGTTCGTTTAGCCGTCGTTTGGAGACAACCCGACTAAACAGGAAAATATTCGGTCTATGGTGAAGACCTAAATAAATCCTCTTTCTCTTCAAAGTCGCTAAGCGCCCGGCGACGGAGGTATTAACTCCGTCTGTGGACTGTTTAGCTTAGGCGGCCTGTAGAAGAGAGAGTGTGTGTGTGGAGGCTTCTGGAGTGAAGCGAGAAGAAGGTTTTGAATGAGGAGGTGACGCTGTGCCACCGTATTATATACGGGGGGTGGGAGCACGAGCGTCACAGCTGTCAGCCAGCCTCATTGGCTGGCGTAGTGGAATAGAGCTTCTGAGGCATACGCGGAAGGGGCGTATCCCATAGTGAGACACCGAAACGAATGCTTGAAAGAGAACTACTTTGAAAGAGACTTTTTCTTTTTAAGAGCGGTTGGTCAGTAAGGCCCAATATGTTTTTCTGAGCACATCATGACCAAAATTGCCTGGGTTTCTGCTTTAATATCTAACAAAATGTGGCCTGTTATCCAAGTCACAATAATGCAAAAACACACTGAATAAACATCAACCAAAAAGCAGGCTAGAAAAAGTCAGTGAACTGTTGTGTGTTAATAAATTTTTCTTAGGCAAATAAAAAAAAAAAAGATAACACACAGTGGAAAATGGATTTCACAGGTACTCAATAAACCAAGCCTGGTTACTGGTAATTTAGTTAATCTCAGGAAAAAAAAAAATCAATCAGTGTTCAGTGTTGCATTATTTGAAGCAAAAAAAAAATTCCAGACAAGATGCATAAAGCTGGAAAATACTACAAAGCATTGCTAAAAACCTGGATTTACATCAATTGGACTGAAATTTTGATTGACACTACCTTTTCTTGAAGTAAACACCTAGTTAAGATCACTCTAAAAGCACAGCAGTTGCATTTAGAGTGCATTAGATTCAGTGCAGGGTTAAATAAGAGCCAAAGCATTACACAGCTCTGAACTTTTCACCCCAAGTCGTCATCCTCTCTTTCTGAGCTCCTGAGACACAACACTGCACATTTCTGACAAACACTGCGGCGCTGCAGGGAGAGCTATCTATCACATTCTCCTCCAACCTGCAAACAAACTGCGGCCGTCTTAACAAATAAGGCATTTTTAAGGTGGTAGAAACGGGGTGAATCTGCGGGACATGCTCTGAGCACTGGCAAATATTTATACAAGACGTGGTTCAATTACAGTGGAACTATTCGCTCAGGAGAAGCACGTCTCTTCAAACAGCCTAACAAACAGACTGCTATACACACCGGGAACACTAGCAGCAATTCTGGGGAAACTAGTGTAGCATCATTTATTGAATTAAACATTTTATTTCTATACTACATTACAGATGAACAAAATATTAAATATATGGATCTGATTCAATACTACAATTAAGCAAACAATTCTATATTAATTATGCACCATATCGTACCCGTACGTAATATCAACATTTTTAAATATTGTGAAAAAAATTATACTCTGAAATATTGTGCCATATCACCCACCTCTAATTATCACATCAGGTAACTACTTTTTTGCTGTTTTTGGCAAAAAAAAAAAAAAAGAAAAAATTAATGCGGTTCTCATTTCTTATTATATGTCTTCTAGAAACAGATTATATCTGTCCAGTATCATTTATTTTACATTAGTCCTGGATATATGGAGATATTTGGAATGCATTATTAGTGTCATGACATTCTGATTCATTAACTTCTGTTACAAATCTGATAAAATTCTTGTATATTTTAATAACTCAGTTAGGGGTGTGCCGTGTCATATTGTATGCAGTAATAAAATTAAAAAATAAAAATTTCATTTTCTTGAAGTAATGTATTCTTAAAATATTTTTTCAATTCAATGTTTTGTAATATCGCCTCGAGTATTTCTATCGCAAAAATACCATGAAATATCATTATATTATTTTAGGGCCATATCACCCACCCCTAATGCTAATAAACCCATATACACTATCAAAGATATAGTTTTAAATATTTCCCAGTTGACCTGGTATTTAGGTTCATAAATAAGTGTAACCTTGCCATGAGCAAGCAGGACAGTGTTCAACTTCACTCACATGATAGCACCTCAACTTATACAGGTGTGGGTGTTTTCAGGCCATACCCTGAGGTCACACTTCCTGCATAATCCACATACTGCTACCCCATGACTTTTATGTTATTGAGTGTATTTCTTCATTTGTTTAAATTGATTTACTTTATTATGAAACACCTATTTGCTTCTACGGAGCAACAAAAAGGTCATAGAACCCTATTTAAGAACTATATAGATTATTTTTTTCAGCATCAATATTCTGCCATCCACAACACCAATATATTATAATACTAATATATATATATTTTACTTGTAATATATTACAAGTAATTCTGAAGCAAGTACATTGGTCTATTCAACATGATAATTCTGACAAAATATTATTTAAAATGGCCAGATTCACATTATAGCAAAAAGATTAAAAATATATATAAAAATATGATAAAATGATAAAAGTATTTAATGTTTTGACACACTGTAATTTCAGAATTCTGAAACTGCACTTGCTATTAAAGTAAACAGGCTGTTATTATAAAAAAACCTCCAGCTCAGATTCAGCACAGAGTTCTTCCTGTTGGCGAGGACGGAGTCAGAATGCAGAATGGATGATTCCCGCTTCTACACAGCCTTCCTCAGTTGCACTCTCTCTCTCTCTCTCTCTCTCAAATACACACACTAACAAACACACACACACTCACACATATATGCACACACTCACTCAGGCTAATTTTAGCTCAGTGTTTACACAGGAGAGTGTGTGTCTAGGGCAGCACATGGGCATGAGTAGTGGGGACAGAACCCGCAGCTTTCCCAGGAACACCAGAACACAGCAGCTCCAGGATCACATTCAGAACCTCAACAGCAGGCCAAGTATGTGAAACTCCCAGCAGGTCACAGGATGTTTAACGGCTACTAACGGCAACTACAGAACTCCTCCGTCTGCCCAGCGCCTTTCAAATCAGACGATGAGGTTATCTATGGTTAAAACCTAGACATTTTGGAGCAGTACTCCAGAACCACCTACACAATCTGCTCTTCTGGAGTTCAAGAAATACATCATACATCATCTGACCAACATTATTTTATTGTTATAAGCTTATCGTCATTAAACTTTTTAAACACCAAACGAAAACTGCATTTATCTTAGCATATTTGGAAAATGAGTGTTTGGGACATTACTATTAGGAAATTCATTAATTATGTCAATTAAAAAATAAATATTAATCGATCATCTAGCCTAACCTAGAAACAATCTTGACTTAAACTTACATAAATCTGGTCAAAGAGAGAAAGTCTTTCACAGCTAGGTATAAAAGCTAATTTGGAAGAATTTGAAGGCAATGCTAAAATTTCTGGAAGCCAACACCAATCAACAATCTAAAACTCTGTTTGGATGAGAATCAACCAATTGAAAGACTGCTGAAGGCACCTGCCCAACTGCAAAGTGGAGAACCACAAGGGCTGGCAAAGACAAGAAGAAGTGAAGCTAACCCAACAAGACCCTACTACAAAACTCTATAGAAAACATGCCAACTGGGCACCGAAAGTACTCAGAGAAGACAGCAACACTGCCCAGTAAGATACAGTAAGAAAAGCTTACACAAAGTTCTTGTTGCACTGTTGAATCAAATAAATAAATAAATAAAACTTCTGTAAAATATAAATTAGTGTGTTTTGTTCTGAGGTAAAATAACAGGATGGTAAAGAACGTTGTAAAACTGAATCTGAGCATTTATCACCCTAATCAATGTAATGTACTTACACTTTACACATCAAAGAATAACTTAAGTACTCAATAAATGCATTTAATGCCATCTTGAATGATAATTGCTTCAAGACTAAAAGACTTAGGTGTGATCAACAACAAAGCCAACAAAAAGCCAAGTTCTATTCTGAAATGTCAATGTCTAGCAAGAACTCAAATAAAAAAATATAATAACCCCCAAAATTTAGATTTTTTACTATTTTGAGCTTTAAGATTCATTGGACAAAAATGAAACCAGCCTCTTATTTACTAGGGTCAGGAATAGAGCTAAGATTGGGCCCAAAAATTCCAGCCTAATCCGGCCCGAGCTCGTAAACCTTCTGCCCGAGCCCGACCCAACCCATACACTGTCCTTTTGAGCCCGAGCGAAACCCACATTTTTAAGTAAGTAGAGCATTAAAACTGAGCTTTTAAAATATTTTGGGCTGTTTATATAAGCAAAATCTGTTCTGAATGATGTTAATTAACATTGCAACACTGAAGAAGCATAGACCTATTATTTAAGAACAATGATTATTAAGAACCAACCTCCCTGTCTACTGTAATATAATTAACAATGCCTAAGAAAATAAAAGATTTTTAAAACAAAATATATATATTTTTTCCTAAACACTGCACACTCATTAAACTGAAATAGACCAAGAACAACAACATAATTTACAATTTACAAGCTGAGAATCTAAGCTCTAGTTAGGAATCACAAAAAGTTTATCACAATATGTTGAGCATGATAACAATGATATCACAATACTGTGATTCTGTGATTCTTGATACATCACAAGACAATTCCCTACCATACTTTGCAGCATCTTTGTTACTGAAGAGAATAAAATACTCCTAAATAAGCAAATAACAAGAATCATGGATTTATGAATTTCAACACCAGTATTCTTCACCAGAGGTTTATCCTATTCATTTGTTAAGCACCAAACCACATGGATTAATGAAGAAATAACTTTAGTAAGGGCCTAAGATGCGAGTCTTAGGAAATTTCAATAAATATTCTGATATTTGATGTCACGCTTTGATATGATACAATACAATCAAACCCCTACCATCTACACACAGCCCAGCAGTGATATTAGGTGAAAGCAAGCAGCTGCACTGTTCTCAGTCCTCCCTTTAGAAGAGGTGAGATAGTCAGAGGCCATGGGCTGTTCAGCAGCTGTGAGTCTGATCTCAGAGCTGGGCAGTGTGAAAGCAGTGGTGATGCAGCAGTTCATGCAGAAAAGAGCTGGAGGAGAAGCCAAATCCCATTCAGTCTGCAAGCGCAACACATCTCAACTAGGTCAAACTGAACCATAGGGCCTGAACACGGAGCGAGAGGCATGACTCCAACTGACTCCACGTCCAGCTCACGCTCTTACTGTTCAGTGTTAACATAATTCAGAGAGAGACATAATCTTACAGAGCACGTCAGAGAGCATGCTTTCACGGCCAGAGATGAGGTCAGTCTTCAAGGCCTGATTAACATTTTACAGACATACTGACTCAGATACACTCTTAGAGCAGCAGTTCCTAAGATATTTCTAATTTATATTAAAAGCAGTAACATTCTTGAGTTACAAGGAAAAAAATATTGTAATTAATGGTATCAGTGTCCTGGCATGACCATCCCTGAAGCAATTGCAAAAAAGAACCACCTCTTTTAAAGGTCTTATAAGTACCTTCACCTAGTGTATTCACACCCACACATCTCTTCAACAAACATGTTTTTTTATAAATACAAAGGTAGTGTATTGCTTATTACAAAACTACCTTTTTTAAGAGTATAGCTGGATGTTCATTTCTTTTTTAGCATTCTATTTAAAAATGAAGTCAATCATGTAAACTAGACTCAATCCACTGACTTTTTTCATGTAAAAGAGAAAGAGCATCAGTATACAGTCTGACCATTTGTTCCTAGAAGATTCATCCACTTATGATAATGGAGACAGAGCCGACACCAGCTACCACAGCAACTGCAGTGGGTTGTTGTGGAAACCCACTGTTGTTATAGCAACACATTGTTCCATCATGATGAATATTGTGTAAAGTATCTTTAAAAAAAAAGCAGGAAACCAAAAATAAAACTATTCTTAATGATTTGTCTCACAGCATAGCAGTGATGACACTTTAACACCTTATAAAAATAGATTTTCAATATATTTTTAGTATTCAGTATCCACTTAATATTTAATGCAAACTGTGAATTCTTCAGCATCCACTATAAGCTATTCAGAATCCACTATGAATTAGTCAGTGTCATCCACATATTCTTAAGCATGCTGCAATGGATATTTCAGAATATAGTAAAAATAAAAACAATACTTAATCTGAATTATATAGTATTTGCTATAAATGATTCACTCATATACTTTTAATTTGGAAGTATACAATATAAATCATTCAGTAACTACTATTCTTCTATCTACTAAAAATAATTAAGTGTCCATTAGGAACTATTCAGTAACTGTTATAAATACTCAGCATCTACTCTGAATTATTTTGTATCTGCTATGAATTATTTATTATCCACTAGGAACTATTCAGTATCCACTATGATTTAATCAGTGCCCATGGTCAATTATTCAGTATGCATGTGAATTCTTCAGTATCTAAACTATTAAATCAGTAACTACTATGAATTCAACAGTATCTTATCTTGACAATACTTCATCCAGTATCCACTATGAATTATTCAGTAGCTTTTACACTCAACCCTGCTGTTAGATCAACTAATGCACACAGGACAGTAGGTTAACAGGGAAAAACATTTCCTACAAAGATCAAATACTCCGTATTTTATGTAGTGATGTGTGTCCATTAGCTCATCACCATGAAGATAACTCCTGGAAGAATGCTGACCACTGTAAAATTAGTGACAATAGGCCACAGTTCCCCCAGGTCAAATATACACCCGGACATCTGTCAGCTTTACGCTTTACTGTGGTAATTTTCTGCCACTTTGCCCTGAAATCCACACCGTTAAACTCAGAGCAGTGAGGGACTGGGGGAGGGAGAGACAGGCTGAGGCCATCTGCGCTCTTCACACTGCTTTATATATATATATATATATATATATATATATATATATATATATATATATATATATATATATATATATATATATATATATATATATATATATATAAAAAAGTATATATAAAAGAAATGAGATGGTAGTGTGAGTGTGAGTGTGCTCACGTGTGAGTGTATCCTCTAAATTTAGAGAAGTGATACAGGGCAGAACAGCAGCTCTTTTGTGACACATTGAAACTGAGACTGAATGTACAGAACATTAAAGCCTATTGGGCAAACTGCTGTTCATTACAAATACAGGAAAACAAGCCAAACACCAGCACACACATCAATTCTACAACAGGGCTGCAAGAATTAGTCAATACAACCTATAATATTTATGATAAAAAATCTGTCGACTCCAAATTCCTGTGTTAACAATCATTAATTCATTCCTTTGTAAAAGCACTGCACTAAGTGCTGGGGACAAAAACATAATAGGACAGGAAGGGTAAGAGACTCACTCAAACAGTATGTCTCAAAAAATGTGTCTTCAAAAGTGCCCAAACACTCCAGATTACTAAAGTAAGTGAATATGTAATTTATTAAAAATCTTCTGGGCACTTTTATGACATTTTAATCCCAAATTCAGCTGTTTCTATCATTTTATCTATCAAAAATAACTAAAGCTAAAAAATGACCCAAACTTTAGAAAGGAAAGCAAAAAAAAATAACTAATCAGTATCACAGCTGCTCTGCCACTTTACTGCTAGTTCAGGCTGATCAATCACAATTAGCTCAATCAAGACCATGCAGCATTCAGATCACTCCCCTCCCACCACCAGCTGAGTCTGATCTGGGTAAACTGAGCGATCAGGAGCCTCCTGAGAGCTGGTCCTGCAGTCCTGCAATCCTGCCATCCTGCCACACACACACAGATGAGGAAATGGACGTGGTGGGGTACAGCACCACAGTGGGAACAGAAGGCCCTGCACTGCTGAGTGAGTGGGCAGAGGTTTGAGTCAGCCAGCTGCTGATTACAGCAGGAAATCAAGAAACCCCCATATGCTGAGATGCTGAGGCAGGACACTCTTTAGCCTTTGTCTTATGCAACCTGCTGACTTATACACAGAAAGCACAGGTTTTATAGGCTGGGTGGTAAAACACTGCACACAGAGTATACAAGCACAGCACTGCAACCTTTAATGTGAGCTATAAAAGTGTTCATGCCACCTGAGCTCTACAAGACTAGAATAGTAATGTTAGATAGATAACTTAGTATCAGCATTGGTTTGTTTACCAAAAAAATGGCTTAAATGGCACTGCTGGGGTAAATAAGCGACTAAAATAGCACTGCTGAGGTTGTCAGATGTGTGACTAGAAGAGCACTGTTTGGGTAAATTTATGACAAAAATAATACTGTTGAGGTAAACATGACATTAATGCACCTCAGCAGTGCAATTTTAAAGTAAAATAGCAATGTCCAATTAAACATATGACAAACAGCACAGCTAAGATAAATATATGATCAAAATTACACTGCTGACGCAAAAATATGTGAAATATGTGTTAATATGTGTAAATAATATATATATAAATATGTGAATAAAACAGCAATGCATAAGTAATTGTATGGCTACAATAGCACTGCTGAGGTAAATATGACTAAAATTACATTGCTGAGGTAGCTAAATCTGTGACTCAAATAACACTACGTAGATAAATGTATGGCTTAAAATAGCACTGGTGAAGAAAACACATGATCATAATAGCACTGCTGATGTAAATTCAAGGTCTGTATAGCACTGCTGAGGTAGTAAAATATGAGACAAACATAGCTCTTCTGAATTTAATGATTAGAAGAGTAGCACTGGTAAAGATTACTGAGACATTACTGTAGTTAATCAGTGGTAAAACAAATGACATATTTAACAAGAACAAGTGAAAAAAAGTACATTATTTGTCCTACTGCAGCCCAAGCCCAATGCTGGTGCCATGTCTCACCTGCTGTGCAGCACACCTGTCAATCAAAACGGGTTTACAAAACAGACCTGACCCCTGAAATGACCTCCACCGTGCACCTGCAGTAAATATAGGCCAGCTTATCTGTACTACATCTGCTGAGCATGACTCATGTCAAAGGGGAGTCCTATGCAAATTGTGGTGGAGAAGAGGTCAAGAGGTTGTTATGAAAATAACAGTCAACAACTGATGGGGACATACCTACAAACTGGTACTGAACAATACTTTCACTAGACCTCAAAAACTGTTGAAGTCATGTCCACACATCATACGACAAATCGAAGCATTTTACACAAAGATTTATAGTTAGTGCAGCCTCCTTGACTTCTGTTGTTAAACACAGCAGTGGAAAAAATAAGAGACCCCTTAAAAATAATGAGTTTCTTTGATTTTACCTAATTGAAAACCTCTGGAATATAATCAAGAGGAAGATGGATGATCACAAGCCATCAAACCAAACTGAACTGCTTGAATTTTTGCACCAGGAGTGGCGTAAAGTTATCCAAAAGCAGTGTGTAAGACTGGTGGAGGAGAACATGCTAAAATGCATGAAAACTGTGATTAAAAAAACTAGTAATTCCACCACATATTAATTTCTGAACTCTTAAAACTTGAACATGAATATGAACTCGTTTTCTTTGCATTATTTGAGGTTTGAAAACTCTGCTTCTTTTTTGTTCTTTCAGCCATTTCATATTTTCTGCAAATAAATGAGAGAAATGTTGTCCGTAGTTTATTGAATAAAACAACAATGTTCATTTTACTCAAACATCTACCTATAAATAGCAAAATCAGAGAAACTGATTCAGAAACTGAAGTGGTCTCTTAATTTTTTCCAAAGCTGTATGTTACAACACCATCTATCACCTCTTGCTCTGCCAACATTATTTTGGTAATATGTGGGGAAGATGCTAATAAAAGATCTCACTCCCCTCTAGTCAACAAATGCACCCTCTTGCCTAATAGTTTCTCTAAGGGAAACCCTGAGTCTACTAGTATTTATCATCGAAGGCCTAAATAAAAAAATGTGTATTATTAAATATTAATTGCAATATTGGGTTTTCTTTTTGCAATATCATGCAGCCCTATCCCTAATATACACAATACTGTTCATGGCATACACCCAAGATGCTATACAGGTGAAGAGTGCGTTAGGAAAATGGCTTCAGACTACATTGTTGACAAGCTGGAGCTAAACAGTCAAAAACTCTTACCCTCTCCATTAGAAAGTACCATAGCATTCAAGAAAAAACATTTCAAGCAGCTGGCGAAGAAAAGTAGTGGATCTAGAATAAAGACTTGTTCAGCTGTATGAAGAGCTGAAGAAGTCTGACTAGGCTCGGCTTGCGAACAAAAGGTACAGGCGGGTTAAACCTGCTTAAAGACTTATGCTCCATCCTAATCACTAAATCACTCCTGACTCCATTCCCAGCACTGTCTGCTGCCCCACAAGGCCAAGTTCATTCTCACACTCCTAGGAATCTTTGTGGAGCTGGCTGGGTGGAAAGGTGCCCGCAATTACATTGAACATACATGGAACATGGAAAGAATTAAGAGACCACTTTAGTTTCTGAATCAGTTCATGGATTTTTTTCTCTACTATTTATAGGTATATGTCTGAGTAAAATGAACATAGTTGTTTTATTTTAGAAACTATAGACAACATTTCTCCCAAATTCTAAATAAAAATATTGTCAGAAAATGAGAAATGTCTGAAATAACAAAAAGATACAGAGCTTTCAGACCTCAAATAATGCAAGCAAAACAAGTTCATAATCATAGTTCAAGTTTTAAGAGTCCAGAAATCAATATTTTGGTGGAATAACCCTGGTTTTAATCACAGTTTTCATGCACCTTGGCATGTTCTCCTCCACCAGTCTTACACACTGCTTTTGGATAACTTTTATGCTTTACACTCCTGGTGCACAAATTCAAGCAGTTCAGCTTGGTTTGATGGCTTGTGATCCATCCAGCCTTCCTTTTATTATATTCCAGAGGTTTTTAATTTGGTAAAAATACAGAGCTGTATATGTTATTAGATTCAGAGTTAAAAAAAGATCAAAAATAAGTTGAATTTGGAAGACTTACAACAAGCAAATTGCACTGTTCGGTTAAAGAGCACTTATATTATAAATCCAAAGGGAGAAACAGGCTATTGTATTAGTTTAAACCACCCCTAAACTCCTGGACTGAATCACTACATTAAAAAATAGCTAATAAAACACAATCTGCTGGATGAGCTCCAGCGTGGGCAGCAGCGGAGCGGTGTCAGATCTGAACCCAGCGCCTGGTTCAGCCAGCCCGCCCACATTAACTGTACATACACGCTGCTGTCTAACCACGAATTTCTTACTATATCACACTCAAACCAGAGCCGAGATATAATAACTAACAACAGCACAGCCGCCACTCTTCTTAATAAACACCATTCACAGCTAAAACAGCCACGTTTACAGACAATCTCACCAAAGCCTCCAGCTAGCGTAGCTTAAGCTAACTAACCAACACTCCACTCCACCACCTTCACCCATGCCTGGGTTTAGAGGTAAACAGCAACAGCAACAGCAGCAGCATTAAAAACACCGCCACAGGCTAATACCCTCACTAAACACGCCTTAATTACACCCTGAAGCCTTCCCAAACAGCCAACACACAAACCCCGGATCTTACCGACCGCGCCGTGTGCTCTCTGCGGGCTGACAGCCGCTGTATTCCCCGGTGGAGGAGCTGCTGAGAGCGGAGAGGCTCAGCGTTCAGTCCGCACTGGACTCTGGAAGGCGGCGCTCGCAGCTCCTCCACCGGTTTTCAGCAGAGCCCCGCCCCCCTGCGCGGTGATTGGCTATGCTGTTAATTTTCGCAGCAGGATATGACCAACAGCAACAACGGACTACTTGCGAATATTGACTTCTAGCCAATCACAGCAATGGTGGGCGGGACTGGGCTGAAAATAGGTGGGAAACGAAACTACGCTCCTGAGATTTGACGTACTTTACTACACCCAATAGACAGCAGCTAAAACAGAATATACTGTTTGTATATATATACAGTTTAGTTTCTGAATCAGTTTCTCTGAACTACAGACAACATTTCTACCAAATTCCAAATATAAATAGTGTCATTTAGAGCATTCAAAGAAATTAATATTTGGTGGTATATCATTGGTTTTTAATCACAGTTTTCATGCATATTGGCATGCTCTCCTCCACCAGTCTTACACACTGCTTTTGGATAACTTTATGCCACTCCTGATGCAAAAATTCAAGCAGTTCAGCTTGGTTTGATGGTGATCATCTATCTTCCTCTTGATTATATTCCAGAGGTTTTCAGTTTGGTAAAATCAAAGAAACTCATTATTTTTAGGTGGTCTCATTTTTTTCCAGAGTTGTATATCATGTTTATGTAGTCATGTAGTAACTTAAAAGTATAAAACAATTCAAAATACTCGATGAAGCCTTAAGATGGCTCTTATCTGGTGAGCTGTTAATTTGCAGTTTCTGAAGCTGGTAACTCTGATGAACTCATCCTGTACAACAGAGGTAGCTATTGTTCTTTCTTTCCTGAGGTAGTCCTGATGAGTGCCTGTTTCATCATAACATTTTTTGATGGTCTTTGTGACTGCACTTAATGATACATTCAAAGTTCTTAATTTGTTTTGGATTGACTGACATTCATTAAAATATTTTTTCTTTACCTACTTGAGTAGTTCTTGCTATAATTTGGATTAGAACATTACACAAATAGAGCTATTCACTATATACCAACTCTACCTCTTCACAACTTTACAACTGATGCTCTCAAACACATTAAGACTCAAAATATTTAAGCAAATAACTCTTGACGAGTTCAGCACAGCTGTTAACTGAAAACCTGAATTACAGGTGACTCTACCTCATAAAGCTCCAAAAAATCCAGCCAAGATGTTCAAAACGGTCATCCAAGCAAGAGGTGCCCCACTTAGAAGAATCTAAAATATAAAACATATTCTGGTTTGTTTCACACTTTTATGTTTAATAAATATTTTTTTATATGTTTTGCCTCATAGTTTGGGTGACTTTATTATTAATCTACATTGTAGAACATTTTTAAATAAGGAAAAACAATGGTAATGTATATGAACTTAAGATTCATATACAGTCACAATCTACATCTATATAAATTGAGAAGTGTTGTGAGTAAGGTTTTACACTGACCATCATGCTCATGGCAAGGCATTTTAAATTAAAATATCAGACTTAAATGAAGCCTAGAATTGTCCATAGAAAAAGACATTATGACTAAAAATATGATACATGCTATATTTTATGTATTATTTATTATGGATTATGGTAATGCAAACACATTCCACTACATCTCTCTCTCTTACACACACACAGACACAGACACAAACACAGACACACATTAATTAAGATCAACCAGTGCAGCCTGTGGTGGGATTTGAGGGCTTTGCCTTCTGTTTCACAGTGGGATCCATAAACCCTCTTTTCTGCACTGCCTCTCTCACCCCTAATGTTCAGACCGTCTAACCACCCATGCTATTCTCTGCAATGGTATATGTGCATATATATCTCCCACTAATGAAAGACTACTCATGTGGTACTCCCTTACTCTGACCACACTGTGGAACCCTTTTCTCCATGTACCGCACTAACAGATGCAAACATGCTACGCACATGATGCTAAAAACAAATCTAAACACGCTGGGTGGAGATACAGGGTTTTATAGGCATCGCTGCCAAATTTGTTCATGAGGTTGCAGCATTTGGAAACAGTCCAGTCACAAGCTAAAGCTCTTAGCACATTTTGTCAAGAATGTTTGTGGCTTTTATGTGCTGAAGTGAAAGCGGACGTGTTGCAGATCATCGCTCTTTACTTTGTCTTCACTCAGCTTTTTTAGAGGAAGCAACGTCTATGAAAGAACTGGGTCTGGGGTCATCAGGTCATAAAAACAATCCAACACACTGGACACTGGATACACTCAGGCCTAACTAAACCAGGAGACAATATATTACAACCTTCACAACTTTCAAATTTTCTGATACAGCTGCTCACTAAAGTCTGACACCCTCTCATCTCTAAAGACTAGTCACAGACTTTTTAGTCTAAGATTTTGCAAAGGCTGGGGGTCACTATTTTCAAGACTGCAACTAGATTCTTCTGAGCTTATTTCCCATCATGCTTCTGGTGGAGTTTACGTACAATACATATTAAATACTTAGTTACAAATAATGTGCTTATCAATACTGTGATTTATCAGAGACTCACAACTTTTCTCCTCATCGACAGTTTATTTTTCTGCCACACTGTTAGTTAATATTTTTTAACATGATACATTTTGTGTTTAACTCTGCCTATAAGCTTCTTCCCCTCTCTTTTTTTGCTACAACTTTGTATAACAAGATTGTATAGCAAAGAATCACAAAGTTTCACTGCTACACATTTGCCTTTGTTTTAGATAGATATCATGTAATAAAGAACATCATTCTTGCAAAATGTGCATTTATTAAACTTGTTTGTATCAAAAATACAAAACTGGTGCAAAATAACTTTAAAATAACTTTAAATATAATGACTTTAAAGTGCTACCTGTTTAAAATACTGTACATATTAAAATAAGAACCATTTAAGACATATTAACTGCAAAATGCTTTCTTTTTTAAATCGCTTCAAATAAAATATTGTCTTGCCTCTTCCCATAGCTCTTCTCCTATTGGTTGTTGACATTGTTCATGTCACTAATTGCATGAGCCAAGTCTAAAGACATACGATAATATTAAACACGGTTAATTTTGTCGGAGCGCCAGGAAGCGAACCCGACTTAGTAAAACTTTTAATCCTAACCAACTCATCTGCAGCTTGACTCTATCCAGACTCATTAGGCCCAATCCAAAAGTTCAGCTTCTGAGGCCAAGTTATTACGGGAACGAGTGTGTTTGGCCGTGGAGTTCATTAGGGAAAGTCCCAGTGTCTGCCTTAGCTCAACTCAACCATGTCAAAACACTGCAGTACACTCTGCAACTCACATGCAGCCTACCGTAATAACAGCCTACATATCTACTGAACGTCACTGCTATTCCCATCACTGCTCTTCTGAGGGGGAGAGAAGCAGGTCAACCAGAGGAGATACCATGGCCAGTTTATGGACCAGAGCTGAGGCTATAAACTCTGAAAGCAGGTTCTGTCTTTAGTCTACAGCTCTACCAGATATAAGGACATTCTTAGTGACATGCAAAACTTACAGAGATAAGAGAGAATATTTAGGCTAAAATACTGTGGGAAGTCAATAATGTAACAAAAGAAAATAACAATGCGTTAATCTAATATATACAGGATGATCACAATCCATCAAACCAAGCTGAACTGCTTGAATGTTTGCACCAGGAGTAAAGTATAAAGTTATCCAAAAGCAGTCTGTAAGACTGGTGGAGGAGAACATGCCACGATGCATGAAAACTGTGATTAAAAACCAGGGTTATTCCACCAAACATTGATTTCTGAAACATTTCATGAATATGAACTTGTTTTCTTTGCATTATTTGAGGTCTGAAAGCTCTGCATCTTTTTTGTCATTTCTCATTTTCTGCAAATAAATGCTCTAAATGACTATATTTTTGTTTGCAATTTGGGAGAAATGTTGTCTTTAGTTCATAGAATAAAACAGCAATGTTCATTTTACTCAAATATATACCTATAAATAGCAAAATCAGAGAAACTGATTCAGAAACTGAAGTCGTCTTTTAATTTTTGTCAGTGCATCTTCCACTTAATTATAAATTATTATTGGTGAAATCAAAGAAACTTTGATAATTTTTAAAGGTGTCTTATTTTTTTTCTGGAGCTGTATATATTGGACATATTAGTGATTTTCAATTGATTAATAACATTAATTGAATTAATCACAACAATATTCTGTGGTTATCATGAAAAAATATATATATTTTAACAAAGCACTTTAGGCTTGTAAAAGTTTGTAAAGACAGTGAGAGTTAGTTATAAGATTTACTTCATTTCAATCTCACCCTCCGGTCTGCACAGTTCATATATAAAATAAGCTGTAAAATAGCCTTGTACTTTTGTAATGTCGCACAAAAATACACATTTACATATAGCCCCCTAAATTCAGCCTATATTAGTTTATCCCCTCCTATTCAAACAGCACTCATAAAGACTACTTAATACTGCACATAACACAGGGCAGCCAATCAAAAGAAAACCAACCATTTACAGTATATCCCAGTATACCCAGAAAACTAAAATATGAATATTTTTGTTACACAACACCTCAAAAATCATCAATAAAATCCTATCTTAGGAAAAAAGGAAATATGAGGAAATATGGCAACAATACATCTAATCATCTTCAAAGCCTAGAACACAATCAGGAAGGCGATCAGGATATATCCAGTTATGGAATATGGTGATTAATACAGGCTGTTGACCACCCACTGAAAATTCTGCCAGAAGCAAAAAATGTATATTCTGCAACTCAGGGAAAAAACTGCCATCAGGGAAGAAACTCAGTGACTTTTAACCCACTGAATCATCACTTCAGTAAAAGAAGGGGGAAAAGTCCTGTGCTGGTCAGCAGAATGAGTAAGAGTAAGAGCAGACACCAGCTGATCTCTTCCCTCTACATTCTTTCTCCTCTTGTTCTTTTTTAAATAGATGATATATTTCATATATTTTCCAGCAGAGGGCCTCATAGGAGCGTTCCAGCCTGACCTGACCTTCACCTTAAATATGATTTACATGCAGCTGTCAAATACCTGCAGCCGTTAACTCACTACAGCGCATAGTACACGTGGTGAATGCACACCAGCAGTGTGGATTCAGTGAAGGCTTAAATTATAGCAATTTTAACTAAAAAATGCATAAAATATCTAATCCTAATCTAATCTCAGTGCTGGATGATGGTGCTATTAGGGGAGTAATGGTCACCAAATTAATGGGTCAGAGTGTGACACAGTTTTTGGGGTCTTATTTTAGTGATCTATAGGTGAGTTTTTGGAATTGTAACTACTAAAAAAAGTACACCTTGCACGACTCGAAACACACAAAAGGCATGTACTAATTCTCCTAATTAATCATGGGTTTGTTTTTGGCATAAACATGAAATAAACCAATTAGTCACTCTTTAAGAGCCAGGTGTGCTCTGACATATTGGCGTATTGCTATTTAAACAGCACAACGCTTCTCACTAGAAGAAACAGAGCTGCAAATTCACACTGTAAAGGTGCATGAGTAGGTCATTTACGGGAACAGCAACGTTTTTTTTATAATGTATTTTCTTTATTGTTGATGTAAAAGTTGGGTTTGTGCACTGCTGCATTTCCTTGTGTCTGTAATGAGCGGGAGTATCCGACTGTTTAACTGTTGCCAGGTTTTAATCAGTCAGTTGCGCACCTGTGTTTTCTGCTGCCACCATAAATTCTCCTGAACACACCTCACTCCCACACCACCACGCTAATCAGCATATATATATTCCTAAACTCAGATGCTATTTAAATGCTTCAGGCGGAAGTTGTGAAAGTAGACTGTTGGCAGGGTGTGAGATAGCAATAAGCATCGCAACGCACCATGTACAGGGTGAAATATAGCGCCAACAGTGTCACAATTTTAAAATGACCTAATAAAAGCCAGCCAATTAGAACTAGAGTTAGTAGAGTTACTCAGCTTGTGTTTTTATTAGTTTGCTCCCTGTAAATCCATTGTAACCTGACTGTAAACTGCTGATGCCAAGATCCAAACAGAACACGGCTCATGTTTTGGTTGGAGTTAAACTGCGTTGTGCCTCCTTGACACTGAGTTGCAGGACACCTGTAGCTGTTCTCCACATCTCAAGCTGTAACATTAGCCATGTATGGCAGGCAGCCAGAGACAGTGAGAGAGACAGAGAGAGAATCTGAAACCAGTTCCCACACCTAGAGCTACTGAAAACACCTTTTACTGCCAGATCATTCGGAGGCAAATTCCCCCTCATTTTCTCCATCATTTCTCTTTAGTTTATACAGCAACAACCAACACACTAATAAACTCCTTTTTATAGACTTGATCTAAAATAAATGTTGAATAATCAGGTGTTTAGAGACTTTCCAACAAGCTGATAACACTTTATCAAATGCAATTACACTGAAAACCTTCAGTTCTTTGATTTAACCACAGAACACAGGCTAGAACACTTAGAGAACATGAGGAAATATTAAATCTTCAGTTACAGAATAGGCTTGGTTGGTTGCATATGCAAAGGCAAAGTCCAGCCACGCCTTATTAGCTCTAAAATGACAGGAAAAATTAAACTAATTCTCAGAACTTGAGATGAAAGAAACGTTGCTTTAATAAAGTGCACACTACATCAGATGGCTGCTCTATAAAATGAGAGATAAAAGACAGATAAGTTGGCAGCATTTGGGCTGTGTGTGTACGGCACATGACTGATCTTTATGCCTAGTTTCAGCAATGCTCTCTGACTTCATAAACAACGTGTGCCTTCTACTGTAACCTCTGCATGGCTGACATAACTGCAGCCTGAACCTTCTCAGCATTACAGACCGGCTGCTTTCAGCAAGTGTGAAGGACAACACATTAAAAGAGCACCAGTACGAGCACAAGTCACACATTAGAAAGATACAGATCATCTGACAAATGATAGTAAAAAATGAACAGGTCTGCTCTAATGTTCTTCTCATAGATATACACTGAAATATATGAACTGTACATAGTCAGAGTTGGAAGGAATACTTTACTTTAACCCCTTAAACCCTATCCATAAGCCCATACTTTAGTAGCTCACTCTGATAAGTGCATTAATGTCAAAAGTGCATTAATGTCAAAACTTTCACAGGGCCTGAAATAGAACTCTGTGGGATACCACAAGACATGCTAAACCCACTAGTTTTCAAACGATTCACCACAGTCTCTGCTAGGGTTGCAGAGGTACGAGACTGAAAATATCACAGTTTACAGTATCACAGTATACAGTATTTCACAGCTTAATGCATCAGCAGTGGGAGATTTGTAAAACTGCTATTCAAATACTCTTTAATGCAAAATTTAACAGCCTTAATTATGAAATGTACAGGAGGGTCAGTGTCCTTTAGTACTGATGATATATTATTCATATGGGCGATATGATAAGAAAATTGTTAATGATACGATAAAATATTGTCATATTGCCCAGCTCTACCGCACACCTAATTTCTGCATAAGGATTCAATGGGGTTAATACTGCTATAGGACACTGAGGGAGTGCATCACTGGATGTAAAGGCTGTATATTGGCAAGAACTGGCGGATACGATATGTATCTTGTGCTATATACTGTAAGCAAGGAGATATAATTGTGATTCTGTACATAAAATTTTAATTATAAATTTAAGTCTGTCATAGTATAATCACACTAACATATTTATAAAATCTAAATAAAAGAAAAGTTTATTTTTATCCATTTAAAATAGTGGGCTCTTATACCCTTAATACGATGATGCCCTCTAGACCTCTAATTGATACTAGGGGTTGACAATATGGCTTTAAAATAATATTATATTATTTCAGGGTATTTTTGCATTAACGATATTCTTGGCAATATGTCAAAACACGACATTAAAAAAAAGTACACAACTTAAGTAAATACAGTAAATTGCAAAACAAATACTTCAAAAAGACTGCCTTTTAAAAATAGAACAATATATATATATATTTTTTTTTACTTTGGACTTGATAAAACACAGTGGATCAACACCAGCAGATGACATGTCTCTCCAAACCATCACTGATTGTAGAAACTTCACACTAGACCTCAATCAGCTTGGACTGTGTTTCTCTCCACTCTTCCTCCAGACTCTGATCCCTTGATTTACAAATGAAATGTAAAATTTACTGATTTTTTGAAATCTACTAATATATGTTTTTTTTTTTTTAATTATGGCTGAATTTTCCACTATATTATTGAGCACGATACAGTGTTACCAAACACATTATCGCAATACAATATGATATTGATATTTGCTTACACCCCTACTGGATGTGGCTCATACACGTGGATTTATATACAAATATAGGTATAATAACTAATGCTGTATTTCTTGTACAGAACTGGTGAAAGTTAATGCTAACCTGTTTGATCTCTAAAAGCCTGAACTCACACTGCCAGGTCAGGATCAGTGGGGTAAGAAATGTTCTATCCCTGGATTTATTAGAAGTTCAGTAGGTGAAGCAATGTGACTTTTAACCCTAGTGATTTACAACAAGTTCATTTATATTTATTACATTTTTAACAAGTTATCAGCTGCCATTTCCTCTACTGGGTATGGTTAATATGATAAGATGACACAGCAAGTGTATCTAAGAGAGGATCACATGGCCGCTCATGCACATCTCAATAAACAGCTCAGCACTTCAGTCACATGAAGAGACGCACCGTCAGACGTATGAAGAAATCTGCTTAGGAGAAATGAAGCTTCAAAACCACTTAAATAACATGGAACTCGTTATCTACACATGATTAATATGTTCCATAGTCTGTATATATACACATGTATTTTACTGAGAGAGCAACATACATTTGATTTTCTTTTTCAATTTATTATTTGAAAAACAACTGAATAATTGATGCCAAACAATGATGTAATCCTTGACACGCAATACAAAGATAAATTAAGGCTATTTCATTTGTGCAATGGTGATATAATATAATAATGATATATAATATTGCCTATTGTGTATTTCGTAGCAGGAATAGCCCCTTAAAGTAAATGAGATGGCAAGTCAACTTTGCTCAAAAACCTACTGATTTATTTAGGTTTTATTTACGTTGGTATAAAATTTGTCTTAACATTCTTATTAATAAAAATATTGTATGTGCCCTTTTAAACTGGTAAAAAAAATGCATTTTTATGCAATTACATTTTAATTGGCATAAAATTGCATAACCAGTGGTGTGCAATGATATTTTAAATGACCAAATATATTATTTATCATAAGTGCTGGGACAATGTATCGTCAAACACAAATAGTTATTGTGACAAATCTTATATTTAGTATTCAGCTCTTGGACAAAATTTTAATTTAGTTCTGTCTTAGTTTAGGCCAAAAACATTTATTTTGGTGCTTCCTTATGAATTTTTATTTTATTTTAATATTTTACCATTGCTATCTTACAAGAAGTACCTCACTCCAAGATAGGTGTAATTTTTAGCCATTTTTGTCTAAAAATAGATTAGTTGCCAAATATTCATCCCTAGTTAAGACTCCAATACAAGTAAAAATCTAATATAAGTTTGCCTGACAGAGGAATCAAATCCTAGTTTTCTCCAGGAAAAGGTGGCAGCGCTGATACTGTACCGACTCTGCTGCGCCACCCCTCACCCTGCTGGAACAGTGGAGTGTAAACCACCAAATGATTACCTGATAAGATTTGTGATAATCCCATTTAAAACTACAGTAACAAAGGAAACGATGGCTTTAATCACAGCAGCAGAAACCCCAGAATAAAGCAATCAGTGCTGTAACAGAAGTACAATACAGTACCACATCTTCAACAAAGAAGATAACAAAGACAGATGAATACCCGATATCTCTGCTTAAATTTCCTCCTCTCTGACCTTTAACACTGCAATAGTGTCTGAAACACTGTCGCCCCATCTTCAGTGACAAGACTGCTGATGACAGGCTGCCCTTTAACCATTGTTCACCACTGTTATTCAAGTGTCTGTTTCTTACAGTGAATACAGACACTTAACAGTGTGTGCCTGATAGAAACAGGACACACTTGAGGCACAAATACAGTGTTAATGTTACTTTAGAGTACAAAACCGATGCTATGATATAAACTATGATACAAAGCAATTCTTATAGAAGATAATTAGGTTAAATGATTCTAATATAACAGTAAATAATTAAAATTAAAACAGAATATATGAAGTTATAATTAAATGAATATTCAGAAAATTTGCTTCAAAATCGGTAATACATTTTTTTGTTTTTTTACTGATTTTCATTCATGCATCAACTGCATTACACAGGCAATAGCAAAAATTGCACTGTAGCAAAAAAAAAAGCATTGTATTTTATTAATTAACCAATAATTCACTGATTATTAAAACATAACAATCTATTAATAAAAAACTACATTTTGTAAACAAAAACAGATTTTATAGATTACTTCATATATAACGGTCTAACTATTTTTTTGTGTGTTTTAATCAATCTACATAGTATAATTTGACTTATTTAGAACTAAATAAACACTTTTCCAACCAAATATATATAAATTGAGTATTTTTGTACAATGCTAATCCAAACAGATGTAGTCTCAATTTCTGTATCGGCTCACGATTCTAATATTAGTGTATAATCTCTGTTTTCAAACCATTAGAACCACTAAATACTAGTACTACTACTAAAAGTAGCTTTAGGTCTACAGTCCACTGCAAAATATTAATACACCACATTAACACACTATTATGTTTTGCAACAAAACACAGTACACATTTTTGATTAACACTTTAACCTTGCTTACAGCATCAAAATATACAACTATATATTAAATCAGAACTCCTGTATCATGAACATATTGTAACACCTGGTTTATGCCAGTACACAACCCTATTGCAGAAGCTCTTAAAACAGGGGGTTCCAAAAAAACTTTTATCGATAAAATGTGGCAAAATGAACCAAGAAACGATGTGGAATATATTTTAGCATGTATCATCAACATGTGCAGTAGAGGGTTAAATTAATATTTTGAAAGTTAGCTTTAAAAGAGTTAATTAAATTTTAGGCTATGAATTTAGTTTTTTACTGATTTTGATTTATTATTATCAATATGAATACACTTCATCAACACAATATTGTGTTTTGCAACATTGTACTGATTCTCAAAAACACAGTATACATTTTTGATTAACATGTATATGCTTGTACACAGCCCTTTTGCAGAAGCTCTTAAAACACCTTTAAAAATAAAGGTTCTACAAAAGGGTTCTTTGAGTGATTCCACAGAAAAACATTTAATGAGATTTAAAAGTCCAAACTTGGCTACCACAAATTTGCAAAGATCTTATGGAAGAAATTACTTTTTGAAATTACTCAAATAACTCTTTATAACACCTTCAAAATAGGTTTTACATAGTTTTTTGAAAAGCTTTTTGATGTTTATAATGTTAATAATATCTGCACAAACAAGCAAAGCAATGGCTGCAAAATAGGGGTGGGAATCACAGGGCATCTCGCGATACGATATCACGATATGCTGACAACGATAATGATGATATCACAATACTGTGATTCTGCGATACTTGATATATCACAAGACATTTACAATTCTTGACGATAGCTCACAACATCTGTGTTATTGGTGTCAATTTTACAGAATTTGACAACCAGTATTCTTCACCGCAGATTTACCCCAAGTCTAATAGTAAGTCTAATTGGGGTGAGTCTTAGGGAGTTTAGAGCACTTATGTTTCAATAAAAATATTAATATTTTATGCAATATATTTCGAATATAGCAGGCAAGCAAAAGCGATATGATACATCGCAATAGAGCTGGGCGATTAATCAATTTTATTGAATTTACAGACAATGTGTTTTTATGAAAATCGATTTTTTTTTCTGAGTTTTAATTTTCACCACCGACGCTCCCCTGTGAGCTGCTGTACTTCAGAGTAAGCTTAGCCCCGCCCCTCTCTCTCATCTTTAATTTGATTTTTAGTAGGGGAAAAAATCTATTTAAATCGAAAATCAGATTTTTTTTTTTTTTTTTTTAAATCGAAGATTTTTTTGGGGGGGGGGCCATATCGCCCAGCTCTACATCGCAATATCGATATTTTGTTCCACCCTTACTGGAGAATAGGGCTGCCACGATTAGTCGACTAGTCACGATTATGTCGACTATTAAAATAGTCGACGACTAATTTAATAGTCGATTAGTCGTTTTTTTTTTTTCTTTGTTTTTCTCTCCAAACTGCTGCGACTGCCTTTCTGTCCTGGACGCACATGCGCAGTAGTGGAAACCGGGGTAGGTAGTGGACGACATCTCAGGACATTATACAGACAGGCTCTGGTTTCATGGCTACCCCGCTACAGAACTCAAAAGTGTGGGATCACCAAGAAAATAAAAGTGAAACGCGTGCAATGCAATATCTGCAATGAAGAACTTGCCTTCCTCGGCAGCACAACCGCGATGCACGAGCACCTGAAAAGGAGGCATGTTGTGGCTGATTAAATGACGAAGAAGCTAAATTGCTATTTAGCTGCTAAAATTAGCGTAAACAGAGCGTTAACTTAGTACTTAACTTACTCATCTTGATAGCTTTAAAACAGAGGTCACTAATAGGCGGACCGCGATCCGGATCCGGACCCAGACGTTGTCACAAATGCCGTCCCAAACCGATAAACTACAGAGAAGGATTTCATTCTGACAGTGGCTTCTGTTTTCAGTGCTTTTCGGTGCAGTAAACTCACAGATCAGTCATGTGTGGTGTAAAATCACCAAACGCTCTCCTCTGCCAATCAGATCTGTGCAGACCGCTGCCCTGGCTAGAGAATTGGGACGCGGACGGGGAAAAACGCCTTTATAAAGAGATAGGGAGCCCAAGAACTGGCAGAAAAACAAGATCGGTCAGAAACTAAAGACACACTGAGTGCGACAGAGAGACGGTAATGTACACAATATCTGGACAGAGAGGCATTTTTTATTAATATACTTTTTTTTCATAATAGTTCAAACAACCTCACAGTTGAGATGTTTCATAAATGCCAGTGCCTTATCCTTATTTTACACAGTTGTTTACACTTTATGCTAAACAGTAAAATAATTGTCTGTTACAACAAGCTGCATATTTCATTAAAGGTTTAATGAACTATGATTTTAATTGTTTTTATTTTTAGTTAGCATATAGCTGAAATCTAATGATGGTTGTGTAATAGCAGCTGCATTCTATTGTGATAAACTGTGTTTTATATTCAATTAACGTATGATCCGATTAGTCGACTAATCATAAAAAATAATCGGTGATTAGTCGACTATAAAAATAATCGTTTGTGGCAGCCCTACTGGAGAACAAATCCAATTATAGAAAGCCTCATGTTTCTTGGCACTGGTGTATCGCCTTCACCAGTGCAACACTCGTGTGGCTTTCCAAGACATACCAGTACAGACCAGTCCACCTCTCTCTACTATTAATACCGCTGATAAGGAGTTTCTGCTTCCTAAGCGACATTTCTTTATATGGTCAAAAGGAGCTTCATGCCTTTGAGTCCAGCTCATCCATGGAGGTGAGTAGGGTCAATTGGAGCTTCCTTATCTCTGCTCTCGCTAGATATGACAGCGGCTGTGTTTTTTTCACACAGCACAGTTCACACACAGGGATCTGAGGCAAGAAAATCGAGCACAGTCAGCTCAAGAACAGCTCCACCGGGCAAAGTCTAGATCTGCTGAAACTGGGCATTGCCAACTCAGCTGAAGTCCCGAGAAAAACGGGACAGAAAGTCAGTGCTGAGGTTCGTTACGCCCCTTTTAGCCTCAGGTATCACCTGAAGAAAGAAGGAACATGGACTTTGGACATCTTCAACCTTTGAGCAGCACGTTATCACCCGCACACCTGATAACAGCTCAAAAAATGCAATGACGCTTCATTCACGTGACCTTTCATCTTCAGGCCAATGTTCCCAAGGGCAGAGAGGAGCGTTAAGAACACTACACCTTCAATCAGAACTTAAGAAAGCTTTTCAAGAGTTGCTCCACAATTGTGGAAACTAAATGTAGAAAGAAGTTTAAACAGGTTTTGCCTCAACAGTGCTGCTATAAGGTTTAATACCTTTTTATCCTGAGCATTGTTTTGATAAATTAATGTACTGTCCAATTGCATTTCTACACAAATTATCACAATTGAATATGGATTTTTACATTTGTTAGACATTTTAAAGTAATGGAAGAATAAACTTTTCATGATTACAGTAAATTCAGAAAAATACCTCAAGCTTCCATATAATCACTGTAATATTAAAAAATATAAAAATATATATTTATTCTGAATTTACTGTAATAATGAAAACTGTTTATTCTTCCATTACTTTATTTAGCCTAACAAAATATATTTTATTTTACAAATAAATATTTTTCTAACAAAAAATATTTAATTCTGGTCTAAAATAACTTTTTATAAATACAACGACTTTAGGTTCTTAGAACATTTAATCTGTCAACTTTTCTGGAAGTTCCTGTACAGGTTTTCTTGAATATTGTTTTGTCACATTTATGCATTTATTCTGACAACTGATTACTGGCTTTTCACATAAAATACTCTACTTCATGTTAAAAAAATGTATGCCAGTAGTTACAAAAGCTGGAGGTTCTTCAAAAAGCAATGAGCTTAATTTGAAATTATCGATTTCAAGTTGAAGGGAATTTTTAATTTGTCCCTCATTAAAAGATCAAATATAAAATGGCACATTAATCTAGATTATTTTATTTTGTTACTTTTGAATGGGCATTGTGGGTATTTAAATCATAGTGAGCAGAGTTTCCTGTAATGCCAACAACACTCAGATTAAATAGGAGCTTAAAGGAGCCGAAAAAAAAAAATCAAAGTTTAGTTTGGGTTACTAAGAATAACAAAAGACACTACTTACTAATATAAACATCTTCACCAGATGTGGCCGGTCAGAAATTTCATATTGAGGCTCTACTGATTCCTAGTGTTTTTGCTGTCATTTAAAACCCTGTATCTCCATTTTTGCCATAATGTAAATCTGGTGGTTGTTCTTTATATTGTGTCAAGTATTTATTGAATGGACCAATAGAAATGCTCCAAAATTACCTGGAATAAAACTATAAAACTATAAAAATATTTTGTTTTAAATGATTGAAAGCTTGTTCAGCATCAGCACAATGAGGTGATTTCAAATGGGAAATGAAAGCCAAAGACAGAACAGGATCACTTCCTCTTCTCTACAGACTGCCAACACTTCTGACACATCAGCTGGAGATCACATGACCAAAAAAAAGGGGGGGAAAAAAAGCTCCTCATATCTACTAATATTAAACCACAATCATTTAATATTAAATACAAAACCCCAATCGTGAATCTAAAATCCAAAAGCATCACAAGATGTTGTCCAGCACAGTAATCCTGAGATGCAATAAAACAGCAGAGCAGATCAGAAGGAGCACAGGAACATTACTGATAATTACTACATTCAGAATAGTTTTGGCAAGCGCTGGGGGTTTCCTGTTCCATAAATAGTCCAAGATCTGAAGGGAGGTTTTGCCCAAAATTCAAAGACAGTCCCTGACCACAAAGCACACACAGAGGCTGCATTCAGTGAGGCACACGTGCAGAATTTCCTAGAAAAGGAACTGATTTGATGGCTGCTCTTGGTGATTCTGCACACCAGCTAAGAGTAGCTTGGATTTTTTGGAAAATTGGACTTACCCAGTGGACGAGATGACAGGTTCCACAAATCCGTGATCCAAAATGGCAATGTGGGCCCAAAGTCCGAGACAGTAGAAGGAGAGAAACAATATATTTAGAGCAAACCACAAATATGAGTTAGATTTAGCTAAAAAACTAAAATAAATCATATAAAGACATTCCAATACTGTCATCTGACCACAGCAAATGCATTTATTCTATGTTTTTGAGTGCAATTGTGATGGATTTGAAAATATTTTAAAATAGTTTATATATGTTTATATTAGTAGCACCCAAGTTACCTAGTAGCCTATACTTCTATAAAAAAATTTAATCAGTACAATGTTTTCTAAACATTACGACGTTTGGTTCTTTGAATTCTCAATGTGTCAGGTTTTCTAGACATTCCTAGAACATTTTCTAATTCTTTTTAACTTTAATTTATTTATTCTCACAATCAGATACAGACTTTTCACATTTGGTAGGCATCATTAAAAAAGCAAAGAAAGTTTATTTTTTTAAACTTCATTTAAACATTAATAAAAACCCTCATTTAATTAAAGTGGAAAACATATACTATCACATTCATTAAACAATTTATAATAAAACCAGATTGCATTGCCCTGCAACAGCTGGATAGGAAATAAGCAATTAAAACTCTAATTAAGAAAGTGTAAGTAGAGTGTGGACAAAATGCAGAGATTTGTAACCTTACTTTTTTTTTTTATTGCAGAGAGTAAGAACCTTAAATATGTTTTGTCTGCTTAACTTACTTGCAGAAAATGAGAAATGGCTAAAATAACAAAAAAGATGCAGAGCTTTCAGATGTCAAATAATGCATATTCATAACGTTTTAAGAGTTCAGAAATCAATATTTGGTGGAATAACCCTGGTTTTTAATCACGGTTTTCACACATCTTGGCATGTTCTCCTCCACCAGTCTTACACACTGCTTTTGGATAACTTTATGCCACTCCTGGTGCAAGAATTCAAGCAGTTTAGTTTGGTTTGATGGCTTGTGATCATCCATCTTCCTTATGATTATATTCCAGATGTTTTCAATTTGGTAAAATTTTTAAATAGTTCTTTTTCAGAGCTGTATACTTGCTATCGGGGTAACTGTTAAGTTTGTAACAGAGAAAGTGTTCTGCCAAAATTTCTAAACGTTCCTGAAATGTTGTTTTCCCTTGAAGGTTACAAACTTACCTTTTTTGGACCTTCTTTGGGGGAAAATCGTTGCTGAACGTTCCTAATCCGTTCTCTGTTAGTTTAGTTATCTAGAAGCTGCAGACACACCACAACCCTTTAGCCCTTTTTAACTTTTTGAGCTAAATTTATCCTAAAAAGAGAAGAAAGTCTTGTAGCTCACAGATTTCAGTTCCTGGGCTGCCAGATGTTGGATGTGTTAGGTTAGGGTTAGGGTAAAAGACGAGGCTAAAGTTAGCTTCCTCTTCGCAGCTGTTTATTGGAATTCCCCGTTCCACCTTAAATAGAGCAGCAGCTCCCCAGTGGCGCCTGTTCTGAGTGGAACCGCTGTAAACGTATTGTTCCAATGTAACGGCTGCAGGATTTAAGGTGGAATGTTGAATTCGAGTACAAGCATTTTTTTTCTGCAGTTGTGTGCAGGAGTTTTCAGACCTGATAGTTTTTCTTTTACTAATTTTAACCTATTTTATTGCAGAAACAACATTTTAACGCTATTTAATCTGCACATTTAAAGAATAAGACTTCTATTTAATTAGTTTAATTAGCTGTTTATGTTGCATCTCCTCTAGAAAAGGTGACCTAAGTTAGTTCCTCACAAAAAAACAGTGTAAAAGTGTGTTGAATAAAGTCACCTGACTCCGCTTGGGCACTCAGAGCTCTCAGATGATCCCTCAGGTAAATGTCAGCACAGGTAAACGGCCAGCAGTCCCACCATACAGCGCTTATAGCACCTGGTCTCGAGCCCTGTACCTGAGCACAGTCCCGCTTAGATCCTCAAGCACTCAGGCTTCCTTCTCAGCAGGAACTACGAGGCCACGCCCACTCTTCAGCTCCCTTAACTTCATTCGTTGCTGGCGAGCTAAGTCTCGTTCTAGGCCCGCCTTACCTCCGCCCATAAACTGTACCTCACTAGAGGCTCCGTTGTCAAGGCCGCGTTCCAATATGAGTGAGCACTTTTAAGAGCACTATAAAACGTGCTCGCGTCTTAAGCACAAATAGTTTCTACAAAAGTCTTATAAACTGACCAAATTCTTCATGCAGCATCTGCATAGATACATGGGAAATTGTATGAATTATGCTTGGCCACTACTTAGGCTACATTCACATTAGCAGGCTGAAGTGACTCAAATCTGATTTCTTGCTCAATGTGGCCCACATCAGATTTTTTAATGGCTGTGTGAACGTGCAAAAATCCGATTTGTGCTTCTCTCTCGTGCCCAAACATATCTTGGTGCAGCTGTGCAGCTATAGCTGCAAAAACAGCAAAAGCAAACCGCCTGTTCTTTTTTTACCTCCTCGACCTGAGCATGAACTACAGACCAGCTGTTTACTGTTTCTCCACTCCAGCAAAAGATGCTCCACACATGAGCTGCTAACGCATCCATTTGCCTTTATAAAGCTACGAGTCGTCTCTCAAATATGACGTTTCATGTTATTGGTGAAGAAGGAGATGTTTATATACGTATTAATGTGCACATGTGAGATGTTTCAGGGCCAGATTTGTCCACATTACACATAGAAACAGATCACTTACATTTGTGAATGTGAAACGTCAACGCCAAATCTGATCTGAGCAAAAAAACGGATTTGAGAAATGTGGCTTATAATGTGAACATAGTCTTAGGTAAGCCAATAAACTGCACTGCCTGAATAAAAAAGTCAACATCTGGATTAAACCAAACAAATAGGTACGAACCCCTTACTGGATAATTACAGCATGGGTGATTTTGTTTCAGCTGGCAACAAGTTATTTAACCCCAACTGGAGCAAGGAGTTGCTTCACATTTCCTAAACAATCATGGCAAAGACACATCCCGTGATCTTGGAAAAGATTGTCTGTTTGAGAAGGGTCAAATCACTGGCATGCATCAAGCTCAAAAAATTACTAAAATTGGGTTAAGAACTTTCCAACGCATTATTAAATCATCTTCGAGAAAGAAATGTGGCCGGAAAAAAGTCCTGAATGATGGTGATCGGCGATCATTTAAATGTTTGGTCAGATAAAAAAAAATATATATATATATGTTTAATATGTTATGTTGTTCTGGATGGTGTGGCTGTGTCCCTATTGGTGTGTACACCATCTTAAGGTGTCCTGAATTGTGTCGCGGATGCTTTAGAAAGAAAAGGTTGGTGTATTCGAAGCTTTAAGATGTGCCAGATGGCGTGGTGGCCTTTTTATAACGTGGTGTTGGCTGTGCTTGTAATGGCTAGGGGCCGGCCGAGTGCTTCTTCGGCCGCCAGGGGGAGGTCTTGAGCCCCTAATCAGACCTGATCCACTCCACCTGGGTTTGCCCCTATATAAACCCTGAGATTCAGGTCCTCGGGGCTGGATCTTTGAAGCTCATGAGAGTGAATCTCTGCCCGATTTTTCTCTGAGCTCCGGCTCTCATTTCCCTTCTGCTTCTATCCTTTATTTCCCTCTCGAGTTTGGTGTGGCTGTGTAGAGCTGTGTGCTCCACCGCTCTCCTCTTGTTCTCTGAGTCTTTGTTTGTTTGTTTGTGTGTGTGTGTCTGCTTTGAGATCTACTGTTCTGCCACTGGGTTCTACAACTCTCTGGGCTGGAGTGCCACCTATCTGTAGCACTCCAACCCATTACAGTGCTAGTCAAATATGTGTCAAATAGGATGTGCAGATGGTGTGCCAGGAGCTTTAAAAAGTGCTGGTTGATGATCCAGCAGCTTTATGATGTGGTGAATTTGACTGTTGTCACTGTGATAAAATTACTATTACTAATTACTAATTTCACCAGAATGATGTATGACCAAATGTCTAAATATATAATATATTTACTTAAATAACTGACATTATAAAATTGTTGATAGTATTATTTTAGGAATAGTAGCAAAATATATGTATTAAGTTTTTAACAGTGTTAAGTTTTATTCAACAGTGAACATCATTCACTAAATTGGCACTACCACCCATCACCACCAGATGTCAGTACAGACCAGAGCATAAAAACAAAGCAACGCACAGAAAGAACACCACGATGAACAGAGCAAAATATTATTACTCAAACAAATAATCATAAATAACAATTAACTCAATTATTTTTTATTGTTTTTAACTCTTGATCAGTGACAGCTGTGTATGACATTGTTAGGATGTACACTTAAAATATCCCAAAGCAAAACACAAACTTACCTATAAGAAAGAAAAAACGAATGTTTAATTTATGGCCTTCGTAGTTTGCAAGCCAGGTGACACCTGAGAATTCAGATCTAGCACTTATTGCTGGTTTGATTTTACAACAATATCCAGATACTAAATGTGAAAAAAACACATGAGGTTGCATAATTATAGGCTGTACATCAAAGGGAAAATATATGAAGGTTCATTTACCCATTTATGTTATTTTTTCTTTTCACTATCTGATGTAGAGGATCTGCAAGAGTCATTTGTGCAACAAAAGTTGGTGAAACTTTAGGAAAACACATCAATAATTCTTTAGTTAGACTAAATAGTTCATGAATTATTAATTGCTCATGAATTATTACATTAAAAAATACTCAACAGGCAACACTACTTCAGTGTAAGACAAAACAGCATATAACAAATCATAGAAAGGCACAAGAACGACTTGTTTTTCTACTCTTGGAGTAATCTACTGGCTGCGACCTCGGACAAAAATTGTGGCCATCTCCTCAGAATGCTGGATTGAATCTCCAGTCTTGTAGGTTTTAATCAAATATACTTTATATATGTACTTAGGGGTGTTGAGTTCTGTACAAATGTTATCAAAACCTTCTCTCAGATATGCTACAGGCTCACTGACAGGACCAACCACACCTCGGTTATACATGAAAATGCTAATTGTCTCTAAGCCTGAAAAATCAAAGACTACATCTTGCTTTCATGGCTGAACCAGACTTTCCGACCGTCTGCTCTGTCTGTCTCTCAGAGATTCGCCTTTGGCTCCATGTCTGCATCGGTTGTACCAAAGTTTGATGGCACAACATCGGTATGAAGTTGTGTGAGAGAGATACAGGGGAGGGCCTGTGCAATCATGACACATTCCTCCTGCTGTAACAGTGCCTCTTCAGGTCCAGTTGCAGGTCCTGTTTCCGCCGCCCCATCTGGGGCCTCAAATGAGTCTCCTCCAAGCTCGGCCAGCTTGATGTAGCCCTTGCTGCCTGAGCGGTCGAGCCTCGGACAGCTGAACCTCCGAGACCTTTCTTCCTGGCGTCCGCCAGCCAGGTCGGAAAGAGCATTCAGGGACAGGTGGGAACCTAAGATCCTAACCCCAGGGCTAGGCTGCAGCAGCTGCTGCTGTTGGTGTGCTCTCGATCCTACCTGAACCTCACTTGAAAGTTTAGAGTCCTGGGATGCTGACAAAGCCGGCCTTGAAACTTCCGCCTTGGTTTGCACGGAAGTACTGATTAGCTCTGTGGAGCTCTGGCTTGATGACTGCAGCTCCTCTTTTGGACTGCAAGGGACTCTGTCCCCAGAAGAGTCTCTCTCTCTGGCCTCCATTTCACGGTTGTTGAGCTTGATCACGGGCAAAGTGAACGCGTTGACCGAAGAAGCGACTATGGAGCGAGTTTCCCAGTCTTTTGGAGTGGAGTTTGGCTCCTCAAACCTGGCCTGGTCCCTGTAAATGCTGTATATTGTATCAGTAAGCGACTGCCTTTCCCTCGACCAGCTGCATTTCCTGGCACAGGAGGGCCTCCTTAGTCCAGGAAAGTCCAGGCCTTTGCAGGATATACTGGATGGCCAGGAACCCCTGGAAGGCATGGGGTTGCCATATGCGCCTGGCTTGTCACTGGTCCTGGATTGCGAGCTGCTCAACAGCCCATTGAAAGGAGCACAGTCTTTGGACCGTAGGCTGTGGATGTCAATGACGGTAGAGTAAATGTCCCTCAAGTTGATGATCTTTGTCTTCTTGTCACGGTTCTCGTGTAGCACGGCGTTGGCGCAGATGAACAGGAAGATGCCAATGCCCATGACCAGTGGCCCGAACACTTTGAGGTTGTCTGAGTACTGGTAGTTGGAAAAGAAGTCTTCAAAGAACCCAACATGTCGAGAAGCAGGAGGAATGGGCTTGGTAGAGTTAATTGTAGCATCACTGCCATTCAACTGTGCTTGTAGCTTATTATTGCTTGTGATGTTTGAACCCTGTTGAGAGTTTCTGGTCGAGTTGCCCGGTTGTCTCACAGGCTTCACCCTCTGTAAGCTGACAGTATGGGCCAGGTTCTCTCTGGGCCAGTAGCCCAGGACTGCCATGGCTATTCCCACCATCAAGACCAGGACTCCGAACGCAGCTGCCATGCCTGAAACAGAGCACAGGTTCAGCTTCCCCTTTACTACAACAATGTCATTCTTCCTCTTTTTTCTGGCTTTCCTCCTTCGCTTGTTTTCTGCCCGGTTCTTGGTGCGCAGTGAATCCTGGCGCCGGGTAATCCTCAGGAGGCCGCCTGTGGCTATCATCGCGCCTGCTGGACGATGGAGCTTTTACTCATCCTGCAGGGGAACAGAAATTGGTAGATATATTAAAGAGTGAATGGGTTCTTCACCTTTTAAATGGTATTTAAAAAAAAATCACATTTAATTTAATATTTTTTCTTGTTTAATGTAATACGCAGATGACTTGACACTCAATCTTTGAGCAAGTCCAGAACTAAAGGATCGTTTTTTTGGTCTTCTTCTTCAAAGTGAAGGGGCTGTCACCTTTAATAGAGACCTCTAAGAGGGAACGACTGCAGAAGTATACGCCGAGGTCCACCACTTACAGTGCTTTAAATGTCACCAGTGCCAAAAGGGACCGAAATCTATATATACAAGGACTGCTCTGCATCTGTATCTGTAATTTAATTTATGTGATTTGATGACACCAACGACCCTGATGATCCCGATGATGCTCATCTGCCATTTCATTTGAATAAGCTACCCTTCCCCCCACACACAAGAGCTCATTTAATGTACAGATGGCTCCTAATAGCTTGATGATGCAACACTGCAATAAAGCGCCTTCCTCTTGGATTGCATAATTACAGGAAAATAATAAAGTTAATAATTCCCAGTAATCCTTTTTTTTTTTTTTGGAACGCTTTCAGTGAGTTTTTGGCTTTTGCAGCTTTTTGGTTTTGCCTGAACATTCAAATCATTGGGAATACATAAATCATGATGTTTCTATGATTAATTACAAGGTCTTCGCCCTTCTACTTTCTCTAAAAGTCTCTGTTTTTGTTGTGTTTTATGACAGGTAGCACAAGCGACAAATCCCAAGCTGCCTCATCGCATATACACACTCCAATCAATAAACCAACTACTTTGCAAAGACGCCATTGCTTAATTGCGCTGAATAATGTACAATTCACCCCTGCCTTTGCCAGTAGGTGATCCATTTGCCTAATCAGTCATAATTATGTGTGGCTTAGGGCGAAGGTTTCATGAATTATTCATGTCGTAAATGTCTTTGGGCACAGCTGCTGTGGAGCTCTGTTTTTTTGGAAATGTCAGAGCCTTAGAATGACAGTCTGTTGGGAATGTGAGCTTGAATGCTGTGGTCTGAACCCCTACTGGAGTGCCATAACAGGACCAGGGGTTAGTAGTCTCCAATACTGAAAGGCGCAAAACAGATGATTCACATTCACAATAGACTACATCAGTATGTAGGACTATGGAGTATGATTACAAGCTTTTACAGATGAACAAAGGTGCAGCTGGCCACTTTGTAGTTTTCTGTGCTGCATCTCAATGGTGTCTGCACTCTTCTAAGACTTGCCGCTCTTTTCCCTGAGGTAGAAGAAAACCTAAGAGCTTTTGTTGGGTGTTCCAGAGTCAGAATAAATTGCGTACCAGATTCAGTGGAAAATATACAGCAAGAAGACCTTGAACTTACTGAAGAAGCTATGTCGTCCATTTTTCTCATATAGGATAAGAAAAAAAACATGGACACAATTACATCAGGAATTTCACAGATATTATCTCACATTAGCTAATAGCTAGCTACTCTTACATCACTCTCTCACAACTTTATCTTCTAAACTTGTATCAAGCATTAAAGTTAAAAAATGACAGTATTGAACTGCTCTGTTGGATGTGGTGACCTTAGTCTGCTAGCTGGCTAGGCTAGCACTAGTAACTATTGCAAAATACCATAATAATGTGGCATTTGATGTGCTAGCTTAGCTATCATGCTAAATCAGGGTCCACACTAATATCTGCCAGTGTAGCATAAACTAGCCAGAATGTTAAATGTCCTATATGGATGTCTGGATCTCTTTTAGCCTTTTCTGGATCTCTTTTAGATTTTATTACAGAGAGTGTAATTTGTCCTGTTTAACTGGATAAAGTCCAGTATATTTTGAATAAAAATAAAATTATATACTGTATCAAATCATTTTATTTTTATTTTACAATATACTGGATTTTATTCAGTTAAACAGGACAAATTACACTCTTTGCAATAAAATATGTCATAGGCAAATATGCCACTGTTCTTTGAGCGCTCACAATACTCACAATATGCTCCTTCATATCTCCACATTGTGGCACTAATCTAATGAATAGGGTAAACCTGCGGTGAAGAATATTGGTTGTTAAATTCTGTTACACCAGTAACTCGTTGCTTCCTTGTATTTGCTTATGTAGAAGTATTTAACACTTCACTTGGATGGTCATTTGATGTCCTCTTTGATGCTCAACTGACATTCAACTAACATTTAACTACATGTCTATTACATGCAAATGAACTAAAAGGTGAAAGTAAATGATTCTCTATTGAATATAACCCTACATTCAACTCTTATCCAAACGCTTATCTTAATATTTTAGGATTGGGTTTAGGGTTAGAATTTAAGCTTAGGGTAAGTGTTAGGTGTAGGGTTAGATTTTAGGGTTGATTAAGGGTTAAGGTTAGGGTTAGGTGTAGGGTTATGTTCTATTTTAAATAATTTACATTCAACATATGCTTAAGTTAAATTTAATGGACATTGAATTCAGTGTTAGTTGAATGTCAGTTGAGCATCAAAAAGGCCATAAAATGGACCATCCGAGTAAAGTGTTTTTATCCTCTTCAGTAACACAGATGCTGTGAAGTATCGGAGAAAATGTTCTTGTTATATATTAAGTATTGAGGAACCGCAGTATTGTGATTTCATTGTCATCGACGGCAATGTATTATGATAATATTGTATCATGAGATGTCCTTTGATTTCCACTCCTAGTACTAAGTATTGAAGAGTTTTCAAGTAGCTTTTTTTTATAGTTTTAAGAATCTACCACTTCTTCTAATGCTAGTGTTGTCTGCTGTTGTCTAAATATTACAGTAAAAACTGTGCATTATGGAAACGTCTTTAAATGTTCATGATACAACATTTTTACCATATTGCTCATTTCTGAACATTATTCCTTTATAAAATCTCAAAATGATTTGTGAGATCAAACTGCTTGTCTCTCTCTCTATCTGTTCCTCCAGAGCGAAGGCGGAAGAACAATACATAGTACACACACATACAAACACACACACACACTCCCCCATACACACATAGACACATACACACACACACAGCAAGTCCATATGCCTTCTTCAAAGGGCCGGTGTGTGCAAGCTTCACAGTGCTGGTCTTCAGAGCGTTTGTGTTGGCTGCAGCGCTGGGCGATATTTCGGCAGACCGCCGCACATCTCTCTCTCAGCCTCTCTCTCGCCTCTCTCCAAAGGACAAGCCTCTCCTCAGGCCTTATGTGTATAAAAGCACGGAGGCCAAAAAACAATACTAACACACTCCCACGCCTGTACACATATAGCCAAGGCTCTTTATGTAGAGCTACGATCCATAAGCACAGTTCCTGCTCTCCAGACTCACAAGTCTTACACGGCGCTCTGCACTGACAGGGTCTTCACCTGTAGCCCCCTTTAGAGAGAGGGTCAGAGAGATGACTCACTGTGGTAGAAGAGCTGTCTGACTCCTCAGAGTCGAGGCACAGAAGCGCGTGAACTAGAAATCCCTGCAACTGCAATTTACTCTGGTCGCATCATGTTTTATAGGGCTGGGCAATATGGCTCTAAAATAATATCACGATAACAATATCACAAGATATTGATTCTTGATGAGCTGACAAAACATATTTTTTTATTCATCTCAAGTATATACCACTGCAACAAAATGTATATAAATCTGTTTTATTCAGTATAAATATAACAGTTTTACACATTCAGTATTAACAAAATCTAAAAATGTTGGTCTATTTTGTAAACAGTAACTTACCAAGACTATTAAATGTACTATAAATAAAACAACATACCAACAAAAATCTACCACATACCATATTTTTTAGATTATAAGACGCACTAAAAATCCTTTAAATTTTCCAAAACTCAACAACGTGCCTCATAATCTGGTGCATCTTATGTATAAATTCTACCATTATGGTATTAAGGAAAAGTAAAGCCACTCCACAAAAGCGTTATAAGGGTTTTTAGTGAAATTCCTCCAGCACTAAGGCTGCGTGCTTTCACCGTTCAGATGTGAGTATATTGGATTGTAGTCTGCATGTTTCCAGGTTAAAACAAGCTACATGGGAAGAACCGCTAGCTGCTAGCGCCCTGGATTACCGGAGCACTACCGGAACAGGGTTCCTCAGTGTATCGCTGTCGGATGGCATTTGCATCCCGCTGGTGTCGCGGTTAGCGGCTAATGCTAATGCTGCTGCACCCAGCCTTAGTTGCTGGACAAACTCACCCTTACACAAAATATTGGAAATCTAAGCTTACTGTAAATAAACAGACGTGCTTTACTCACCCAAATAAACTGTTTCAGAAGAGATATCTATGTAGATTAACATCCAGCCGGCGCTCGTTTGACTTTGAAAGAGTATTTTTTAAGAATTACAGTTTTGTTCACTTAGGTGCTTCCCCCAGCTTCCCCATTAGAAGGGAAACATGGCGACACCCTTGCTCACTTCAATGTAGCCATCCTTGTTAGTTTCTCTTAATGCGCCTTATAATCCAGTGCGCCTTATGTATGAAAATAGACCAGAAAATAGACATTCATTGATAGTGTGCCTTATAATCTTATAGTCTGAAAAATATGGTACATATAGACTGCAACCAAACAATTTAAAGTGAATACAGCAAATGGCCAAACAAATCAAGTTTTGTTTTTTTATCGTGTCAAAAATGTGGTGATATTATGGCATATGATATGGCACACCCCAAGTAAACCCCTACAAGTCCCTGTCAAAGTCCTTATAGACAAGTCTGTTAACTCTGCAGCCATGTTTGCTATGGCACTGAGCAGTTAGCCCCAATTATACAAGACCACCCACCTATCTCTATGAAACTACAGACTCAAACTACGGATATATTTTAAATCTGATAAAACCTAATAGAACAGTTTGAATCATTTGGCTCAATAATGGACAAACATTTTGATTTGATTTAATTTGAATAATCGCTAAACTGTAACTGCAATGCACTAAACAAAGTGCTGTGGACAGACAAGAGTAAGGCTGGCCACTCACTCACTTCACACTTACTGTAGTTTGGTCACCAAAAGTGAAAAGCACAATAGATTACATATTTCCTTATTAAATGTATTTTTAAAATCTTCTGTGCATTTAAAATGCATTTAAATCCCACATTCAGCTGTTTCTATCCTTATAAAGTGATAAAGGAAACTATGGTTAGAAGCTGTAAGCTGTAGGAAGGAAAATGCCGTAAAATATCGGTAGTCAAAAAACAACAAGAGAACTGTTACAGTGTCCTCCTAATGCCTTGCAATCTGTATTTTACAACCATAAATAGGTTTTAAATGAAGAAAAAATGAATGCATGCCTCTAACATTGATTTTACCATCTGAATGTTCATCATCATCCATCATCAACAGTCTCACTGAATATAAGTACCCTGTTATACCAACAGATGACAAATGTACTGTTAGATATCTCGTTAACAAGATTACAGGTAAACTGAGGCAAAAACCTGGCTTTCTGTATTGAAAGAAAATGTGTTTTCTGATTACCACAAGGAGGAAAAGATTGCTGAAGAGACATTACTGTCTGTGGATGATGGAGAAGTGATTAGAGATATGCCAATATTCCTGCAAATACCTCTAAATCTTTAGATTCTGTTCATCACTGTGCTTTCACTCTTTCATTTCCGGAAACCCTGACAATACCCGTCACTGTGTACTCTATGAAAAGGTTGATTAGTCATCTCCGGCTGCGTGTCAGAAAACACACACGCACGCGCAGGCATACACACACACACGCACACACGTGCGCACACACACACACACACACACACACACTAGATTTAGACTGTAAAGCACAGGCTGGTCATAATGGCCTGTTTTGTTACTGCTAGATGTAATAATGCTCACTGATAATAACACAAATTATCATTAGAGTCGTGCCAGTGGCTGGAGTTTTAGTGTCAGGACCAGCTAGAATAGATGGGATATATACAGCCTATATCTGTATTTACTATTCATAGGTTGAGTAAAACGAACATTGTTGTACAGGTATAATAACTATGGACAACATTTCTCCCGAATTCCAAATAAAAATATAGTCATTTAGAGTATAGAGAAAAAGGGCTGAAATAACAAAAAAGTCATAGTTTTTAGAGTTCAGAAATCAATATTTGGTGGAATAACCCTGTTTTTTAATCACAGTTTTCGTGCATCTTGGCATGTTCTCCTTCACCAGTCTTACACACTGCTTTTGGACAACTTGATGGCACTCCTGGTAAAAATTCAAGCAGTTTAGTTTGGTTTGATGGCTTGTCTCCATCCATCTTCCTCTTAATTATATTCCAGAGATTTTCAATTTGGTAAAATCAAAGAAACTCATAATTTTTAAATAGTCTATTTTAGTCTAATTTTTTTCCACAGCTGTATTCTTTCAGAAGCTCTTTCGTAAGGTAATACAATAATGTTGGATGAGAAGTTGAATCTCCTCAGTAATTCATCTCAAATGTGTTCTATCAGATTGAGGTCAGGACTCTGTGCAGGCCAGTCAAGTTCTTCCACAGTCTTTCCTTATCCATGTCTTTATGGACCTTGCTTTGTGCACTGGTGAGCACTTACTTCTGAACAGGAAGCAGCCATTCCCAATCTGTTGAAACAAAGTTGAGAGCATGAAATTGTGTAAAATATCTTGGTAAGCTTTCCTTTTTTGGTAAGAGTTCCTTTCACTGGAACTAAGGGGCCAAGCTCAAGTCCTGAGAAATCAACCCCATGCCATAATCCCCCCTCTACCAAACTTTACTCTTAGCACAATGAGGTCAGACAAGCACCGTTCTCCTGGCAACTGCCAAACCCAGACTGGTCTATTGGATTGCCATATGGGAAAGTGTGATTCACCACTTCTGAAAACACGTCAACAGTGCTCTAGATACCAGAGATGCCAAGATTTACAACATTGCATTCGAAGATTTGTAATGTAAGATGATGTATATTATGTATTAACCATGTTTTCTGTATGAGATGGAACGATCCCTTCAAATTGAACCCTTCTGCTAAACCTCAGCAAACACACACACACACAGTAAGGGGTTAAGGTCCTTATGTCCACTGGTTCTCCGGCCTGCACTATTGGGTTTCAAACCTCTTCTGTTCAAACAGTGCAACTGTCCGAGATTTTATCATTTAAAAAATGTGAATCATCTGTTCCCACAACGCACTTGTCAAATTTATCCAACACGATGCTTCATTACACCCATTAAAATACTGTATTCAGAAATGTATTTGTATTACAGAGATTGCTGTGCTTTACAGAATATTAGAGTTGTTTAGATGGAATGAAGAGGACCTACACAATGTTAAACAGGTGGTTTCATAAAGGATTTTATATTACGGTTATTTATGATATTTAACTTTTTTTTACAGTTCATTTAGTCAATTATTTCCAATACTCTCATTATAACGTATAACATTAAAACTTTTAAGTACTGTGATATTCTCTTTTGCAATATGATTTTCAAACACAGTGTTCATTTTTATTTAGATTTTATAAATATGATAGTGTGTTTTATACTATATCACAATGTAATGTAACCTTGCTTACAGAATCGCAAAATAAATGGCTATATATTAAATCGTAAACTCTGTATTCTGATAGGAATCATACATCACAAGTTATTGGCAATACAAAGCCCTAGTAACTATCTCATCTGTTGCTGGCACAGCTTCCCTTCTGGGCTTAATGAAGCCCTCATTAGTCATTAATTAATAAAGTGATAAAGCCTCTATCTGCCTGTGGATCTTACATTTTTTTGGCACCTCGCTGAGTTTCTGCTTTCTCGTGTAAGTGCAGTTTAACTGCCCAGACAAGCAGGTCCTGGAGTCAAAAATTTAATAAGCGGCTTGTGTGTGGCGTACTGTTCAGAACAGCCCTTTTGGCCTTCCGACCCATTTTTAGTTACCCACTCTCATTGTTCATGGTAATTTTAATAAAGCGCACTCCTGTGCTCTCAGCCAAACGCTGAACATTTAAAATGATGGCAAGCACAAACCGCAGTTTCCCAGTCTACTCACTTAATGAGGAAACCGGACTGATCCAGGGTATAAGCTGAGAGTCTGAGGTGGAACTGCACATCCAGTTCGTTCTTAATATCTTACAGCAGAAAAGCAAGCAAGTTCCATACAGCAGATATGTGTTCAGCTTCTGAAGCTCATAACAGAAAGCCTGCAGGTTTCAGGAGACCACAACCAGAATAGAACATTTCTAGTGGAGGCTGTTTTGGACTTTTTGGAATAATTACAGGAAGTTGAGGTTTGTTTTTGGCTATTCCAATATCTAACTCCAACAGGTATGAAAATATTAATGTCTTTACTAATGTATTGGTGCAAAATACCACACACAGGATGCCTTAAAGGAGAACTCCAGTGTAAAATTGACTTTTGGTGTAGTAAAACAGGATAAAAAGTACTTACCTTTGATGAATAGCACACCTAAGTTCACCCACAGCGCTCAGAGATCCAGAAATCTACAGACTGAGTGACACTGGGCATAATTTGCCCGATAAATAGCTTTTTCCACCATTATCCAGTAGCTCAAAGTAGCTCCACACCTCCTTGCACCAGCTGCTAAGAGCTAAAGCTAGAGTTATAGGATATAAACAGAAGTTTTTAATAAGCTTCTTGTGCATGTTTTAAGTTATTAATGCCTCGTGTTAATTGTCAGGGTTCTCTGAATTCTAGCAAGTAAGTGTGGAGCTACTTTGAGCTGGATAACGGAGGAAACAGCAATTTATCGTGGCAAATTATGCCCCATGTCACCCAGTCTGAAGGGTTTTGGACAAACTGTTAAAATTTCTGTTTGTGTGCTATTCATCAAAGGTAAGTACTCTTTATCGTGTTTTACTACACCAAAAGTCCATTTTACACCAGAGTTCTCCTTTAAGAGACCTGTGGAGTCCATGCTTTCAATGGACAGATTTTCTGAAGGGGAACAAAGGATTAGAAGTATATGAAGAAGTATTAGGAAGTGTTAATCTTATGGCTGACTGGTGTACAGTACACTGTATCCCCAAATGCTTTTGTATTTTAAAGAACCAAACCCATGATTACCCAATGCCAGGAATGGCAGTTAGACAGATAGGCCACCTGGAGCCCCAGACATGGATTTTTGTGGATTTATGGATTTATGCTCCACTGCTTTTTGTACAGGTATAATATTGGCACTCATACACACAACACTTGCATCTTGTGAAACCCAGGTATCAAACCCACAAACATGTAATCAATAACATTAAACATTAAATGCTAAACCACCACTGCCCCCTGTGGCTGGTTCCCTATGAATTATTGTAATTAGTTACTCTGATTACTTATGATTAAAATTGCTCTCTATTCATTGAGGATTTTGTGTAAAATAAACAACACTATCAGATACAATAGATTATTTTTAGATCTATATAGTTATTAGTCAAAAGCCTTTTTTCAAAAACAAAAGAAAATTAAAACAAAAACAAAAAGGAAAATAAATAATGTATTAAAAAAAAAAGGCAAATAATTAGTGAGGGGGTCTACCTGCTAGACCATGTCTGGAACTGTCAGGCGAGAGATTCCTGTTATAGAAAACAGACACAAAAAAAAAAAAACAAGGATCCAAATGCTAAAGAAACAATGGGACTGGAGTAACACATAACCTGTCTAACGTTGGACGTACAACCATGGACGAGGAACACAGGAACAAGGAAAACCATTTATACACACAAAAGGGGACAGGAAACAAAAAAAAACCTGAGCGTGGGTAACAAGGGGGCGGAGCTACAAACAAACAGGTGAGCAACAGGGACGGGGACACAGGAAAACACAGGGCACGTACAGAGGAAGGTAAATAAACACAGGAACAGACCAGAGAGACGAAAAAAACAAACAGACAAGAACGTTGCAGGACATTGCTACCTTCTTTAAAGCAAACATATTTATTTTCTGATATAAAATGGTGTCTATTGACTTTTGACTCACTCTGTATATGTATATACAGTAAATAGCATACTAAAAATACAGGGATTGTCAGCAGATTTGAACAGAATTCATTGGGCCAACATGCCGTAATATTAATAATTTCCTTCACATATCACATTTTTTTTTTCTAATAAACAACACTGGGCAGATAAATTCTACCTCTAGTAGATGCACCAGGGCACTTCCTGCCATGTAAATATTGCACATGCACACATTACGATGACATGCTGACATGCTGACATGCTGACACAACTTACTGTATATTTGTATATATATATATATATATATATATATATATATATATATATATATATATTATGCAGCACTACTTATACTAGGTACTATACCTTTCCAGTCTTGCAGTAAACACATGATGCTAACTCTAATTGTGACAGAATCTGTCAGCATGCTCTGCATACTGTCTTACTGTCTTACTCAACCCAGAGGAACACTGAGATACATAGAAAAAACAGAGATATATTTCACTGCTTCTAATATTTCCAACTTAAACCGCCCTGTACTTTTTGTCTTACATTAGAACACAGCTGTCAGCATTGTCGGCTCACAGATGGGTGGAGCTTCAGTGGCAGGTTCAGAACTGTCAGCTCGAGGAGATGGTGATGTGTGAACAGCAGTGTGAAGAGAGAAAAGGTGTGAAGTAACAGGGTTGGGCAGTTGGTTGGACGGTTGGATGCATTTGCATGCAAAAATGGGCAATTTTGGTGTTAAAGCCTGGTGCTGTTATATGAAGTGGAGTCAGCTTCCCACAGAAACAGCGCTCCTGTCCCAAATACTGTCTTTAAACTACTGATTTTAAAGGACGTGTACATTTATTAAGACTAATACACAGTCATATCTGATAATGCCATCCTTGTTTCTACACCCGCTGTCCATTTATTCAGCTCCTATGTCTTTAAGTTGTAGGCATTTTTGTGTGGTGGGTTATTCTCAGCACTAAAACTAACATGCTGGTGGTGTATGAGGTGTTGGTGTGTGTTGTTCTGGTTCGAGTAAGTGGATCAGACACTGCAGCAGTGCTGCTGGTGTTTTTAAACATGGAGTTCACTCACTGTCCTCGGCATAAAATGATGTTATGTAATAACAAAAGTTTGGGAGAAGGACCACGCCCGAACTCTACGTTCTAACTCCACCCCGTATCAATCAACCGTCCTATAAATACCTCCCCTAACTAACTATCTCTCGTGACGAAAGTTCGCAACCCACCTCCTCCCCAACAACCCCCTTTTTCTACTCTTCCACTTCTCATTAAATAAAAAGGGGGGGATATAACTGCACGCTTCTTCAAGCATGCAGTTCAGAACTCCAGCCCAAATTTCCCTGAGTTCCCTCCCCTTTTTCCTTCTTCTTTCTCTACTTCTTTAGGCGTGGTCCGCACTTAGCAAATAGACATTTCTAACTAGCTTGGTCTCTGATATAAAGTCAGAAAGAGAAGCTCATCTGTTGCTGCGGAGTTTCAGGTTGATCATCCTCTAGTGCTTTAGCAATGGTCACAAGACGCTGCCCACAGGACGCTGCCCACAGGACGCTGCCCACAGGACGCTGTAGGTTGGATATTTCTGGTTTGGGAAATATTTTCAATCCTTCATCAACACCTCCAGCAGCACTGCTGCATCTGATCCATTTATACCAGCACAACACACTCTACTAACACACTAACCAGCATATCAATCTGCAGTGTAAGAAAAAGGTGCTGAGAATGACGCACCCAAATAATAATAATAATAGCTGTCTGTGGTGGTCCTGTGGGGTACTGACCATTGAGTAACAGGGAGAAAGGAGGAACGGACACAGAAAAACAGATACTCGACTACAGGCTAGAATTATAGAACTACAATGTGTTCCTATATGATCAATGGAGCTGCTAAAATGGATAGTAAATGTAGAATTAAGTGTAGAAATTCATCATCCTTGTCAGATGTTGTAGTTCAGTTCTAGAGGAAGGAAAAGTCCTGCAAGAGAAAGCATTGTCTTTCCCTTTAATGGATAGTTTAAGGGTGGTTCAGTCAGATATATGTATTTAAGCCTCAAGAACCTGTAATTTTGAATGTAATATTATACATTAAGAGGGGATATGGATAAGCCAAATCAAATGCTACAGAGAAACCTGCAGTATCCTCATATGGGTCATATACTCAGATAGTCATATAGTCAGAATGGAGGTTGCACATGGGAGGCCTTCAGTTTAGTTTAAGTGCTGTAAATCATGCTGATCATGAACTAATTTTAATAGTAGTACAGTAGTAGTGGTGCCTTCTGATCACCAAGCCTTCACCAGGACATCTATTTACCTTCTTCTAGATTTCACCTCTTCACACTGAGCACTCTCTTTCCATGTTAAGATGTTCTTTATGTTAAGATGCTTTTGGGAAACTAAGCCCAGATTAGTATGTTAATATTTTGTGTTGGGGTGGCATGGTGGTACTGGTACCTTGTACTACAGGTAGTACTGGGTTTGTGGGTTCAGTCCCCTCTCTGGTCACTCTTGTCTTTGAGGAGTTTATTTTTTCACACCTGCACAGGCCTGGATAGATAGTTTGTGTACTAACTACAAACTGTCCCTTACACTGTGCCAACATTTCTTGATGAATGGAACAATGAAAACTGTTGAAAATGACCTGAAATTAACTCTTTTTACATTGACCTCCATTGAAATTTTTAGATTTTTTTCTCTCTCCTGTAAAAGTGCTGTTTTGGAGATACTTGTTTTTCATTGGACAGTACAATATACCTTTATGGTATTAAAATTTGGACTAGACATCTGAAGGTAGGCCTGTCACAATAAATAAAACTTGTGACGACATATCGGCCTATAAATTATTCAGATAAATGATACTATTGTCATTTTAAGACAAGATTTAAATTCCACTGACATAATGATAACAGAGAAGCATAACAAAACATTCATTCTCTTTCAAAGACAACACAATTGTAGTTAGCCATAGTTTGGGAAATATTTACTTTTTTCTTCACCTACTGCAGCCCACACTGTGTTTACGGAGGGGTTGCTGTTATGAAAGCAGTAATCTGGTATTGCCTGACTGAATAAAATACTGTTCACTGTTCACATATTTATATGAACAAACAAACGAATATACACAATAGATGATATCACGATTATCAAATATTTTTGAGGGCATGTCCATGTATTGTATGATAAGTCGATAATGTAATTATCGTGACAGGCCTATCTGAAGGCAGCAGTTTAATAGATCAGGAAGAGTAGATTACTGCTAATGTCAGCTACAGGGCTACCACTATTGTATTATATAGTCATTGTTATGCAAAAACTTTGTATCTCCAAAATGCCGCCCAATACTTTATTTCTTGTAATTTTAGGGCATTTCAATTGGTTTATTCATCATGATTAGATCTTTTGACAACAGATTAGATTTTTGACACTGCTTAGATTAACCAGCACCTCACAGTTGCCTCTCTAAGCTAATTGCCCAGGTCTTTTCATAAACTAGCTTCTAAACCTTTCCGAACAATAACATTAATTATTAATAACTGGATAATATAGACATTTAGGGGTTAAAGCATCACAACACAGCTCTGGCCCTGTCCTCGGTCCTGAAGCCTCCAACCCACAAAGCAGATTTGAGATTAATGGGATCTCACGACAGGCTGCTATCAGATAGAAGAGTAGTGCTCACATTAGGCTTAGCCCCAGCATTAAGCATTTATTACCCACATCTGACATAACGCGATCCTCAGTGCTTTACCATGCCTGCAGTTCTCATTTACTGTGCTCAGGATCTTCTGCTATCTGATATCCGGGGATTAAACGCCTTGCTTTATTTCCTGGCCGAGCTGAACAATAGCCCACCCATCAGATTACAGCTTTAGATCCCCCTCGTCATTTGGACTGTGCAGTTAGTGCACGTGGAGAAAATCCAGCTCCATAATGCACGGTAGGGGTTAAGCATGTGAAAAGGGTTCATCTGACCCCTTTCATACACTTCCATCACACACAACGCCTGAACCCAGCATCTGCATAATGATAACCACAGAACATTCGCAGATAATCCCTGCATATCTCCAGCACCATTTCCATCTGAAACACACTCACACACACAAACACACACATGCCTGCAGATGCCACGAGTTCTCTCCACACACACACAAGCAACACACAGCTAGCTCCACAACCTCAACAAAACGTCATATCATCTCCCGCGAAGCAGTCTGCTCGCTTCCACTCACTCCACTGTTCAGAGATAAAGCTCTGAAGATCTGAAGATGCCACACATCTGAAGCCTTTCATTAGCACCAGATAGCAACAGCTAACCTGTTACAAAAGCCTGTTCTCTGTGTGGAAGAGGAAACGAGCCCAGGCACAGCACAATGCTCAGTGCTGAACAAACACTAACAGCCTTCAGGAGGGGGTATAATGTGCACAATTATGGACTGATAAATGGAATTATGTCTTAGAGTATAAATTAAACCTCTTGATTCGTATCAAGACCTATATAGACCTGTAGAGTCAAAGTATTTTTATTACACAATGTCAAACTAAGACCTATAAATTAGCTTTAATATTGGACTTCCAAAAAAATGTATATTGCCATTTAGAGCATTCATTTGCAGAAAATGAGAAATGGCTGAAATAACAAAAAATATGCAGAGCTTTCAGACCTCAAATAATGCAAAGAAAACAAGTTCATATTGATATTCAAGTTTTAAAAGTTTAAAAATCAATATTTGGTGAAATAAGCCTGTTTTTTAATCACAGTTTTCATGCATCTTGGCATATTCTCCTCCACCAGTCTTACACACTGCTTTTGGATAACTTTATGCCTTTACTCCTGGTGCAAAAATTCAAGCAGTTCAGCTTGGTTTGATGGCTTGTGATCATCCATCTTCCTTTAATTTGGTAAGATTGTTTTTTTAGGGCTGTATATTTGCTGTCAGGGTCAAGATCTGTATGTTTTATTTAATGGTCAAGACCTACAGAGCTGAATTAAGTCATATACTGTAATATTATCCAATAATGTTGAACTAAGACCTGTAGAGATGAATTAAGACCTGTGTAAAATGTAAGGATTTGGATTAATACTAGCCCTATGCTTAAGTACAATACTATTCTCTATAATGTTGAACTAAGAAAGATAAAGGTCAGAATAAGCCATACAGTATAATATAATATTTTATTAGACTTAAATCTGTATGGATTTCCCAGACCGGGACTAAGCCTAGTTTTGGTAGATTTTGGTAGATTTTCTTTTGAATAATTTTGAATTTCCATTTAAAATGCTGTGTTGTAGAAGACCAGGTTCTTTCCCTGTTTGAGAAACTGACCCATAGAGTCTGGTTAACACCTAATATTCTTTTTATTATTTATTATACTGGACTAAGACCTAAAGCATTATAGACCTGTGGAATTTAAGTAAATGCTATAGAAACCTACTATTTTTAAGATGAATTTATTCATACAGTTTTGTGTATAATGTTAAACAGCGGTAAAATAAAGACTAATCAATTCTAATTATTAGTGTTACCTATAATGCTGGCCTATGACCTATGAGTTCTGTGAACTATTAGCTGAACTTACACACATACAAAGTTGAATTAAAGACTATATAATTGCCTACGATGTAAATTATAACATATAAAGAGGTAATAAATTGTAAAGCATTGTAAATTCTATAATGTCGGTCCAAGTTGTAATCCATATTGAGTCCAATTAGAGTCTATAGAATTATCCATGACATGACATAAAACCTATATTATATTATCTCTAATGCTACATTTTTAAGACAAGTAGACTTAAATATACTTGAGATATTTTTAAAGATCTATAGGGGCAGTTTACTGGACATGGATTTAGCCTAGCCTTAGACTATACTATATATGTGCTTAAGTCTGGGTTTAGGCTTAGTCTGAATGTGAGAATCATCTCATAATGTTGAATTAAGATGTACAGTGGCTGCCCACACTATAACAGTGTGTGTGATTCTGATTAGCGCTCCAGTGACTGAACATTATGAAGCCCCACAGGTTCACTCAACTGTGCTGGAGGAGGTAACAGTGCTGGAGGAACACCAAAACAAAAGATCTAAAGACCAGCTGCTGTTGCAGTGACACCGTTAAAGGCCTGCTGAAATACCCACTAGTTTACTAGTTTTACTGATAGCTGGTTTCAGATGGTCTAAACTGGTCATTAAGGGTTCAGAGGATTGAAGCTGGTCATTTAGAAGAAAGCATACAGTATGCTGGTGACCAACATTGCATTTGCATGTTGCATTTGTCATTTTGATCATGCTCAGTCATGCTGTTCTGGTCCACCAGCTTTGTTTTGATGGTCTGGTAAACTAGCTCGATCTAGAGGGTCTGATCAAACAGTTTGGTCTTAATGGTCCAGTAAACCAGCTTCGTCTTGGTGGTCTGATCCACTAGCTTGGTCTTGACATTCTGGTCCACCAGTTTGTTATTGATGGTCTGGTGAACTAGCTTGGTCTTGATTGTCTGGTCAACAAACTTGGTCCTGATGGTCTAATGACACAGCATGGTCTTGATGTTTTGGTAAACCAGCTTGATCTAAAGAGGTCGATCAAACAAATTGGTCTTGATGTTCTGGTAAACCAGCTTAATCTAGATGGTCTGATCAAACAGCTTGGTCTTGATGTTCTGGTAAACCAGCTTGGTCTGGATAGTCTGATCAAACAGCTTGGTCTTGATGGTCTGGTCCACTAGCTTGGTCTTGATAGTCTGATCAAACAGCTTGGTCTTGATGGTCTGAAAAACCAGCTTAATCTAGATGGTCTGATTAAACAGCTTGGTCTTGATGGTCTGGTCCTCTAGCTTCGTATTGATGGTCTGGTAAATCAGCTTGATCTAGAGGGTCTGATTAAACAGCTTGGTCTTGATGGTCTGGTCCAACATTCTGGTCTTGTTGATCATACTGGTCATCTGGCAATGCTGGCTTGGCAATGTTGGTCCACTAGCAAACACAAGCTTTGCCATACTGGTTCTCAGGCTTGGTCAGGTATTGATCACCATCAACACTAAACCCAAACAAGACCATACCCTACTGAACCATACTGTTCCAAATAAAATCTGATTCAAAATCAACCAGTTTAACCAGTATGACCAGCTTGAACCTCCTGATCTCTCCTTCATACCTAAAAGTTCAGCTGTGGAGATTCATTCACGCGTTTTACGAATTAACGTTTTTGCAGGTTAAATACGGTCATTTACTGTAGCCACTAACACACATATACGCACGTTCGCCCCGCGCGCGGACACGCAGACTTACCGAGTACCGTGTGGTCATCTCGCTGTCTCGCGCTCCGCAGCTCGCGCTCCCGCCGCCTTCAGCGCTTCCTCGCGCTGCTCTCCGCCGCGCACACTGCCGAGAGCGCGAGAGGGGCGGGGAGTGCGAGCGAGCGCGCGCGCGACCGGGTGACGCGAGAAAGGCGGGTAGAGCTGCTGAACGCAGAGTGAGAACAGTAGAAGTGCTGTTTGGGTGAGTGTTTGTAAAATTAAAACAATAACTCAAGCAGAAGAGCAGAAAAGACTGTTCAACTACAAATAACTCAACCCAAACTCAAAGACGAACAAAATCATAAAATCAGAATAGCATAAAACTAAGAAAAAACCTGGAGAGGAAAACTCTGGATCCATTCTGTACAACATACTCTTTACATCCCCAGCTGGCATTTATTTCAACGTTGAACTAACCTTGATCAACGCTGATGTTATAGTTGAATCAACATTGGATTTGGTGTTGATTTTGAAAAGTGAATCAATGTTGATATGGCAACCTTGTTTCAACGTCACACATTTAACCTTTAATAAACCGTAACTCAATAAAATTAGAAAATCCTCTGGTTAACAGAGTGTTAACAATAAACGTACATCATTGCAGTAAATCTGAGCATAAAGAAAGTTACCCACCACTACCAATTGGATTTAATATCTAATCTCAAAAACACGTCCAGCTGGCACACAACGCACGTTATAATATGGTTGAATATTACTAAAGTAATGTCTGTTTCAACCTCAAAGTTGAAACAACATTGAATCAACATTTAATGTTAAATGGTTGTGCAAACGTTGAAATTTTAACTCTGAATCAACATAATGTCCTTAACCTTCTGTAAAATGTAAAGAGTAGAAAGTTCAGATAACTTAAGAAGTTATGTAAAGAAGTACAAGTAAATTTAATCTAAAATATACTTACTCCAGTAAATTATAAAAAAAAGTATCCATAAACACACTCCTAGACCTTGTAGAAAGCTTTGTAAAGTAAAAGGCAATTCTAGCAAGCCTGCAGGCCAAGTAAGTGTAACTTATAAATTCCTGTGAGATCTTTGCTGTGTTTGGGTGAGTATTATTATGGGGAAAAATGAGAAGTAAAACAGGTGGCTGCAGGATGTCATGTTGCTGAGCCGTCACTAGTAACACTTCTAGTGGTGACCAACTGTGGTATACCATGGCTTACCAGATCATCACACCAGCAGTTTGGCCAGTCTGTCACTTCGCACTTCACAGCAAACCTAATCGTCATTGGATCCCAAACAGAACCTGGAGTCATTAGTTAAGACAATACGATCACAACTTGAGCAGACTTTAGATGATACAAAAAATACACAATAGAGCTCATTTACAATTGTTACAAAATGTTACACTAACTATACAATTAGTAACACCATCACTAAAGTTGGGTATACACTGTATGACAAGTTTTGGAACCCTTCTTTAATTTTACAACATACAACATCACATAAAATACAAAAATATACCATGGATGACCCTATAAAAAAGCAGAACAATTATTGGAAAATCAGGTAATCCCTAACAGGAAATGTTCTACCAAGAAAATAATGCTGCTGGGCACTTTGTCTTTGGTCCAGCCATTCCTGGAACATGTGAGCTCCTGATTTAAACACACAAACACCAGGTAACATCAGGTTAATAAATTACACCCATAAACTTTCTTACTCTTTATCACTAAAGTCGGATAAAAATCACCTGAATGCATGCCTTTTGAAAAAAACATAGATGTAAGGAGGGAATCAACCATAACATTAATGACATCAATCAGCCCTGAAGCTTCCCAAAGTCCCATGCAGCTCAGACAGCAGCAACACAATAAAAAAATCACATGTGGGTGAAAATTACCTTGCGTTAGCGTTCTAGGGTAAAATGTGAGGTTTGAAAAAGGTTTGAGATGTGAGAAACTTCAACTTCTGAAATTCTGAGTCCCCGATTCTTCTGAAAGCAGCATAACAAATGCTGACCCAGTGCTAAGAAGCTCCTGTTCTTCATATATTTCATAACAGCTCATTCTGTTCTAACACTCCAGTGCTGATCTGACAGCTATCCAAGCTGTTCTTTTACTTTAATCATTTATTGGCCATAATGTCCTTTATAGTTCCTCATAAAAAAGGGGAAAATACAGGAACCGTAAGGACAGGACAGACAGTTTTATTCATTGTATAAGAAAAGATTCCAGGGAGCATCTTTCCACTGAACTCTGTACTATATTAAGACATTAAATGCCACAATACAGTCAAATATGTTAAAGTGCACAGCCACGATGAATAATCGTCTTATAATTCTTACTGTTTAATAATGCATTCACTGTCTTATCCTGTGCTCATCACAGGGTGCGAAACATGAACGCAACAGCACAGATTAGTAGCAGTTTAAGTAGCTGTAAAGGGAATCTGGGTTAGGAAACAGTATTTAACCTTTATTGCACACTATTTTCTGGTAAACAACTTTTTTCAATAGAGAAGAAGTCTTCAGCAGTAGAAAAACCCCGGAAATGCAGAAACTCTTGCATTTATTAAACATAAACCCAAGATTTTTTTTATGTTTTGTCTTGTCAACTTTATTGGATTTGTTGCTGATAACAGTCTGGAACATACTTTTTGTTTTTGGTCTTATAATTTTGATTTGACGGAACACAGTACAATTGTCCACTGTGTGATGGTCCAGTAAAGTTTTAAATGGCATTTTTATGGTAGTGCTTGACAAAGGTTTGCCCAAAATACTCTCATGGTCCTTGATATAGTGGCATCTGAGGAGTCAGAGTGCTCTTGTCCTTTATACACTGAATGATTTTATAATGGTATGCACTGTAGAGGAAGACATCCAAACCCTTTATAACTTTCTTTGTTTTTAAACAATAATTAAATAATTTTCCCAGTGTCTAATGACAAACTGCAGATCCTGTGCGTATCATTACTCCACAAAGCCTTAAATTGTTAAAATTATCTCGAAATGTGTTGCATGCCTTAAATGCAGGAATGGACATATCTTAACAAATGAAATTAGGTTCAGCAGACAAAATAAGACATAGATTAGGTTTATACTGCAATATGTAATATTTATATTTATGCAATAAAATAAAATATAAAATTTTATTATTAAAGTAAATAAAGAAACCAACAAAAACACATACTTATGTTTGCCCTAGAACTGTTCAATTCCAGTGTTATCACTATTTTGATGTGGCTGTTATATTGATTGTTTGTTGCTGCTGTGTTATTTGCATGTTGTGATTATGCCATTGCTACTTTTTTTTGTTGTGTTATCACCATATTGTTATCACATTGTTACTACCATGTTATATCTATAGTGTAATGCCATATTATTTATTTATTTTACATTTTTTAGGCCTGAAATGCAGGAACATGTATAAATTAACAAATAAAACGAAATGGCAAATATTGGGATAATACTGTCTGTAATCAAATACATGTAAATTATGTATATACCAATACCATCCAATACCATTCAAACCTTTTCTGCTTTGCCACTGTACATATAGAGACATTAAAACAGGGGAAAAAATACGAAACTAGATGAAGTCAGTGCTGGATATTATAGCGGTTCAACTCAGAGAATGTAAATACAGTTACATAATGCAACCCTGACAATGTTCAGCCTACTGTAATAAAAAATGGTACCTGTTTAAAATATTAAAAACAGAGTGTCATTCTGTCTTTCCAAAAGATTTATACAAACTGGCTGTTTTTTGTCTTTTGTGAGACATCCTCAAATTTTAATCCTCTGACCTTATTGGCTGTCTCAAAATGATCTAAATGAACCCACATGTTCTTCAATGTGGTTCACAGACCTCACAGACCTTTTGTGGACTTTTTTTCTCCACATATTTCCCAGCAGTCCCAGTGTTTCCCAGTTCTCTTATGTTTTCCGGTCCCACAAAACCCCAAAGCTATTATTTCTCAGATTCTAACTGCGTTGGTTCAGGACATGTTTAGTGTTTGTTGGGGTTCTTTATTTTAAAAGTATGGGTAGATTCCTTTAAACACACACAAAACACACATCTGCTAAACATCAGTGCATGGTATACACTATATGTCCGTATGTTTGTGGATAAATTGCTATAGAAGTATAGAAGCCAATAGGAGAGGACTCTCGGTGTAGATAAACATGAAGCTGTTGGCATGTTGACATTGCCTACTGTGAAATTATCCTTTAGTCCTTTTAAAATACTCTACAAATATTGTTTCTATTGTTCATTGCAGAGTTTTAGTCATGTGCCATTAAAGAAAATATTGTGTTGGAAAATTCCAGTCAAAATGCATATGTAAGGGCTGATGGGGTGGGGGGGGGGGGTGGACTAGGTTGGTTTCATGTGGGTTCCATGTGGTCTTAAATGGGCTTTGAGTGGGTTTGTATATACAGTAATTTGTCAATGGGACCCAAATAGGCTTCAACCCATCTATGCCCTGTGTACAGTGTTCAACCCAGATGGGCCCCAACATTGGCAGGTTATCTAGGACACTATATTGTGTAATTAAAGATATGGGTTTTTTTTCTGTGTTTTTAGACATATCAGCTTAACTATTCTGTCCAGATCTCTCCATGATCTGTTTTTTGGCTGTTGTTAATTTACTATCCAATAACCTCAACAGTTCTTGTTATCATATTACCCATGCAGTGTGTACATCATTTCCAGCCCTGGCTCTTCCATTAGTTCCCCAAATCTCTTGCTTACTCTTGCTAAGGCTGATAGACTCCAGGCCTTAGTTTGTCTCCAGATGTTTGGATAGTGAGCTGCTAATGCACTGAACAGGAAAAGCTAGCCTGCTAAACAAACGGCATATTTGGAGGTTCTGGGGCTGGGTTCTGGATTTCTGTAACCCAAGACCTGTGTGCTTTGTGGACTTGAGGCTGTCTGGATGGAGGAAACATCAACATGACAGTTGCTTGTGTCAGGTTTGGTAGTTATCAGAGCTTACACTACTTCAGGACGGTGACACTGTGCAGGAATCCCTGCTCAAGCTCAAATATCTTAAATGTAGAAGTGCGTTATGAAAGAGACAAAGAAGGGATGGTCAGAGAAGAGCAACACTTGCTTTTGACATGATCCATGTTGCCGTCACATCCAGATCTCCCAAGGTGGACAAACGGAATAAAGAGACACTGACCTAAATCGCAGGTGCGCCCATGAAACAGATCCGTACAGGTGCACAGACGTAATGTGACAGCTTAGAGACACAGGAAGAAAAGGGAGGAAGACACCCTGTACAGGAGACCTGCTGCATCTCTCCCACTGTCTGCTGGAAAGAGACATTATTAGTGAAGGCGTCTCCTGCTAGGGTGGTTAGTAATGCTGTAAAATCATGCAATTGTTCAATCCTGCAAAATTAAGTCTCTTAGAGATACAGTATATTATATAGACAAAAGTATTGTGATGCAATCTCATGTTGCAGCAACTGTTTCTACACTACTGTCCGTTGAAGACTTTTGATTAGATTTTGGAGCATTGGTGTGATGGGTTTGATTGCATCCATTCAGAGACAAGAGACACATTAGTGGAGTCAGGATGTTGGAAGACCTCACCACCTGAACTTCCCAACTCATCCCAAAAGTATTGGATGGAGCACCATCACTACAGAGAACACAGTTCCACTGCTTCACAGCTCAGTGTTGGTGGGCTTTATATCCCCATAGCATGCATCTGGTATAATATGTCCCATTTAAAGAGAAATTTAAGCAAGCTGGATCTACTCATTAGAAGGTATCTACAAACATCTTCAAAGACAAGAGACACATTAGTCGAGTCAAGATGCTGAAGGATCACCACCTCATTAACTGAACTCCCAAACTCAACTCATCCCAAAAGTACTGGATGGAGCACCATCACTACAGAGAACACACTTCCACTGCTTCACAACCAAATGTTGGTTCTATACATCTATACATCCCTCTAGCCCAAGCCTGGTATAATATGTCCCCTTTAAGAAGACATGTAAAGAAGCTGATTCTACTCAATAGAATGTTCAGGTGCTTCACAGCCCAATGTAAAGAAGCTGAATCAACCCATTAGAAGGTATCTACAAACATCTTCAAACACAAGAGACATGTTAGTGGAGTTAGGACCGAACTCCCCAACTCAACTCATCACTACAAAGAACACAGTTCCACTGCTTCACAGCTCAATGTTGGCCCTCTATACATACCTCTAGCCCATACCTGGTATAATATGTCCCCTTTAAGAAGAAATTTAAAGAAGCTAAATCTACTCATTAGAATGTACTTACAAACATTGTATTATTTATTATTATATGAAATGTTAAAAAATGAAGTGCTAAATAATTCAAGACATAAAATTTGGTTATCAATCCATTGCAGTGCCAGACAATAGAAAAAATAAAAAGTTTTAATCTCGCTCTGTCTACTGGAATGCAATTTCAAATATCTCTCTCTCTCTCATTCTTTCACATGCTGATCTCATACTCTGAGCTCTCTCTCCTCAGTGCTCTGTGCTTTTTTAATTGCCGCTCTTCCGTTAAGCTGCATGCCTCAACTTATTCCTCAACTCAAACAAAAGTCTAGCCTCTCCCTCTGTGCCTTAGTAAATGAGCTGTGGGACCCCCGCCCACACCCCCGTCTCCCCCGTCCCTGAAAATGACATTTTGCAAATGCGCTCAGTGTCTTAAGACCAAAGCACACCTGTTCCTCCTCGTTAAGTGTACATATGAGAGCAGGGAGGAAAGTTAGAATTCATTATTCTTCGCTATCTGGGACGATGGAGGAGTCATCTGGTAATCTGGTGTCCTATTAGTAAAGGCTGGGAAAAAAGGGTCTGCTGGAAAAAAAAACCTTCCAGACATGTAGTCGCTATCATTTAACTACTTCTGTGAGATCAAGGAAAGTAGGCTACTGGAACTGCTCAGCCACCAACATATAGAGACTTCTTCTTACAAGAAATAGGACATCAGCTGAATGTATGAACAGTAGTGTTGGAGCCAATTTGTCTAGAAGTGCTGTACAGGTTTTAGTCACACATCTCAACAGGTACAAATGCTTTTGGGTAAAAAAGACAAAGATGTAATAACCAAGCCACTGACATGTAAGTTTATTTATTAGGAGCAGAACGGAACGGGATTCGGGCATTTTGTTGTTATCAGAGTTTTCTTTTGCTTTTTTGTCTTATTGACTTTTGCAGCCTATTTACTTGCACACCAGGATGCAGCTGGTTAGCACTACACAATTTTAGTCATGATGTTCTAGTCTCCTTCTGTTTTGTGATCTCAAACAAAAGTCCCAGGTCAAGGGCAAATCTGTATTTTTTCAGCTTTGGTTAAGTCACTATATGTGTCAAAGGCCCAACCCAAAAACTCACAGAATAATTGACTATGCCTCAGGTTTAATATCTGGACCTATTGCCGACTCCAGTATTCCAGTATTCTGAAAATTGTTGTGACTGGAAGTAAGTGCAGTGGCTTGCTACAGCCAACCAGAGAGCAAGACATAGGGCAAAGATAGAATAAGGACAACTTTTAAGTCTCAACAAGACATGTTTCTGGAGATCACACAGATTCATCATGGGTTCCTCCGGTTCAAAGATCTTCTTTGAATTCTCAGTTCTGAGCACTGGGTGGAGTCTTGAGATTGCATGGAACTTCAGTGTCCACAGTGGCTGGTGGTACTGCACTGACATACTGAAGCTGCACACTGAAGTTACTGGAGCGGAAATGTTCCAGGGAACAGGAGTTGGCATGACCCAAGCTGGAACATTCATTGGAACAGCAACTGGAATAGCCTGAACAGCAGGAACAAGAGCAGAAGCTTCATATAGGGAACAGAAACTGGAACTGGAACCTCTTGGGAACAGAAACTGGAAGTGCCTCTGGAACTTCTGGAACAGAAGGGGCAATTTCAGTAGCAGACACTGTGGAGCTGTACAGCTTAGAGAACCTGAAGGTTATTAACAGGGCAGGAGAAATATACTTGACAGTAGGCTAACTTAAAGCAAATTGAGCATGGCCTGATGAGCAAGTATAGGAACACCCTGGAGCACACAGTAACTTGAGAAGACTGAGAAGCTGAAACAGCTGCCTTCTTGGGAATAGAAAATTGAAGTTCCTGAGCCACTGGAACAGAAGGGGCAATTTCAGTAGTACACATTGCAGAAGTGTCTCAGGGAACCCAACTGTTGAGGACCCAAAGGACATCAAAAGGGCTGAGCAATATCCTTGATGGCAGGCAGATTTACACTGTGGTCAATGGTGTCAGTCAGGCTTGCATTGATGTCTCTTAAAGCAGATGGGCAATTCAGTTTAGGAATAAATCTGCACTGATGGGTGTGGTGGTTTGGAAGAGAAAAGTGTACAGGTATATTTCTGGTTTGGTGCTATTTTGGCAGCAGAAAACACAGATGCGTCACTGACTGAAGTGAACCTAGACAACAGTCAATCGGCAGAGTGCATTTCTATAGGTGAGCCATTCGCATCTGCCTCTTAAAGGGAATGGCCCAAGTGACGTACTGATTTTTTATTCCGCGTTACGCCCCAAAACTCCCATTATTAATTAAGATAATTAATTTCAAAACTTCAAGGCTCTTTTAGGGCACTAAGGTAACGTTTCACCCTCAGCATCATCAGCTGCCACCAGTCCAGCCGCAAGCAATGCAGCCTCATCTGTGGTGAGGTCCTTATGTCATCTGGGGGCTGCCAGGCAGATGTCAAGCTGCTCGGCTGGGCAGATGGTTTTGCTAGATTTTCTGTTTTAAGTTTGATTCCTTCAGTAGTTATTTATAGAGGAGAGCACAACTAAGACCAAAGTCCCAAACCAACCGAGGTCCTGATTATATCAAATTAGCATAAAGCCCAATACAAACAAACACAAACATGTTATAAAATATCTACTTACTTATGCATGCTGGTCACCCGGAGAGACTTTGAAACTCAATTTTGTTGAGTGGACTTAAAACTTGCAGTGTTGCAGAAAAAAAACAAGGTCACCATCTAGCCAAGAAATTATTAATATTTTCAGTGTAAACACAGAGGTATCATTAGATATTAATTCTGGCTCAGTTCACAGGTTGATGTGGTGTTCTAGCTGTTTGCTATTGATAGGTGGTCTTAAGTTACATAGTTACTTAGGTTATACTAGCTGGCTGCTAAGGTGTTGCTATGGTATAGCTGTAGATTAATAAGGTGTTGCTAAGGTGTTGTTAAGGTGCTACTCAACAGTTGCTAATGTAATGGATTGCATTGCTAGGACATTGTTAAGCATTTCTTAAGATTTTGCTAGGTTGTTGCTAAGCTGTTGCCAGGATGTTACTATGGTATAGCTGGTAGAGCTGCTAGATGCTTATGTGTTGCTAGGTTGCTTGACACCACAGTGTACCAAGATTTTACTAGGTGGTCCCAAGTTTATTCCAAGTGGTTGCTGGGTGTTGTTAAAAATGATTTGTAGTGAATGAGAGGAACAAGGGATGAAAAAACAAATAACAGAAGGAAAGTAAAGGCAGGAAAGTAAAGGCAATTTGTTGGCTGTAGGGCAAGTGAGACTCTAGGTTTTGAGCATGGATGAAAATAAATAATGGGAGTAATAAGTGTTGTAAAGAAAATATATGTTTGTCAAAATGACAAAATGAAATGAGTTGGCTCCACCACTGATCTCTACTGGGGTAACTCAATTCAAATTTTTCAACATGGCAGACAATTTCCTATGTGGCTTAATTTCTATAGAATGGAAAGGAATAAGACAACAGCTTCCTTGTTATATGAAGTCATTTTGGTCCAATCAAAATGTCCTTTGGCTGTTCCGAGATCTAAATCTACCTAAATCCCCACCCCTCCAAGAGTACTCTACTGAAACCAATTCCATCGTGTATTACATCCAGTTCATTTTCACTACAGCAGACTGACTTTGTTCAGTAGAGGTCAGATACAATCATCTCAACCTTCACTGAACTTCACACACCCATTCATCATGTTCTGTATCCATGTGAACATCTCTCAGTCACTGTGTCCAAGCCGGATCCATTGGGATGATGGATTAGAGCAGCTTACCTTCCTCTGAGATCCAAAGACAAAGCAGTTTGGTGGTGGTGACATTTAGAGAGGGGAGTGTGGGTACAGGATGATGTCACTAATCTCATCTCAAAACAAGATTAACCCCCAGTTTCAGTATCATGATGCTACAAAACAATGTCTGAGAAAGTCCATTAAACCTGCACTTGTGTCCTTTTTCTCTGCTGTTTGAAAATATAATAGGTTGTGGTGTGTAGATCTTGCTAGAGGTGCTTAGAAGTATTACTCTTAAAAAATCACAATATGAAGCATTTGGTATGCAAGATTCAGTGCTACAAAATTAATGTTACAGGTTGTAATCAAGTCCAAGTCAAGAGCAAGACTTAGCAGTCAAGTCTAAGTTAAGATCAAGACCAGGAGACGCCAAGACCAAGACCGGACAGAAACTTTTAGTAGTTGAGTCTGACTTGAGGTCAAGAGTAAGACATGGCTGTTAGTAGTCTGTTAGAGTCAAATTCAAGATTGAGACAGGTAGTGGTTGATGCCGGTACAAGGCAGAGACTTTTAGTAATCTTGTAGGCTATGAGTCAAAACTGAGTAGCAAAGTACAAGTCAAGAGCAAGACTAAGAAGGCAGGGACTAAGACAAGACAATGATTTTAGTAGACAAGTAAAGAACAAGACTGTGAGAGGTAAAATCAGAGACTTTAAATGGTCAAGTCTGAGTCAAGATCAAGAGCTAGACAGGCCAAACTGAAAAAAGACAGAGACTTTTAGTAGTTGAGTCCCAGTCAAAACCAGGACGTTTAGAAGTTGAGTCTGAGTCAAGACCAATATCAGGGTTGGCTGAATCAAATTCAAGACTGAGACAGAGAGTGGCTAAGACAAGACCAAAACTTTAGTTGAGTCCGAGACAAGAGAAAGACTTTTAGTAGTTCAGTCTGAATCAAGACCAAGACTTTTAGTAGTTGAGTCTGAGTCAAGACTGAGACATTTAGTAGTTGAGTCTGAGTCAAGACTGAGACTTTTAGTAATTGAGTCTGAGTCAAGACTGAAACTTTTAGTAGTTGAGTCAGAGTTGAGACCAAGACTTTTAGTAGTTGAGCCTGAGTCAATACCAAGACTTTTAGTAGTTGAGTCAGAGTCAAGACCAAGACTTTTAGTAGTTGAGTCAGAGTCAAGACCAAGACTTTTAGTAGTTAAGTCAGAGTCAAGACCAAGACTTTTAATAGTTGAGTCTGAGTCAAGACTGAGACTTTTAGTAGTTGAGTCTATGTCAAGACTGAAACGTTTAGTAGTTGAGTCTGAGTCAAGACCAAGACTTTTAGTAGTTGAATCAGAGTTGAGACCAAGATTTTAGGTAGTTAAGTCTGAGTCAAGACTGAAACTTTTAGAAGCTGAGTCTGAGTCAAAACCAAGACTTTTAAGTAGTTGATTCTGAGACAAGACTGAAACTTTTAGAAGTTGAGTCTGAGTCAAGACCAAGACTTTTAGTAGTTGATTCTGAGTCAAGACTGAAACTTTTAGTAGTTGAGTCAGAGTTGAGACCAAGACTTTTAGTAGTTGAGCCTGAGTCAAGACCAAGACTTTTAGTAGTTGATTCTGAGTCAAGACTGAAACTTTTAGTAGTTGAGTCACAGTCAAGACCAAGACTTTTAGTAGTTGAGTCAAGACCAAGACGAAGGGTGGCCGAATCCAAGTCAAGACTGAGACAGAGAGCGACTGAGACACGATTTTTAGTAGTCAAGTTTAAGATCAAGAAAAGACTGAAGAGACAGCTTGAGAATTTCCAAACCTGTATAAGTTGTGAGGTGTTATCTTGTTAGTGAACACAAACACTGGCCAGGGTGTTCAAAACTAGGTGAAATAAATGATCTGTGTTTAGGCAGTGCAGTGGGTGGTAATAATTGGGACGAGCAGTGTTAAGCTAGAATTGTCCATGTGAACAGACTCTTCTCATTTCAGATCATTCTCCAAACTGGTCTCAATTAAATGCAGTTGGATCTTATAGATCTGGACAGTAATGAAGTGACTGAGTTCAGATTTTGCTACATAGTAAACCACGTCATCCGTACCTGTAGTATGACCTAAGATCTGCAGATCTGCTTGATGGATCCTACAAAGACTCCTCTAGGTCTCCTATCAAAGCATTTCATTATGAAAGTGTATTAAAGCTTCCCAGGCCTATCATTTCGCCTGCGGGTAATCGTCTTTGTCTGACAGCTCACCTGCAGACTCTGCAGTGGGTGGATGGAATAAATGTGGGTTTGCAGGAACGTGGTAGAGCCTTCGCAAGGATATGAGTCCGACTCTCAACTCTTTGAAGCTCTGCTCACCAGCCAGACTTACTGGCTGGTGAGCTGGAAAACAGTGGGCAAAGAAAAGAGAAACGATTGACAGTTGGACAACTTGGCTTAAATGTGATTTTCGAGGGATTGGCGAAGAATCCCCAGCTAAATTTTTGTTTAGCAGAATGTTTTCTGAAATTTACAATGAATGTTTTTAGAATGTTCAGCATGTCAGGTGTTATTTAACATTTTTAAACATGTGACATCTAGTCATAGTCCATCTAGTTGGAAATATTACGTGAGAAATATTCAGTAAAGACAATATTTTGTCATGTGTTTTCAGAACGTTCCTGGAACATTATTTTTATAATGTTAGAGGTTAATCTACCTGTAAACTGTTCAAACATTGCTGTTTGCTGGGTCTTTAGCTCAAGTGGACAAGCTACAATCTCACATGCTGCATTTACAAAATCGAGGGCACCCGTTAAAGAATGATAAGCAGCTAAGGAAGTATGAAATGGGATCATCAGCAGGTTAATTATTTACCTTTTCTGCAGTCTGCACACTTCCCTCATCTCAAGTCTCGAGGACACAAAAGCATGTGTTTTATGAGAGAGAAGATGCATTTACTCTCAGATATTTACACACATATGAACACACATAATCCTACAGTTTATAAATGAGATTTATACCATTAAGATACACAAGATAGACAAGCCCATATACAGTGCTTATTAAATGTGGGGGTTCTCTCATTTATTTAGCATCCAGTCAAAACAGTCTAAAAGTATATGCTACTCATTTTTTGAAAAATGACAGTAAAAACCTGAAAAACTAAATCTCCACACCTCCAAAGTTTAGTCTTAGAAGTGTCACAAACACATTCAATGATGTTGAGGTCTGGAATCTAGGCTGGTCACCAGCAGCTTCTTTGTTTATCATCTTTCTTGGTTGTTTTCTTATTTTTTTAGTAAGAACCCCCTGATCACTTCCTTTTCCTTTCAGATCCATAGGGTTTTGGTAACACTGGATGGATGAAGAGAAGAATACAGTATATGTATTTTCTCACATCTAAAGCATAAGATAAAACAGATAGGTGCTGTCATTTAAACATACCTTTATCTGTTTTTGTAAATCAACTTATTAAATCTTGTGTTGTGCTGTTTTCCATTGTTAAATCATAGTTTTCCAAACATCACATCCCATTGTTAACTTAACATACAGTACTAACATATTTACATAAGGTATTGTGGCCTAAACCCAACATTTGCTTAATACTACATCAGACCTGAATTATGTGCCAGAATTTAAAAAATATTATTAATAATAATAATGCTGTTTTCTGTCTGCAATGCACAACAAGGGAGACTAATAATATTATAAAATGAAATCTATTTTATATTAAATCCAGTTAACTAAAATAAGTTACTGTTTTTTATTCTAGTCCAGTCTATTAGGTTGAAAGCCTATGCTTTAGCCTGTGCTTAATTTGGTTTTAATCGTTTTTCTTCACAAACCATTCCTAAACAGTAAAACAAACATTTTTAAAAAGTGTTCTAAACTACATACAATTTGTAAAAAAAAAGAAAATAAATAATAATAATAATTTAATTTGGCTCTTGTGCTGTTTTTTTTCCAGTGCAGTGGGCGGGGATAAGCTATTAGTTTCCTTGGCTTATACATTTTTCTTTGTTTTTTTATAGTTTATTCTGATTAAAAACCGATCTCAATTAGCGTTATGTGCAACAAAATATTTGAAAAAAAAAAAAAAACAAATACATGATGTCCATTGTAATGGACACTGAGATGGATCTGAAAGCGTTAATACCAACACACACACAACATTAAAATTTAACATTGCTTATTTTACATTGCATTGTGGTGTTCAGTAAGCCAAAATCCAACGTCTTCCAAACGTCATATACTAACATTAAAATTGACTTAGAATACTGACATACATGCATGATGTACGGTACCCAAAACCCAATGTCTGGTCAACATTATACCATTATCCTGCCTAAAATCATCTTTTGAACAATATTCCAATGTCTCATGCCAAATTATTCAGGCATTTGTGGAGACCAAAACCCATCATCTGCTCAACCTCACATTGTTAATGTCCTCACAACAACACAAATTAATGCCTGAAATCTGCCCAATGGTGAAGATTAATGTCAAGCCAAAGTTGTGTTTTAATGTTAACACAATTTTGAAATTGTACTGAAACTGAACATGTATGAACCTATATTCCTATACCCTATAACTGGGTTATGTTACCTTCTTCTTTGCATATATAGTATATATACTGTACATCAATACACCTTCCTCACTCCCTTCATAGTTTCTAGTTTCTAGGACACAACAGTATCACACATGAACATGACATAAATGGGTCTGGCAAAAAAAAAAAAAAAAGAAAAAAATCGCAACTACTCTCTGTTACTTTCTCTTGTATTGTAATAACATACCATAATAACCAACACTCCATTCTTCGCACACTTCACTGGATGGAAACCTTTATCTGACACCTCATTATATCATATCAGACACAAATAACTGCCCATCAGGATGTCTCCTCGTTAAGCGCAAAAACACAAGTCAGTGCTGGTATCAGCAAACCAGAGCTTTTGATCTGATGAAGGAGGGCTGAGGCGTGAGGATAGGGGGCTTCACGAGTGGAGGATTAGGGGGGAAGAGGGGCACACTAATGAGATGCATGACAAAGTGGCGAGTGCTGTGGGTCAGTGGAGACATATGAGCAACCCAATCTCCCTGTGAACCTCTTCCCTCGGCTTCGATACATCTCTGACAGCATGCAGAGCGGAGGAACTGGAGCAGCCGAGAAGAATGAGATGGAGGAATGTACTGTGAGGGCGAGCGAGGTAGAGAATGAATGGGCGAGACAGAAAGAGAGAGAGAAAGTGGAAGAAGGTGAAGTGATGTTGCAGCTGGGGCCATCGCAGCAGGTGTTCTTGGTCAAGTCTGAGGGGAGGGTTGTGTCTGGATCTTTTATTATGTCTCTTTCTCTCTCTCTGTCTCTCTCTCTCTCTCCCTCTCTCTCTCTTTCTCTAAGTGTGTGTGTGTGTGTGTGAGTGTGTGTTTATGAATGCCCATGAGCTGAAGGTGAAGGGATTAAGCTCAGCTTCATGACCTTGTTTAAAAGCCATTAAGCCATCATGTATCTCTCATGACATGCTAGCATTAGTCACGTCGCTAATTAGACGCATGGAACAAAAACCGGGGGCTAGTTTGAAAATACACTGTAGCCACTGTCTTAAATGTACCAGACAGCTATTCTAAAGTGCATCTGTCTAGGAATTAAGCTACTTTATAAAGAAATCCACCAATGTTTTACTCTAAATTCTACGTAATTCAAATATTTAGGCTCTATTCAGATAGCATGAGTTTTACTTGGGGAGCTGGAGTGATGTACTTGTATTTTAAGATGTTTGTAGAATGCAGCTCTGGAAAAAAATAAGATTAAAATTAAAAGATTTTTTATTTTACCAAATTGAAAACCTCTGGAATATAATCAAAAGTAAGATGGATGATCACAAGCCATCAAACCAAACTGAACTGCTTGATGTCACGTCTGGTGCTGAAAGCGCTCCTGTTTCTCCCACACACAGCTCTAACGGAGGTTCTCAGTTAAACAACTACACTGCCCAGAACGCACCACCCGCTGACATCACGCACACACTCGATCACATGACACATCACCTGCTTTCTCCAGGATGTCCCGAGCACTGATTACCTGTACTATTTAAGAGGTTCCCACGCTCACACCTGTGCCAAGTATTGTTTGGTTTATCCACTTTACAAAGCGTTACAATCTCTGTTTCTGTATTTCTGGTGTATGACCTTGCTTTTTGTTTTTTCGACGCCGATTTTTGCCTGTACCTCTGATCGTGGATTTACTGTGTTTGACCTGGACTGTTTATCGTTTCTGCATTTTGGATTATCTCTACTGCTGCCTTTCTTGTGTATGAACTCTGGACTGTCTCTTGTTTATGGTATGGTCTTGTCTACGTGGCTACTGTTTTCCGATGCTCTACTGTTTTTGTTTACGACTACTCCTGTATCATCCAAGCCTGTAATAAACAACCATTTTATCTGTATCTGCGAGTGTCTGTATCCTGTATGAAATATGACACTTGAACCTTTGCACCTAGTTATCCAAAAGCAGTGTGTGAGACTGGTGGAGGAGAACATGCCAAGATGCATGAAAACTGTGATGCTAGTGTTTTAAACACTTATATATGTAATAAACACTTACTTCACAGATAATCAGTTTTTTTCTTTACTGAAATTCTCACAGGTGCCTAAAACCTTTGCACAATACTGTATATATTAAGGTCTGGCTTAGTAGCCGTATGTTTCTGTTTCCTGTTGCCGCATTAGGAAGCACATGTTATACAGGAGTATATAGTATAGAGTACAGGTGGGCGTTCCTCACTGCTCCTCCTGTTGAACTCTACGAGTCTGAATAAAGCATGAACACAGGCCTGTGTTTGTAGTTTGTCCAGTGCAGTGATCTGGACGAGGTGTACAGACCGAGGCCAGCCTGGGCTTTGAAGTGCAGGGAGCAGACTGCATTATGTATGACTTATATATAAATGATCCAGCCTGTACTCACTCTACATCCACACACAGCACATGTCATATACAGCAGAGCGGCAGAACACGTATCTCCAAGATCCTGTAGTTTGTGTTCAGATCCAGGAGCAGCAGGAAAGCTTTTATTCTCACATAGAGGAGCGTGGTTTAGTCCCAGTGTAAGATCTTAAACTTTAATCTACACCATGGTGTCAGTGTAGTGAATGCCACGTGGTGTATTGAATGATGAACTCTCTTTTCTCTCTCTCTCTTTTTATGCTCTTGTCCTGTCAATCAAGCTTCTTGCATGAGTGAGCAGTAAAGACTTGTTAAAATTCAGTTTCCCTCTCTCTCTGTCTGCTTGCTGTCTTTCTCTCTTTCCATTTTCCGCTTCCTCCTATCTCTCTTTTCCTCTCATCTTTTTTCCACTCACTTTCTCTATTTCTATCTCCCTCTCATTCCTGTTACACACTCTTTAATTCTTCACTCCCTTTCTTCCTTAATCTACTTCTTCTGTCCTTGCTTGTCTTTATTCTCACTTTATTTCATTTTCTCCACATCTTTTTCATACTTATGGCCTTTTTCAATTACTCTCCTTTCTTTCTCCCCCTCTCTCTTTAATCTCTCTCAATTTCTTTTCCTAAAATTCCCTCTCTCTCTCTGTCTCTCTCTCACTTTCTCTTTCTCACGCACATTCTCCTTTTCTTTTTTATCTCTCTTCCTCTTTAATGTATATGTGACTCTTCTTCCATCTTTCAATTTCTTCATGCCATTTTAATCTCTTTCTTCTTTGTCTTTCACTCTCCTTATCTCCTTACTTCTCTTTTTACAGTCTGTTTCCACCACTCTTCTGCTTTCCCATGTTGTTATTTCTTTCTTTTTTGTCTTCTATTGCCTCTCTTTCTCCTTTACTCTTGCATTCCTTTATTTCATCTCTTTCTGTATCTCTTTTTCTTTTTGTTTGTTCTCTCTCTCTCCTCCCTCATGTTCTTGCTTACTATCTCTCAGTCTCTTAATCTTTAATTATTCCCTACCTTTTTTACTACATCTCTCTCTCTCTCTCTCTCTCTCTCTCTCTCTCTCTCTCTCTCTCTCTCTCTCTCTCTCTCTCTGGTGAATGTTGTGATGTTATGAGATGAGTGTTTGTGAGTATATCACTCTTTTATCACTCCGGCTCTGTGATTGTAGGTCATGTCAGCGGGGAGGAGAGCAGGAACAGCAGCAGGATGGGGATCAGGGATGAGAAGATGAGACTCCAGACCTTTTCTAAAAGAACTGTACTCTCACCGTTCAGGCTGAGAGTGGACTGGGTGGACTGAGTGGACTGGGTTCTTGGCGGGAGACTGGAATGAAGACCTGCATGTGTTAGGGCAGAGGAGCCAGATCAGCCTGGATAGAGAGAGAGAGGGAGAGAAAGATCGAGCCCTGTCGCTTCAGATTTGGTTCAGAATGCATGCCGCTCGCTCCGACGAGGTTGTAGCCATGGCAACGGTTTCATAATGCATCCTGAAACACCTTCATGCAGGTTTTCATCAGGCGCATCTCCTCTTTTCTTTTTTTCCTTTTTTCTCTTTTTTTTGGCGGCTGAGAGGGGAAGCGAGAAAGCTAAAGAGAGAAAGAGAGAGAGAAAGAGAGAGGGATGATAATAATGAAATGAAAAGTCTGATTCACTGACTGCTTCCTTTCCATCCCAGCTGGGTGAAATCCACGTTTTCAATAATGTAGGCCACTGTCAAATCAATACCAGCACCAGTGTTTGAAGCCCTAAGTACAACAGAACACCACACTGTTACACATTTCTACAGTTCTGACAGCGTTATAACTCTATAGCCTGTATTCAGCATGTTCCTGTCCATCTGCAAAGCATTATAGCCCAAACTCAGTGGGGGAAAGTGGAAATTCTACAGTGAACAGTGAAAATATTTATTTTGTAAATCACATTAGCAGTTTGAACCAGAATCCGTCTTTGCTAATAGTACATTTTCCATTGCTTTCAACTCAGATATTAGCTTTTATTATCATGCAGACAGAAGGAGACCTTTATATTCTCCATAACTGTATGAACTCTGCCTACAAGTCACGTCATAAATATCGTATTTACGAGATGAATGCAGAATGCATGAAGTTTCACCAGTAGGAAACTTGGTGTTTTCATTAAGCCTGATTTTATGAGTTGAGGAAAGGTCAAATATACGCTGATTTAACATCAACTGCAGTCAATTGTCAATGGTTTACTCACATCCATACTTCCACTAATACATCATACTGGATAATATCATTGCTCAGCTAATGCTTGTGCATTACTCTTTGTTAGTTTGTGTTGTTTGCAGTAATTGTAAAAAAATATCAGATCTCTGTTGGAAGAAGAAAAACAGAAACAAACAGAAAAAAACATTTCCATAAGGTTTTTTTGTTGTTTTTTTAAACCAAAATCAATAGAATTTGTTAGTGCAGGCTTCTGAAATGAATTTGAAAGCAGCAATAAACACACAGAAAGCTACAGCATATGTAGCTGAAATGTATGAAGAAAGGCAGCCCCTATTTGAGCTATTTAGAAGAATGCTAGTGGTTGGTTACCTCAAATTGCTAATGTTAAACAAGCCTTTTTTAGCTTGTATAGTTCAAGTGTTTTATAGATTTTGTTATCTGGCTGTATTTATTTGATAATGTACCGCTGTCACTACTGCACTTTAACCCTACCTTAACAGTACCTCATCACACAAAAATAAATATACTAAAATATTGTAACTATTGTCTGTGCCCCCTGTACTTTTGCCCTAAAAGTGTGTTTTGTGTCCCCTGTACTTTTTGCCCCTACACTGTGTGTTTTGTTTTGCACTTCTCTGTACCTATCGTCTGTGCACTATTTACTCTGTTTTTTTTGTTTTGTTTTTTTTGTCTGCACTGGAGATCTAGCCTAATAGTGTTTCGTTTTACTGTACAACCCTGTATCAGTATAATGACAATAAATTGAATTGAATTGAATTGAATAACAGTAACTTTACTGGATAAATGTTTTCGTGAGTGCTCAGTTATGTCACCAGCTAGCTAGTTATAGCTGCTTATTATATATTTTTTTCTAGATTCAGGACAGCACTGTTGAGATCATTTTTTGACATCCTGATCATTTTATCATTTACTACTGAAAAAATAATCCTTAACGCTCCTTTAATACATGTTTTATAATGTTGAATATGATAGTCATTTTTTTCAACTAATGTTGTCACAAACATAGAAAAAAATATTTAAAAAAATGTTACAATATTAATGCGTGTTTGGTAATTATCAGTCCACCGACTCCACCCTCTCCTGCCCAAAAGCGTTCGGCATCACCGGAATTCTGATCACCGGTCCTGCACTGATCACCTGAATGCCATTAGCGTGCTCTGTTTGAGGTGACAGAAATGCTACACTACAGGAACATATTACTGTTATAATATAATAATAATAATAATAATAATAATAATGATTAAATGCACAGTATGTTCATTGTAAAAGTTACTAAAACAAACTACTACCTAAAAGCTGCCAGCAAGTTTTACATACATTTCACACTGTTCCTTTTACAGCTCACTCTTTAAAATCCAACAGCAAACGGTCCAAACCCTGTCAGTCGATTCAGTCAATGCCAATCAGAAATGGCCACATATTAAAAAACAGAGAGAGAGGCTGTTTTCTCTTTGCTGTAAAGCCTGTTCCAACAGCCGTCACTGGTTATCATCACTTGCTGTGTGTAATTAATTCATGGAGCCTGGCCCTCTCCGGTGGAATGAAATCAAACTGCATTAATTTGCCATGAAGGACATGAAAAGGAATGAAATAACACAAAGTGCTTATGAGATGGTAAGCACGCCACTGGGATTCAGAGCTTGGATTGATGCCCATCTAATGTCAGCTTCCTACATCTCACTCGCTCAACCCACAGCTTCCACATCTGTCCTCGATACATACCCTCCCTCTCTATCATGGCAGCCCTGAAGACCCCGGCATATTGCACGGATACCCCTCTCTAGTGGACTGAAGCAAGGACACAGCCAGCCAGAACAAGCCGAGTGCTCAGTGAAGATGCTCAGAGTGATGCTGCAGTCACGCTACACATCTACAACTCACGTTGTGATGAGTGTGATGTAATATACTGTATAATACAGGATGCACAGAGAGGAGGGATATGAATGCAGGCGATGTTATGTTCTGTGATACACAATCATCATCATCATACACCATCAAAAAAAAAGCTGATAAAACATTTGCATACTTATCTAAAATATTTATCTAAACTCTGGAAAAAAATAAGAGTTTTTTTATTTTATCAAATTGAAAACCTCTGGAATAGTATCAAGAGGAAGATGGATGATCACAAGCCATCAAACCAAGCTGAACTGCTTGAATTTTTGCAACAGGAGTGCAGGCATAAAGTTATCCAAAAGCAGTGTGTAAGACTGGTGGAGGAGAACATGCCAAGATGCATGAAAACTGTGATTAAAAACCAGGGTTATTCCACTAAATATTGGTTTCTGAACTCTTAAAACTTTATAAATAAACTTGTTTTCTTTCCATTATTTGAGGTCTGAAAGTTCTGCATCTTTTTTGTTATTTCAGCCATTTCTCATTTTCTTCAAATAAATGCTCTAAATGACAATATTTTTATTTGGGGATTGGGAGAAATGTTGTTCGTAGTTTATAGAATAAAACAACAATGTTCATTTTACTCAAACATATACTTGAAACTGATTCACAAACTGAAGATGTCTCTTAATTTTTTTTTCAGAGCTGTATAATTGGTATATTGATTTATGATTGTTTTAGAACCACACATACACACCCTTAATTCTACAACTGTGGAATATTTAATAAAGAAAGTTGGTGAAATTGTTGTCATCGCACCTTTGTGTAATCAGCTAACTAAAATACCCCAGTCTACTACAATATTCTTAATTTTAACCACAGAAGAAAGATTCTTCTCCAGCTTTTCATTTTGAAGATAGTTACCTCAACTGATCTCCGTTAAGCACTCTTGCCGCTGGTAGGAAAGTGGTCTCTGGATGTTCAGGGGGGAGGGAGTGCTGGGAGTGGGGAGAAGGGTATAATAGGGACACGTCAGGCATCCTGCCAGGACCAGAGCAGAGGGTCACTCATGCATGGAAATCTGAGAGGCTCTGCTTCCTCTGTGCTGCTGATGGGCGGCCGGTGTCTCTGCGGCTGCAGTCAGGTGGCATTTCTTGTGCAGGTAAGCCAGGCGTGTGCAGCAGTGGCCACAGTGCCCTTGGGGGCCTGCAGGGGGCCTCCGGCACTGAGAACACAGCTGCTGCACAGCGGTGCTGCTGAAGGTGGACATTGCCACTGTCCTCCACAAAGAAACTGTAGAGATGCTTTAACACTTAATGATTTGAGATTCACTTACTGACAAAAACAGTTAATGCATATCGAAACATAACTGTACGCAAGAATGTCCCAGGCAGATGTGACTGATTATGGTTCCAGATGTGGTCTGGCACCACAAAAGAGATCTTAAAAATATTTTTAAAACTTTTGGGTAGTGCACCTCCTGGTGAGAGATCATGGCCTCTACAATGCACTCAAAATAATTTAGCCTAGCTAACAGACTTCAAAAAGGGCAAATCTTGACAGTGGACAGTGGACATTGTATCTGTTAGTTTGAAACACTTTCTTGGCTTTGCCCAATCACCAGATTTATGGGACCAGCTGGGAAGCCTACTTTGGAAAACTTTGAGTCTACATGAGACATTTCCTCATCATTATGAAAGTTTGTTTGATAAAACATTTAAGAAACTTCAAGAAACTAATTAGGACTTCATGCAGGAATTGGCAGCCGTGGCACTAATTGAACTATATCAGATTGAACTATTTAGATGGATATGAAAATGTGATTAGGAGATCTGGGAGTTAACCTCTTCACCCTACTGCACTGAATTACCATACAGCATCCAGAAGCTGGAGGAGATGCAGCTGCAGGCCTGTCGGTACACGATCAAGTTCATTCCCTCATGTCTGCTGCTTTTTTTGGGTACAGGTAGATTTTGTAATTGCTAATAAGCATTGAGCTTTTCTGAACTTGAGATTTTCACATGGGAAACTGTCCTGTTGTTCTGCATATCACTGCAGTGGTGGATATGAAATCTTTGGAATGCCATGCACACTATTGATGTTCAGTATCCAACTGATGGTGAACTAATGAACAATAACAATAGCCAATGTAAGAAATGCCTTCAGTTGCTTAGAAGATACCTTTCTTACTTGTAAAAATGTGAAAATCTGCTTTATTTTTACGTCAAATTCATTTGGAAATACAGTCATTTTCTAAACAGTTCAAAGACTTTTAAACACCACTGTAAATGTGAAGGACATTCACACAATAAATAAGATTTCTACTGATATATACCATTGATGTTCAGTGTCCTCCAGAAGGTGAACTCATGAACTATAACATTAGGCAATATGAGAAAGGCCTTCAGTTGCTTAGAAGATACCTTGGTTACTTGTGAAAATCTGCTTTAGTTTTAGGTCAAATTCATTTGGAAATACAAACATTTTCCAAACAGTTCAATGACATTTGGGCACCGTTGTAAATGTGAGGCACTTTCACACTATTTTTATTTTTTTATTTTAATTTTTAGGAAGATTTAACCAGATTTTTAGGAATTCTATTGACCTGATTTATGCTCCTGTTTCAGATTATCATCAATCTGTGTGTCCTTTTCTAAGAATTGGGAGAAAAACATTTTATTTAGACATGTTATTACAGTCTTGGTTCTATGCAGTGTTTTTTATTGTGTTTTTATTGAGTCTTGGTTATTCTCTGTTTTTTTCTTCATTCTACTACCATTCACATCTTGGTTTCTCTTATATGTTTTTTTTCTCAAGCTCTTACCTAGTTTCCCCTCCTCCTCCTCCTCCTCTTCTCAGCTTGTTCTCTAGTGGTGTAGACCTGGATTTCTATGAATAATATTCTTTTTTTTCGGTGCTTCAAACTAAGAGGTTAGTTTATCTGCAGTGGTCTAGACAGGAATGAACAACAGGTAACAAGCACCTGTGGTTTCTCTCCGCAGTGGGTAAAGTTTGTTCAATAAGGTCAGTGTGTTCTGACTAATTTATCTACCACACTGCGACCACACAACTGGCACAGACTGGGTGAGCTGTGCATGTGTGTGTGTGTGTGTATTTCTCCATGCAGGATTACAGCACTAGTGGAAATTCATAAGAAAGGAAATTAAATACATTAGGGTATAAATTAGGTACATTTGTGTGATGTACCTACACATTTGACGAATATACAATAGAAATACAATAGAAATTAGCTGAAGTCTGGTTGTTCATTCATGGGCACACACTTAAGCATAGCTTGCAGGAGTTTCTTGTGAACAGTACAGAGAACATTGTGAGAGAACAATCATGGCGGATGGAAGCGAAGACAGTGCTATGTCTATGCTACTTCTGAGTGATTTCTGCTCAAAAAAAGACTAAATAAGAAAAGGATATGGATGAAACCCAGAAGAACCGGTAGAACCTGACTGGCCTGACCTCAACACGAAAGAACACCTTAAAAATGAATTAGAGTGCCTGATGTCACAAATGCGCTACTAGACGAATGATCAAAAATTCCCATAAACACAATCATAAACCTTGTGGAAAGCTTTCCTAAGAGAGTTGAAGCTGTTATAAAACCACAGCAAAGGTCGACACACACTTTAGGATTATGCACTGCCCATGTTGCCTATACCCAAAACCTTGCAGGAGTTTCTTGTGAACAGTCCAGAGAACATTGTGAGAAAATAATCATGGTGGATGAAAGCAAAGACATTGTTATGCTAATTGTGAGCGATTTCTGCTCATAAAAACACAAGATAAAAAAAGAAATGGATGAAACCCTGACTAAGAAAAAGCCGTCAATAGGGCTTATATGTACTGCAATGTATTTCGCCCTACAAGTGAAATACATATAGCTTTAAGATAGTTCTTCATCTGCCAGGAGAATTGTACTTGACTTACTGCATTGTGCCAAGTGTAAAGTTTGGTAGAGGGGGGATTATGGTGTGTGTTGTTTTTTGTAAATTGTGCTCGTCCCCTTAGTTCCACTGAACTTGTTCCGAACCCTTCCCCTTGTTTAAGCAACCCTTGCTGTTCCAACATGACTGCTCACCAGTGCACAAACAAGGTCCATAAAGACATGGACAAGCAAGTTTGGTGTGGAAGAACTTGACTGGCGTCACACCATAGCCCATGCCTGTCTTGTGTTTTTCCCCTCATTTGGTCCCTTGTGATCCTGTCATGTGTTCCCAGCCATGTGCTACTGTTGTGTTTCGGTCCCTGTCTCTGCCCTAGCTCCGCCCTAGCCCTGCCCTAGCCACTAGTGTTGTCACCTCTTGTCTCATTTGTAACCCCGCCCCCTTGTTAATTCCACAGGTGTCCCTAGTGTGTGTCTGTGTATAAATACCTCATGTACTCCTTTGTTCTCTGTCGTGCTTTTTATTTGAAAGTGTCCTGTTACTCTGTCCGGATCTTGTTAATCTGTCTTGTTTAGCCTTAGACCTGCTATGTTTTTTGTCTTAAGTTTACCATGTTTGCTTTATGTAGTTTGTTTCTTTATTTGTTATTTTTGCTTGTTTGTTTCAGTCACTTGGTTTATCATCATAGTTCATAGTGTTTTGTTTTAGTTACCTTTTCTTTATATTATTTCATAGTGCTTTGTTCTTTGTTTAGTTTTGTTAAATGGAAAATAAAACTGACTTGCGTTTGCATCCTGCCTCCTCCGTGTTACAACTGGCCTGACCACAACCTGATAGAACACCTTTGGAATGAATTAGAGTGTTTGACTTCACAAATGTGCTACTGGAAGAACGATCAAACATTCCCATAAACACATTCATAGACCTGGTGGAAAGCTTTCCTAGAAGCTGTTATAGATGGAGAGGATAGGATGACATTATATTAAACCCTATAATATGGATGAAGAATGGGATGTCACTCAAATTTGTATGTGTACAAGGGCAGAAAAGCAAATACTTTTGGCAATAGAGTGTACATCTACATGTGGGCAAACTGAGCTTCCCACCATAGACTCAGAATTCACTTGAGAAGTTTAATATTTAGGATTCACAATCAGGGGGGCTTGACCGCTCAAGGAGAAGATTGGAGAACTATAAATTGGATTATAGACACCAGACACTACAGGATAATCTGGGAAGACCATTATTACCATCCCCCTGAAATCAGAAGATTTTTTGTGATTGTTGGGAAAAGCAAATCAGACTCAAAATCAGCCAGATTAGATTGCAGTGTAATCCAATCATAAGTCATCATACCCTTCATATATCACGTGGCTCAGCACAATGTTATATTAGCAAAATAAGCCATATATACAATTTGTTTTGATTAATAAATGCAAGACGTGTATTTCACATTGTCATAAATGTTCATACAGATTAATTTGTCCCCTAAATGTGTTTCCAATTAGTGGCGCCCCTCACAAAATGACAGCTCAATATAGTCATAGTGGCCTTTGTTATGGGCATCATCCATTTCTGGACAGGTCTCATCTAAAATGTCCCCCAAATGATTACGCTATTCACATGCAAATGTGTTAATCAGTGTCTGGAAATGAACCGGGCCACTAAACTCCCAAACTCATTTGCCTTATCAGCTAGACACTCGCTAAACAAATTAACCTTCGCTCATTTCAGGACAGACCCGCTTCTCCGGGCCGCATTGTTCTAGTTTAACTGGCTCAATAGCTGTATATCTTTATCCGCTGACATGTCTCGCATGTTTACCAGCAAACAATTGTCTACAGAAATGTCACAGAATGTGTCGATAAGATTATTAGTATAATCATGACAAAAACAGCAGATTTCTTAATCAGAAAAAGAGAGTATCACTGCTTATAAGAGTGGAAAAAGAGTGTTTAAACAATTCGTCTGAAACGAGGACACTCATTAGGCTGTAAACTCACTGTAAACTAATTAGGTGTGTTCAAATTATTCATGGGTTTCTTTTTGTTCTTTGACCCATTTGAGATGCCCGAAGTACACTGCACTGCACTGCAATTAACAGCTAAAACCGTGGAAAAATATATGCACATTAAATTGTATTCAGCCTGAATGTGAAACCACACCATTTACATAAGGTTACTCATAAGGTGATTTTCTTGTCTTGTGTTTAGCCCAGAGACTGTAAAAAAGATGGACGCTGTGTTGAATAGAGCTGAATAACGTTTTTAACAACGAATTCTGTGGGGATATAAAAATATATATGACAATATAAGCAGAGGTTACACTAGCTGTTGCATTTAAATGTAGATGTAGGAGGTAGAATTACAGTATATTAGAAAAATACGTGATTGAAATTTGTCTGATTTGCCATTGAAACCTATGGGGATGGGTGGAGTTTCACAGCTTTCTGCAACCGAACAGCAGGGGGCACCCGACCTGTGGTGACTTAACTTTTGAGAGAGAATGCTTTGTTCAGCTATACACAGTCTATGGTTTAGCCAGTAAATGATGCTACAGACTGAATGTGTTCTGCCCATAGACACATTCATGGCAGTAGAGGAAGCAGGACATGAACAAACATGTTTAAAATAGTAGATATCCAGAATTAAGTAAAAGCATCTAGCACTCTGGTTTTAGTGTTAATGTGGGTTTAGGAAGATTTCTTACATTTTTTATAGTTGTAACGAATAACGATGCAGCACATAAACCTATCAATCTATCAGAGAAAAAATAATTAAACTTGTGGGAAAAATGTAGTAAAGTCAAAGTGGACGTCAGAGAAAAAATAATACTCCAGTAGATACAGATACAGCATTTTAGTACTTAAGTACAAAAGTGAAGTAGTTTTACTTCGTCGCTATACATCTCTGACCATGACAGTAAAGAGGGGAAGAGGAGGGCCCTATTGTACACCCTGCACAAGGCACGTCGTGATGCTCTTTGCTATCTTACACCCTGTCAACAACCTATTTTAGGAATTTAGTTTAGGAATATAAATCTACACTGATGGGCGTGGTGGTCTGGAAGGGAGGTGTGTTCAGGTACATTTCTGATGTGTTTCTATTTTGGTGGTGGAAAACACAGGAGCTCCACTGACTGAAATGAACCTAGTCAACAGTCAGTCATCAGAGTCTATTCCTATCTCAGCTACATAGGTACACACTCGCTCATTAAAATACACACGGATTCAAGATTCAAGATTCAAGATTTTTATTTTCCCATCACAGAGTACAGGTGTACATGTGAGTAAAAAAAAACTGGGTGCACACTTCTACCAATGTGCAGAGAACAATAATTACAAGAAGAATGATGAAATAAAATATAATATAAAATAAGACATACAGACAGCTTTAAAATATAAACACTATACACAATACACTCAGTAACAATAAACGTAACTTACACTATAGACAAATATTGCACGGAAATATGTTAAGTAGACTGAAGAAGTAAATATATGATGCTATGTAGATATGCAGATATCTAGAGTGTGTGTGTGTGGAAGTGAGGAAATAGTCCAGTAGGTGACAGAATAACTAAGAGTAAGTGTAGGTAAGGAATGAGTTGAGTGGGAAGTGGGGAGTACAGGGGGAAGAATGCTGTATAATATAGGAAAGTCTGATAGATGCAGTGTAAAGTGCAGGGAGCAGAGTTTGTATGGGTGTCAGTCAGTGGGGTGGGTTGGGCAGAACACTGTTTTACTGGCTGTTCCACAGCCTGGTCACCTGGGGGAAGAAGCTGTTTCGGAACCGGCGGCTCTGGTCTTCAAGCTTCTGAGCCTCCTTCCACTCGGCAGCTGTGAGAACAGGGAGTGGTTTGGATGAGATGGGTCCTTCACGGAGGCGCAAACCCGACTTTTAAATCAACAATAAATAGAAAAAAGAATAAAATAATAATGCTGTTTCCTTAAATGAGCTACTGATGCACCTTCACAGCGTGAAGGGGCAGGTCAGTTTCCTCTGCTTAGACACACAAAGCATCGCACTATCAAGATACCAATGCGCCTGTCTCTTTTATTTTACAAAGATTTCACAAAGGTTTTCCTGTAACATCACACAAATATTGTTATAGGAACATTCTGAAAACGTCTGCCAGAATTGCATTACAACATTACAGAATGATCCTAGCTAGACAAATGAAGTTATGGAAACATTAAAAGTAACATTGACACAAGCGATGTTTCAGTAACATTAACAAGAAGTTTAAATATAGTGAAGAAAAACATTTAAAAAACATCCAGAAATCTTGATTAACTGTAACATTCAGAAAACTTACCACTAACCAAAACCCCTTGTGGTCTGGTCGCTCTACTGTTATTGATGTTAAATTTTGTAATATTTATAGCTAGCTTTAAGAGATTTCTAGATAACTAGAGTCTAGTTATCAGTATGTATAGAAGGTAGGTCTGCTTGCTAGATTATCAGTGCCGTACTCGAGTGTACTTACACAAAACCATTTCATTCTGTTCTACCAGTGCTAATAGAGCCAGCAAAATGGAGATTTACAGGAAATGCTTAGTCATAAATCTCAAGCTTATAGCCTGCCTCGGGTTCAATTAGCAGAATGATGTTTACACAGGCTTAGTGAGCCGTTAAAACCACTATTGTCTCACTCATTGAGCTCACCTGTTCTCACAGCCCTCTGGGAAGAAGCATGGCACCCGTGGCCACTGCAGCCAGCCAAAGGTTCGTTCCACAGGCCCTGTAGTGCTGGAATCCAGCCATGCTGGGTGTCTCTGAGCTACACACAACTCTATCTTCACCTTGTTGCAATGGGATCGCGTTGGCTCAGCTCCAAATAGGCCTTGGATTCTGCCAGCTCAGTGCTTTTCCTCCACATGCTTAAACAAAGTGAAGCTCACGAGGGAGCACGGCAGCTTTAAACAGGCTCTAAACATTATCATTTGTCTCCATGTCATCTTATCCTGATGTCATCCACACTATTCACTTTTCACCTTGTTTATGACCTTGAGTGTTGAATTAGAGTGAATAGACCTGCCCAACCTATTGTACAGTGACTTTTCAGGTCGATAGAGCAAAGATAACCTTTGCAGATTGTTGAGCATTATGAAAAAAAGATAAAAAAAGATAAAAAAGTATTGATCTGATCCATATCATTTGATTAAAATTTGTAAACATTTGCTGCATGTACTGATCGCCAAGAAATGGTGGCAAAATAGTTGCACTAGAAGGAAGCGCCACTGATATGGGCAGCTATTGGTCATATTTATTGAGCAGCAGTGTGTAATGCATGTGTAACACAACATTTTAGACATCTCAGAATGGTGTTGTAGAGGTTCCTAATGGTGTTCTGTGATAATCTATACCCTGCAACTCAAATGCTGGGGAGTGTTGAAAGTGTGTCCAAAAGCATCTAGTCAGGGACAGGGTCTGGCAATGTGTCTGTCTAAGTGAGTCATAGTATCTGTTATGTCTTTATAATAAGCAGCATAATGTGGAAGAATATTTATGGCATCACATCAAATTAAAAGTCAGGGCACAAAAATACCAGGTGAAAAAAATTAACATGCGTGTTTTAACATTTTGCATGTGTAAATTCAAGAAAATCGCAAGCAAAAAAAAAAGGAATCACGTGCGCACTGAACAAAATGTCGCTCTCGAGCTTCATTTTTCTCCTCTCAGGTGTTTTTTGTCCACTGGAATTAACACTTGTCCTCGAGCGCTATTCAAATTGCCCACACTGTTCTTTTTGTTTGAGTGAGGCTTTTGCGTGCGAGTGTTGAAAGGGGTGGTTTTGACAGTTTGGGGGTGGGGTCAGGGTCACTTCCCTCAGCATCTGGTTGTTTTTGGAATATAGCATAGCTAGGTAGCTAAATTCCCTGCTGTCCATCTTTCTCGCCCTCCTCTGGCTCGTGGAGGTAAGCGGTCCGTCACAAATCCTGGAGATATCAGCCAATAACATTCGCTGAGGGAGGTGACCTCGACCCTGCCCCCAAACTGTCAAAACCACCCCTTTCAAAACTCAAGCTCAAAATCTTCTTTCGAGCAAAAAGAACAGCTGCAGGCAATCTGTATAGCGCACGAGGAGAAGTATTAATTCGAAAATGAAAAAAACACCCAAGAGGAGAAAAATGAAGCTTGAGAATGATATTTGGTTCAGTGATGCTCTTTGTTATCTTACACCCCGTCAACAGTCTATTTTTACGCCTTGCACCAACGAGTTTAGGAATAAATCTACACAGATGGGAGTGGTGGTCTGAATGTGAGGTGTGTTCAGGTAAAATTCTGGCGGCAGAATCACCTAAGTTCTTTCTATAGGTGCACCAAGGGCGCAGCATGTGGCCCTGTAGCAGCACATACCTGACTTTTATCTTAACAATAAACAGAATAAAGAATAAAATAACATTGCTGTTCCCTTAAATCAGCTGCTGGCGTATCTTCAACACACAGGTGAACACACAGGTCAGTATCCTCTGCTGAGAGGTGCAAAAGCACTGCGCTGTTAAGATACGAACGTGCCAAAGTCAGAGTACATCTGCTTCTTAAAAGGAAGGGCCAGTGCCACACTGATTTGTTTATTTCACGTTACGCCCAAAACCCCCATGATTAAATATAAGTACATGCCTTTTGCGCATTTTGAGACATGCAAGGTGTATTTTGTGAACCCTCACAATATCAAAGATAGCAAAGAGATGCTATAGATCACTAATATAGGGCCCTGGCTTTATAATAACATCACCAGAAAAGTATCACCTCTTATTAATGCAGCTTAAAACTTTTGATAGAGGAAATGGAACACTTTGCATTTAATTCTACAAAGTAACATTTTAAAAATACTTTGCTCTGAAGGCTTCATGTTCTGCCATTTTATGATGCTGAGCTAAAATAGATCTCCCTTTATCAGATTTCTTAATCAGATTTTTGGAGCCAACTCCTCATTTATTAAGAAATCAGAGTATCCAATCTAGTATCTGACTATTTGAATTGAATCAGATAACTGTGGAATTTTGATTATGAGGAGTTTTACATTGGGTTTTGCCTGGGTCTACTGGTATACAGTGTGAACCAGTATAAGATCTTTACAGTGTGATCTGTATGGAGTGGTGGTGTGTGAGTGATGGTGTGTAAACTCTAGTGTGGTGTAGCACACTGTGAAGCACACTCCTCAGTCACATTCTCCTCCCCTTTGATTCTCCAGCGCTCCTCCCGCCTCCCGCCGCCATGGTAACAGATGCAGACGTGCTCCTCTTCAGCAGGGTGGCACTTCCTCCCGCTCTGATTCTCCGCAAAGCTCCCCGCCGCTGCCATGGCAACAGACTGATCGTATGCAAAAGAGGAGCGCTGCAGCCATGGCAAGCCGAGGCCAAGCCATCATCGGAGTCTTTGAAAATCAAATTGACTGTGATGAGGAGTTAGCCTGGGGTGCATCTCTCTCTCTCCCTCTCTCTCTCTTCCTATCTTTCTTTCTCTCTGTCTCTCTCTCTCTTTCTCTGATCTTGGCTGAGGGTGGAGAGAGGTGGATGGGGGAAGGAAGAACAAGGTGGTTCAACCCTACACCTCTCTGTCTGTGTCTGTCAGTTAGAACAGGATTCTGGAAGATTCGGGAACAACTCCATGTTCCTGCCTGTTCCACTTACATATTCAGTACATCAAATGATGCTAAATAAGGACAGTGTTATTCTCAGGTGAGTCGTGGAAATGTGGAAGAAGAAACAGACAGACATGATTGCAAAGCCTCAGCACTTTCTAACTTACATGATTTATTGGATTTACTTTTAAAAAATCGAAGCAATGTTTGACATTGTTCTTTTTGAGTAGATTTAACATAGAGAATTTTTAAGTAAATTGAATGTAAACATTTTGTTCTCCCAACTTAAAAAACTTGTACAGAGTAGCTAACACTAGCTAGCATATCGCTAGGCCAATGCTACCCAGCGCATTACTAATCCTGCTTGCCTAGCATGCCAAGTCTGGTTGGCTTTGTGTGCTCATTTTAAGTATAACCCAATTTTCTGTGGGTTATATTTAGAAATATAGTGCAACATTTTTGCACATGTTTGGGGAAAATGTTTTTTTCTCAAGTATAGAGGCGCTTATGGAGAATGTCCTTATTAATATAAGTGGGTTATACAATTGGTTATCATCAGGTTTTTGGGGGGATGTTACAGCAGTGTGTAAATCAAGTAGCTACTCCCAGCTGACATTTCTTATGCCATATGGTTTTCATAGATGTCCTGTGAATTTTACATACACTTCCATTTCTGAATCAGTTTCTTTGCTTTTGCTATTTATAGGTATATGTTTGAGTAAAATGAACAGAGTTCAGAAATCAATATTTGGTGGAATAAGCCTGGTCTTAATCAGTTTTCATGCATCTTGGCATGTTCTCCTCCACCTGTCTTACACACTGCTTTTGGATAACTTTATGTCTTTACTCCTGGTGAACAAATTTAAGCAGTTCAGCTTGGTTTGATGGCTTGCGATCATCCATCTTCCTCTTGATTATAATCCAGAGGTTTTCAATTTGGTAAAATCAAAGAAACTTATCATTTTTAAGTGGTCTCTCTTGTGCTAAAAACAGTACACCACCTCACAAGAAAGTAGATAATGCAGTTACCACACAATGATGCCTCAGTCAACTTTACACCAATTCTGAAATTAAATATACCATTTTATGTATCATACATGGATTTCAAGATGGCTTAATGTTTAGCATGTTCACCTTCCAGCGCTGGGGTCCCTATCTGGGTGCAGTCCTGGTGCTGGTGTGTTATGGAAGATCTCTAGATTTATGGATTTATAGACTAAAGTATATGGGGGAGATGTTTTGATAATCCCGGTATATACACATATTATTTTATTCTCTCTTTAAGCACGGCTGAGTAAGAAAGCCTGCAGGCCTGCAGAACTAGCACTGAGGGAGCAACCCGGCCCCCATCAAATCTCCCACCACAGCAGCCCAGGGCTAGGAATGCCAGAGACGTAATCCAGCTGAGAATATCCAGATTCCTCCTCTAAATAAAGCATACCAGCCTCACATCGCATAAAGATGAGTTATGGGCACGCTGTGGGTCATCTCCAGAGCGTGTGAGTGTTTGGGTTTTACTCAGCTCACCGCAGAACGGTTCCAGCATGCAGACAGAGAGGATTTCCCATAAACCATCACTTCCTATTGGGTAAGCCTTTATTATTACACAGTTAAATCACCCGGCTTCAGTCACATTTTACACTGTTCATTTCCTATGGCTGAACATTGAACTTTGAAAGATGTCTCTCTCTGAAAGCAAGGTCAGCTCAGGAATTTACCTGATTTCACACCACAGTCAACCAGAAAGTCATTTACAAACTTTTACAAGCTTTTTTGTAGTTGGTCCACAGGTTATCCTTTCCTGGCCATTCACTAGGGTAGGTATTTCAGAAAACCTCATTCAAGAAGACCTGACGCATGTTGTTTTTTAGATGTTCTGATCCAGTTGTCTAGAAAGAACAATTTGGTTTATATCAAAGTGTCTCAGGTTCTTAGGGTTATATCAACATCATTAAATCTCTCAAACTTTCAAAGAACAGGACTTACACTCTATATATGCTTAATTTCAGATGTGATTCAGATGTGTTTTCCCTCCTTGCTACCCAGCACCTGTTCTTGCTTGAGTGTGGGCGTGACGTGTGCAGGTGTGATGGATTGTATAAACCAACAGGGTTTCAGATTGGTATATGTTTATAATTCTCTACATCCAATCACAATCAGATTCACTCTATCTGGATGAAGAGATTTAAAACAAGCTGAAAATGAAATAGTAATAACAAGGCTACTTTTAAAATATAAGAAAAAGAAAGTTCAGATAATGTGTGAAAATATAAGGAGTAGAAGTAAAAAGTCATCTGAAAAATAATTACTCCAGTAAAGTATAATCAAAATTTCTTATTTTTATTTTCTCAATTTAAACAGCCAAATACCCAACCCACTCATTAGGACTCCCCCTATTACTATTGATGGAAGGTGAAGACTAGCACATGCCTCCTCCACCACCTCTTTTTGAACTGCTGCTGATGCAGCATTACCGAGTAGCATCCCAGTGCACTCGGAGGAAACCGCAGCGACTCATTTCCGATACATCAGCTCACAGACGCCTTGTGCTGTGGGTATCACCCTTTGGAGTAATAAGGGGAAAGAGCGCCATCTATCCACCCAGATAGAGAAAGGCCAATTGTGCTCTCTCGGGTAGCCGATGGCAAGCCACATGAAAAGGATTCGAACCAGCGATCTCCTGATCATAGTGGCAGCGCCTTAGTCTGCTGGACCACTCAGAGCCCCTTGATAACCAACATTTCTACTTCAGTAATGTAGCTAAGTATTTGTACTTTATTAATTTACACATCTGTTGGCTACCCTGAGGTAACACTTTACCTTTCTCCAGCAGCTCAGACTACAAAAGTTGATATGATAATTTTTTCATCATCTATGAAGAAATGGTTAAAATTGAAGCCCTACAGGATAAAATTGAGCTTAACTGGAGAACAAAACGCAGCCCATCCCACCTCTGAATTACTGATCAGCTGTCTGTATGTTTTTGTCCTTTTACCTTATCTTCTCTGCACCTTGCTGTTTAGTGCTGGCGTCTTTAATGTGTGTGATTCAGACCTGACATTTCAAGATGCTGTTTCTGGATGCACGTAATCATGTTTACAAGTCTGTGTTTATCTGATCATGCAGTGTCTCTCTCTCTCTCTTTCTCTCTCTCTCTCTCTGTCACTCCGCTCTCAGACAAATCAATCAGGCTGTTTACTCTGACTGTGATTGGTGACCTAAAGGAGAATAAAGGCAGACAGGGAGAAGGCGACTGACAGGAGAGCAAATGGAGAGAGAGGGAGATAAGGGAAAAGGGAGAAAGAGAGAGTGAGAGGGAGAGGGGTGGGAGATTATTGTCAATCTAATGAAGTCACTCAGCATGAAATTAATCAAAGTGAATCAGATGTCCATCCTCGCTAACACAACCTTCAGCACTAAGCTTCACTGGCAGGCCGAGAGCACACACACGTTACGTTCAGTTAAAGCAAATCACTGGAGACTAGATTAACACCGCCGTTCTTAATCTAATGCCGGCTTTACTGTACAAACCACTCAGGCCTAATTCAATCCAACATATGTATCATTCACTCACGGATCCCTGATTTTACTGCCAGCTGTCAGGGAGGGGCGGAGATGTGCAGAGATGTGCAAAGACATCTTGATCTGATGCCGCATCACTGCAGGCCTCAGGCAGCTAGCGTTCCAGAAGAGGTCTGGCGCCAAGACACTTTACATATAGTCCTGTCCAGCAAATTAACAGACTATACTTTCATTACAGTATATTGTGGCGTGAGGAGGCGGGGGAGCTGAGGGTCCGCCCCACACCAGAACGCCCAGCCCTGTCTGTCCCAGCTGAACAGCATCAGGACTGTTTAAGCCACCAGCTGGGACAGGCATAAAAACACAGCCTCAGCTCACTCAAGGGGAGGACTTTGACTGGGGAGCTGGGAGCTGAGGCCACACGGACCTAACACCAAAGACTTAATAACCTACGCGCGACTACAGCCCCACTGGGCTAGCGTTATGCTGCTTTAAGTTTGTTTTGGGTGTGGTGGAGGGTATTTAAGTCGAATAAAGTTATGACCATTTACTCCCCGTGTCTGTGTTATCTGTGTGCTTCCTGCTACAGGGTCACAGTGGCCACGCCCCTAACCCCAGGGGTCAGTCACATATATACATTTATTTTCAAACAGAATACCAATGATTCAACAGAAAGAACCAATGAGCTTGCTGCTTATGCTGTGAGTAAAGGAGGGTCAGCAGGCTAGTTGGAAAGCCCCCTCGATGTGTTCAGTTTAGAAAATTTTGGTCTCTTCCCATTCAAATAGACTTGTTTGAGTGGATATAAGATGCAAAGATGTCCGCCGTGTGATTATTATTATTATTGTATCTTTCACACTGCGTTCCATTAACCTGAGGAGTCGGTCATCAATGCGAATGACGATACACCCGAGTTGAAGGTGTTCTAGTTGAACATTCCTACAAGTGTACACACATTTAAAACATGTCCAAAAACAGTTGGCTAAAGTCTTTAGAGTTTAGACAAACATTTATTAGGATTTTCTAAAATGAATTGCAATGTTAGCACTGTTAGCATTGTCCCAGGTTAGTGTTGATAGCAAAACCAGTTCATAGCAAAGCATTTTACAGTATTTTGCACATCTAAACAGTATGACAGCATTTCCACAGATAGACGCTGGACGGTACTGTGTGGGTGACTGACTTAATGAAGCAGAAAAAATGCGAATAGAATTGATAATAAATTGTGTAATAGTACTGATTTTACTTTTGCTCGTGTGCTGTGCAGCCATCTTGGATTCTGAAGTTGGGATTGGAAAATCCTGATATCAGAGTTCAAATATAATGCATTGTTAGTCAGTAATTCTACAGTGTTATTTTTTTGCTGATTAAAATTCAATTTAACATTAAAGATTTAACAACTTTAATGTTTTTGACCACACCACCTGAATGTACATTCAAGACACATACAGATATCTGCATAAATCAGTCTTAAAAGCTTTTTCAGAAGATCAGATTTATAGCAGTAGAAGAAATCTTTAAACAATAGAAAACAATGGTGTTCATTCTTATCCTCAGACACAAGAGGCTACTACAGGTTCCCATTCCAACCAAGCAGGAAAACACCTGATTCCACTTGATTAATCAGTTGGTCTCTGCTGGCATCCCAAGTTGCTGCTTATTACAGAAATAGTGCACTACATAGTGTACCAGCCATTTGTTAGTGCTGTTTAAATTGTTTTCAGTGCTTTGTAAATGATTGGGGATCAGTGGAACTGTGTTCTCTGAAATGATGGTGCTCCATCCAGCACTTTTGGGATGAGGTAGAGTGCTGATTATCATTCCAAAATCCCAACTTAATCAAGACTCTTGTCTCTAATTAAAATAGAAAAATCCTCACAGCAATGCTATAAAATCTATTAAAAAATCTATTGTCGATAGATAAATTCAAGAAATAAAAATGGAATGGAAACAAAGATGAGTACCAGCTATGTGTTTGAATTCATGGTTTCTTAGTGATGGCATTTGCATTGGGGTGCTTTAAACAGAGCAGCCGGTCACACTTGGGTGCTCTGTTGTAATTGACTGTAACCCCATAACCTCAATACAGAGGTTACATATAGAGGTAAATCTGTGTTAAATTAGAACCACCATTTATTCATGCCTAATGCTTCTCCCAGTTTTTCTGCAAAGACAAGAAGCTGGCAGAAATGAGACATCTTCAGCTGGCGGAAATGTTCATTAGGTCTAGGATCACTGGTTCAAATCCTGGATCATGCTTACCACTACGATTCAAATATCTCTGGTACTAAACCATTATGATCTAAGGTTTGTTTGTTCAAATCCCAAATCATACTTGCCAATATGATCCGAGAATCGCTGGTTTACTACCATGATCTAAGGTTTGCTGCTTCAAATCTGTTGGTTCAAATCCAGGATTATAATAAGAGGTTTATTGGCTCAAATGCTAGATCATGCTTACCACTATGATCTAGATCACGCTTGCCACTACAAATCCTGGACCATGCTTGCCACTATGATTTAAATATATCTGGTACTATGCCACTGTGATCCCAAATCATACTTTCCATTATGATCCAATAATCGTTGGTTCAATTCTCGAATCATGCTTGCCGCTATGATGTGAGGATCATTGGTTAAAATCCTGATTAATATGCACCACTATTATCTGCTTCATGCTTTCATTGCCAGCAGACTAGACTATTGTAACTCCTTGCTCGCTGCCATTAGTTCTTCCTCTATCCATAAACTTCAGATGGTACAAAACGCAGCTGCCCGTTTACTCACTCACACTCGCACCCATGAACACATTACACCTGTTCTCCAAAATCTTCACTGGCTCTCTGTTAAATACAGGATTCAATTCAAGATTCTCTTACTTACCTATAAGGCATTAAATAATCTTGCACCTCCTTATCTGTCAAACCTCCTTCTTCCTTACAGACCATCTCGATCCCTTAGGTCTGCTACTGCTGGACTTCATAAAGTCCCAGCCTCTAAACTCCGCTTTGGTGATCGGGCTTTTTCCAGACTTGCTCCTCAACTATGGAATTCTCTCCCATCTGCGGTCAAACAATCCTCCTCTCTTTCCTTGTTCAAATCTACACTCAAGACTCACCTCTTTTCTCTTGCCTACGGCCTTCCCTCTGTTTAATGTGCTATACCACTTATCCCTGCTGTCCTGTTCTCATACTAGGTTGATTGTCTGTCACCATTTGTTGTGTAATGTTTCTATTTGTTTCCACTAATGATGACTGTAAGCGTCTTTGGGTTTTAGAAAAGCGCTACATAAAAAAAAAGTATTATTATTATTATTATTATTATTATTATTATTATTATCTGAAGATTTTTGGTTCAAGTACCAGATCATGATCTGAGGACCATTGGTTTAAATAACAGAGCATGCTTACTACTATGTTTCAAAGATTGTTGGTTCAAATCCTGGTTCATGTTTACCACTATAATCTGGATCATTCTTGCCCCTATGATCTTATGATTGATGTGGGGACTCTGACATTAAAAATACTGTATCTCCAAAAAAGTAACTTTTCAAAGAAGAAACAGATTCTTTGAACTTTTAATGGAAGTCAGTGTAAAGAGATTTTTTCATAGTCATTTTGGAGCATTTCTATTCATCCATTCATCACAAAATATTGTGTTCTGTCTCTGTGTAAAGTACAACAATATAGTTTCTGATATGGATTCTGACAACAATGACCCAGAATGTAGTAGTAATCTTACTCTAACAAAAGCAGGATAACCATCCTTTTTATTACCTTTGATTTGAAATAAAACGATGTATAAGCATTTGTCCCAGTATATTTTTCTACCTAATGTTTAAGTGTGATAATAATAAGATTTTATTACATCTAGATATACATTATGAAAAGGATGTCTGGTGTATTCATAAGAGCAGAGAAACACTGTTGCACCTCAAGGCTACAAAACAATTGAAATAAAGGCTGAATAAATTCTCGAGTCTCTCATACAGAATTGCAGAACATTCATAACCAACCAAATACATAAATAAATACATACATAAACCACCGTCTCACAGACGACTGAAGCCATGATGAAAAAGAGAGATGACAGTAAAGCACACAGCACTACACAATCTCTTCTGACACAGGGAAAGGTTTGCCCTTTGGGGACCAGTGGAGGAATGTGAATATGATTAAAAAATGAATCTGGCACATATTGTCAACCTGTCATATTGTCACACCGATTATGTTCCTAGTATTACACTGTTATTATTTTAGCTTTTTTTTTTTGTTGTAATCGTGGACCTGGATATTGTTATGTAAAGATTATGCAGCACTGCTCAGTGTAAGCTCATTTTTTATGATTGGGCTTGGTTTCAGCATGCATTTATAATTATACAGGAAATATCTGCATGTTTTAATATGTTTTTTGCCAGTTTTTTTTGTAACTCAATGGTATTACATAATTCACAGAGATTTATTCTGCGTTTGTTGGAGTACCTGTCTCTACTATTCAGGAAAGACTGACTGCTGGATGATCACTACCCCATCTCGAAAGTACTGTACTGGATGAAGCTCCATCTTCCCAGAGAACCTGAATTTTTGCTAGATTTTGTAGCATTTTTGTAAGGATTAAGAACATTAGTGAGGTCAGAATGTTGGATGATCATCACTCAACCTCACCTACCTCATCCTGAAATCCACAGCTCCTCCTAAAAGTACTGGATGGAGCCCCATAACTCCAGAGAACACAGAGATGGTTGCACTGCTCCAAATCTCAGTGCTCATTTTGGTGGTTTTATACTCCTAAAGCTCATATCTGCTAATATTAGGCATGGTGCCAAATGTATAATATTTATCTGCTTCTGGGAGCCCCATTGCCCCATAGGCAATACTGCTTGCACAAAAGGATTGAACTCACAACCTACTGATGTAGTTCCAAAGATTACACTTGCTGCATTACTCATTAGCCTGTAGTCTGTTTTAGATTGAGTGGGATGGTTTAGCCAGTCTATCAGCATGACCAGCTGATCAAGCAGCGCTATCAGCCTAGTCCTGCTGGATGTCCAGCTGGTCAACGTCTTCAACCATCTTGAGACTGAAAAAAATGTAGCAAATGACCATTTAAGACCAGCTAAATCCAACACAAACCATTTAACTATATGGCATATTCTGCCGAATCTGTGCCATTTCTGTCCCCAGGAAATGACATGAATAAATGTGCACTCAAAATAACTTTAAAATACATTTTATTACTGCATAGTGTCTTGTACATTGACCTAATTGCAAAAGTAAAAACATTAATATTTATTAAAACATTAATAAAAACTACTTAGAAAACTAAAAATATAGGCTTAGTTATCTAACTCTAATTACTCTAACTATAAACTTTCCCATGAAATATAATGAAATATAATATAGTATTGCTGTGTGACTCCAAATCCCATCTATGCTTTAAAATATATATTTTTTCATAAAAAATCCATAATATTTAAGTTATAAGATAAGATAAGATAAGGTAAAAATAGGTTTGCATCTTTTAGAAAAATACAATGCACATGCATATATGGTGTTTGTTTTTTTTTTTGTTGGTCATAAATATCAATTATTCGAACATGCAAAATAAACACTTTCTTCAGAGAAAATCTAAGGTATTAGTGGACTTGCTTTTAAACATGCTTTTTAAATGTCACATGAATTTGGTAACAGGACTGTGTAAAAAATGTAACCATATTCGGATTAGAAAGCTTGTAAAAATTAAGTAAAGCTGCCTGAGTTGGAACACAACATGTTTTGAATAGTTATATTATTAAATACAGAGTTGAAAAAAAGATTAAAGAAAAATTAAGTTTAATTTGGAAGACTTACAACAAGCAAATGGCCCCCTATTGGTGGAATAATTAATATTTTTAATTTATATGATTATGTTATGTTTTTTTAATCTTGTGGAGTCCCACCAGGTTCTATTTTAGGTCCTATAAAATTTGTTTTGTTCTGTTATATGTCACAGTAATGTAGTTATTTTAGTGATGAACTGTGAGTAACAGGATCTACAGGGTTAAAATAGCCTTGTAGAAGGTAATATAAAACAATAATTCTGCAGGTGTCCAAATACACTTGTTTTCCCAAATGGTTAAAATCTTTCTCAACCAATCACAAGTATGAATGTTCTTAAGACCTGAGTTTTAGAGCATTAAACTCTGCATGCCTTTTGTTATTTGTAGGAACTCAACTATATTAGCAGGTTACATATGAATCCATATTATAACCTTTTAAGAAGCATTTGATATCTCAGAATAATTGGACTTGAAATGTTATCTCTAATATTTTTAATGTGAGATCAAGCAGAAAAACAAAAAATACATTTCTCACACTTTTTTGTTGCTCTTTTTGTTCACCTTCCATGTCAATAATTCTGGACAGTATAGATTCATTGTCCTTTTGTTGGGTTTGCTGGATGATTGATCGAGGATGAGGCACAAGTCTGCGATTTTAAACCATCCTTCCACAGGAAAGAACAGAGAGAGGGAGGAGGAATGAAAGACAAGGAAGCAGCGGAGGGAGGCGTCTCACGCTGGGGCTGAGTTAGGGCTCATGTAGAGAGAGAGTGAGAGCAGAAACACTCCCAGTAGGTTAGCTGTCATTCTGCATGCGAAGTTATCTGTGGCTTATTCATCCAGATTTGCACATTTGTAGAATTATAGCTGTGATGCTGCTTCTTAACTTTCAAAATTAATTACAAAAAAAATCATATAATATAAGAAGACCCCTCCCTATATGGACAAAAGTGATGGAACACCAACTTATTTGTGGTTTCTTCTGAAATCAAGTGTAGAAAAAAAGGGTTGTTGAAGAAACTGTCGCTACTGTCCAGGAATTTTCTTTTTACTAGATTTTGGAGCACTGTTGTGAAGATCTGATCAAGAACATTAGTGAAGTCAAAATGCAGGATGTTGGATGATCAATTGTCCAACTCCCCAACTCTTTTATCAACCCAGTTTTCCTTTTTTTTCTCTTATCTTCGCAATAAAAAAATCTTTTCATTTTTTTATTTCATCTCTTATCCTCTCTTCTCTTAATTTTCTCTTTTCTTCTGTTATGCCCTATTTTCTTATTTTTCTTTCACATTTTCAATTTTTTTCTATATCTTATCCATTTATCTTTTCTTTTCTCTCCTTCTGTCTTCTTTTCTCATCTTCTTGTTTTTCTCCATTTTACTTCTAGTCTCAGTTCTTATTCTTTTTTCTTTCATCTCCTTTCATTATTTTCTCCCTCCCTAACCTAAAAGCATTGAATGGCGCTCCATCAATCCATCAAAGAGGACACAGTTCTATTGCTCCACAGCTCAATACTGTGGGTAGTAAGGTAATTGGATATGGATTCTCATACCACTGCTATGCTGATGACACCCAACTAATCCTTTCATTTCCTCCTTCCGACACTCAGATCTCAGCATGTCTCAATGATGTCTCGATGTGGATGAGTTCTCATCACCTAAAACTCAACCCCAGCAAGACTGACCTTCTGTTCATCCCAGGAACTACAAGCCCTCACAACAATCTCTCCATCTCTTTCGAGAACTCACTGGTCACTCCATCGGCAGAAGCAAGAAGCCTCGGTGTAGTAATGGATGACCAGTTATCGTTCTCGAGCCATATTGCAAATCTGACTCGGTCATGCAGATTTCTCCTGTACAACATCCGAAGAATTCAACCGTTTCTGTCTCAGTATGCCACTCAGGTGCTTGTGCAGTCTCTTGTCATCTCAAGACTTGACTACTGCAACTCTCTACTGGCTGGTCTTCCACTGCGAGCCACCAAACCACTACAGTTAATTCAGAACTTAATTCAGAACTGGCTTCCTGTTGCCGCCCGCATCCGATTCAAAACCCTGACGCTGGCCTACAAGGCAAAAAACGGACCAGCACCTTCATACCTGATGGCGATGGTCAAAGCCAGATCTGCACCAAGAGCTCTTAGAGCTTCCAGTACGGCTCGGCTCGAACCTCCATCACTCAAAAACACAGAAAACAGACATCCAGACTCTTCTCTGTGCTGGCACCAAGGTGGTGGAATGAACTTCCACTGGATGTCAGAACAGCAGAGTCACTCACGGTCTTCAAACGTCGACTGAAGACACATCTTTTCAAAGAGTTCCTAAACTAATAATAAAAAAAAATAAATAAAAAAAAAAGAAAAAGAAAAAAAAGGTTCCTAGGGTTCTTAACATGATTAAGCTCTATGTATCTCTTGATCCTAGTCTACAAACTAGCTTTGGATATCTTAAGTAACTTTGAAGCACTGTTGTAAGTCGCTCTGGATAAGGGCGTCTGCTAAATACCATAAATGTAAATGTAAATGTAATTCTGCAGATAGCTGTGGCTACTTAAATCATTACAGGTATTGTCAGGTAAAGGTTTAGAAAGCTACTCTAATTAAACTATACTTATGTTGTATGTTATGTTATTGTAGTTGAGTCGATGGAAAGTGGCACAGACCCGCTTCTGTTCTACTGGACTGTGAAAGAGAAGTCAGATGCTGCCATCTTGTGTTGATATAAAGTACACACTGCTCACACTTCACATCATCACTGAACCCAGAGAACTGATAAGAGAACTTATAATTGTACCTTCTCCTCTCCCCCTTTTCTTCTCTCCTTATTTCTTTTATTCTCCTTTTTTCTCTACGCTTTCATTGATCAAATACACAGTACTATTCTATTCTATTCTATTCTATTCTATTCTATTCTATTCTATTCTATTCTATTCTATTCTAGGAAATCCAGAGGCAATCAATGCAGGCATGAGAAGAACAACTCCACCCAACCAGAGACTTAAACCCAAGACCCCATCACTGGGAGGTAAACATGCTAACCACTAAGCTACCATTCCAACTTGCTCAGCTTATTTATTATTAAAAAATGTTAATTGCACACAAAACAACTAGACATCATGCACTACAGATACAACTAAAAAAATAAGAATATCATTAATAAGTTAATAATTCAATTAATTTCCAGTGAAACTTATATATTATATTGATTCATTACACAAAGAATGATGTATTTCAATATTTGATTTATTTCAATGATTATGACCTACAGATAATGAAAACCCAAAAGTCAGTATCTCAGAAAATACTTTTATAAATAGGGATTTGAGTAACGTAACTCATCTAAAGGGGAGCCGGTCATCCAGACTTATTCAGTAGGTAGTTGTATACATATAGTGCTGTTTCAGATAGTATTGTTGGCTGTGTTTAATGAGAGTATGTTCTTTCAGTTCATATTACTTACAGGCTAGATCATCTCTAGTACAATAGTTTATTCAGACATTGTTGGTGCAGTGCATGTGTGTCTCTGGTTTTGGCACTAGTAGAAGTTGTGTGCTATATGTAATATGTTACATATGTTAGACTGTATGACCACAATTTATTTATTTATTTATTTTTTTTAATTTAGAGTATTCAGAGGTGAAATGAGTTTTATCTTTTTTCTTTTTGGAAGGCCCTGCCTCTGCTTTCCTTTTTTTGGGGGCGAAAAAAAAGCCTTTATTTGACAAAAATTGACAGTTACAATATCACAAAAAATTGCACAACATCAAAAACATTTCATATCATATTACAATAATTATTAATATTGCCTCCGTCATGATCTGCTTTCTCTCATTCACTGAACAAATCCCGTCCGGGAGGGGGAAAAACACTGCCCGCCCATGCTAAAAACTGACTGGCTGTCTCACAGACTCTTTGCAGAGAACAGGCCAATCAGAACCCTCTCTGTTTTCTCTCTCTCCTTCCCACACGCGATTAGAGAAAAAAAGTCTGTCGCCTGTGTGCGGGTTTGTGTGCAGTGCGCGTTTGGGGCGCTCGTTCTGAATTCCGGGAGATTATATGTAACTCGCAGGCATCAGGGAGCCACTGCTGAAATGCGGGAGACTCCCGCAGCTTTAGGGAGACTTGGTTTGTCTGCATTTACTTGTTGCAGACGACACTCTCCTTCTCTTTTTATCATCTTCTCAGGTTTTTTTTTCTCCTCTTTTCTTTTCTTATCTCTATCATCCCAGTTTTTTCTTTTTTTCTCTTCTATCATCTTTTCAGTTTCTTTTTCCTTTCTCCTCTTATCTTCCTTTTCTCTCTCTTTTTTTTCTTACTTCATCGTGTCACGCAGGCCAGACGAGGCATATACATGTGCACGTACTTAATGTAAAGTTTATTAGCAAAATGGTAAAACTTACAAGAGTTACGTGGGACAGGCATGGTAAATAGAAAAGCAAAAAGAGAGAAAGCAAGCTAGAGGTAATACACCGGAGGGCCAAAAACAAAGCAAGAGGGACTAAACCAAGAAAAGCTAAGAAACAAAGGGCTAGGCTAAAGAGAGGTCAAACTGAAAAACAGGTCTACAACAAAAGAATACAAAGTACCAAAGAAACGCAGGGGAGAAGAGCTAAGAAAATAGGTACTCGGTAATGGGGAAAAGAAACAGAGGGGTATTTATACAAGGGGGAACAGGAAATGGCAATTGGAACAGTCACGTGATCCGAGGGTGTAGCGCAAGTGCATACTGGGAAATGTAGTCTTTAGAGCGAGAGCTGGAGGCAGACAGTCAGCAACAGGGCTGACACATCTTCTCCTTTCATCTCTTATCCTCTCTCTTCTTTTTTTATTTCTTTTCTTCTGTGGTGCCCTTCTTATTTTCTCTCAGCTATTTTCTTCTCTATGACCTATCATTCTTTTATCCTTTATCTTCTCCTTATTTTTCATTTTACTTTTATTCTGTCTTTTTCTATTCCCTCCTCTTATTCTTTCTTCTCTCATCTCCTTTACTTCTTTTCATCTCATTCTTCATCTTTTCCCTTCTCATCTGTTTACTCCCTTTCTCTCTTCTCTTTTCCATGTACTCAATATGCTCCTTCACTCATTTCTCACCTTTCTTCTTACTTTTTCTCTCCTCCAGTTAAGTTTGCTTCTCTCTCTCTCTCTACTCTGTCCTACAGCACTCTTTCCCCCTCTGCTCTCCTCCTCTGCTCTGCTCTGCTCTATCGTTCATTCTAAAGCCAGGCCAAGTCTCATCATTAGTGATCTAAAAGAGAAGCCGTGAGCCAGAGAGGACGGGGAGGGGTCCGCCAGCAGAGTGGGCTTCATCCAGCTGGAGAGAGCATCAGAGAGACGGTGTCACGCTGAGGTACGAGCGCACACACCCCGGCGTACAGGGATCAGAGCCAGAACCCTTTCAGAAAAATCCCTGCCAAGCCCTATTCCACATCCAAATATGTGCTCCAGCTCCAGCGGGGGTACTGGTGAATATGTAATTAGTGCTTTACCTGAGGGGCGGGGGCAGGAGGAGGTAGATGCCCCCATATCAGAAACAAGTCTAAATATGGTTCTTCTTAGTGTGGCAGCTTTCACGTGTTGTTTGCAAGTAACGAACACAGGAATAGCAAAAACAGCAACCTGGAGAACTTGGACACGACAGCAGAGTACGGCTCTATGGATGTCAAGGTTCCTCAATGGTTTGTATATTGAATAATGAGGTATATAAGAGAAACTCTCCACTGAATATAAATTCTTCTATGGTATAATTCCAATAACCTTCAGAAAGCTTTTACATTATATAGAGGATCTTTTAATAATAAAAGAGTATTTCTGCTAACACACCTCATTTATACCAGTTGTTCTTTAAAGAAAAACATCTACTTAAATGTTCTTTTGTGGACCCAAAGTGGTTCTTCTCTGGCAGCATTTAAAAAACCTTAATAAAACATTCATATGAAGGTTATTTAAAAACAAAAATCTAACTACTCACAAATCTTATTCACATGGATTGTACATTATAGTTCTACATCCTTTTTGGTGCTATATCTTCCTTAAAAGCCTTGTTATATTGAATTGTCATTAAGGCATGGTCCATGGTATTAGTCCACATAACCATTTTTAGGAATTTAGTCTAAGCATAAAATAAAAACAGTTCTATATAGTGCTCCCAATGTTAACACTGACCCTTGCTTTTATATAGAACCAGTGGAGAACTTTAGGACATCTCAAGACATTTTTGGAGTAAGAAAGAACAGTTTTTTTAGAACCATATGCTGAATAAAGTTTTCTATAGCCTTTTTTGAATATTTTTTCTTGGAGCAAAGCTGCTGAAAAGTACTGAAATGTTATGATCTCCTTGCAAATTCATGGTACTCAGCATCCTGACCTCCCCTCCAATCAACACAGCACTGGAACTTAATACTGGAATCAGCACAGTACTGGAACTTTTCAGGAACTGACATGCCCTTGAAGACCCCATACCTTGTCTTGTGTTTCTTGTCTTACGTTTGTCTATATCTTTGATCTTGTTGTATTGTTGTATTTAGTGCCTCTCATTCTTTTATTCTTTATAATTTTATTTTGATGTAACTTTAGGAAGGAGAGTAACGTAATTTCCATCATCTGTAGGTCTTGTACATATGCAGACAATAAAACTACTTGCCTTGACCTGACTAGAAAAGAAGAAGCTTTTACTACAGATCCTGTAAAGTGTATTCTTTAGTATATATCTTGCATGTGTCTGTGTGTCTTTGAGCACATTCACACATTGAACACATTTCATACAGTCTGAGTCTGTATCAGAATCAGAATAAAAGAAGAGAAAGTGTTGAGAGTGATGGACTGAGCTGTAGATGATGGTGAAATGTTAGAAATATTCAGCCAAGTGCAGCAGTGTGTGTTAGGCCTCCTCCAGCCTTTCATTAGCAGTCAGTTTCAGACCACAGAGCTGCTGTTGGCTGGCTGTTTTTTTTTTGCGGACTATTCTTAACCTAGCAGTGACACTGAACTGTGTAAAAACTACAGCAACACTGTTGTGCCTGACACATTCCTAACAAACCCAACACACACACACACCACCACACTGATGACTAGTGAAGAGTGCGTGTAGATGCCTTTGTTAATTTAACCTTCATCATCTTCATCACACAAACTTTTGTCACAACTGTAATACACATATGAAGCAGTGGAGGGAGCCAACAGCCCACCGGTGTGTTTGCTGGCTGAAGAAGTTACACTGATTTAGAAATGTCAAGCAATACACTTAAAAAAGAGTAAAGACTACTGTAAAAACTGATATTTAGATGCTGAAATTTAATATATGAACAGTTATGCATTTTATCAGTTTATCCTGTTTAGGAAACAAATGTAAAATATATATTTTAATTTATATAAATTATATATAATTTCAATTATTAAGATAATGGTACTGCACAACTCTATATAAACAATTTATTTGATTTTTTTTTTCAGCAAATCAATAAGCTTGGCACCTAGCCCACAAAACCACATTTGGGCCAATTCTGGAAATCATCCCAATAGAACTAAACATAACTATATACAAATGATTTTTTTACTGGTCTGAAGAACCAGACAAAGAAACATGAAAGCCTCCAGATTCTTTTACACTGGAAAGAATAGACTCGGACTCTTACTCAGCCACATGATGCAGCACTGCTCCACAGTTTAGGTTAAGTTCTTATACAGTAAGGTTTAGGCTTCTGATAGTGCGGGCTGGCTGTCCTGTATACCCTTATTCAAACAATACATGGCTAAAGCCTTGTAGTACTTAGATCATCCTAGCTGGTTGCTTTTTTTTTGTAATCAAGGTTTTTTTTATTGAACGTTTTGTAGATAACAGATGTAACAAACAGAGTGTAACACAAAAAACTTACAATGTTTTCTTATCTCTTTTAAATGCTATCCCACCCCACCCACATCCATGCCACCCCACCCACATCTACCCATTGCTATCCCTTCCCACCCAAACACCACACATTTAGCACAATATATACATGAAACAAAGTCTAATAATAGAAAGTAATCATGATAAAATAATAATTTTCACATCTTTAATTACATTTAGCCATATCCTCATTATATCTGGATTTGCTCTATTGACTCTAGCAGAAGATAATTCTAAGTAAAGAATATCTAAAAAGCAATGCAACCAGTGTGTAACAGAAAGCAAATGTGGCAGAAGGCCAGCCAACCAGACTTTCTGTACTCTCTTTGGCATAGGAAAAGTAGAACTATCAAGTAAAAGATGCAGAGACGGGCTTATTGAAAAATGTGTGTCAGTTAATGAAGAAAGAATTCTAATTGCCTTATTCCAGAATGTTGATACTTCTGGACAATTCCAGTAGATGCTTGCTTAATGTGTTTAAAGCTTATGATAACCCATTCCTGTCTGTCAATATAGATATTTACTCATTGTGAAGCAGCAGTGATTCAATTACGACCTGAAATAAGATCTTTAGTCATTAGCCTTGTAGCCCAAGTGCAACACTACATGTGAACACCAAAAACTAATTACATTAACTAATCTTATCTCTTAACTAATCAACCGAGCCATGGGAAAAATGGTGAAGATCATTTTTTTGGACCAATCCAATGTTTACATTGTTTTCAGGGTTTTTGCAAAATAAAAAAGCAGGTTTACCTGGTAACAAGCAATAATACTAATGAACACACACAGGAAACTCTCCAAGAATCCTACAACTCTTCTGAAAAATCATGCTTAGGAGCGGATTTTGCTGGTTGCTGCTTTCAAGTGGTCTAAATTGGTCTTCCAGTGGTTGAAAACACCATATAATGGTACAATAATGGTAATGGTAACAAAAATTGGTTAACCATCTTGTCACCAGCTTAGTATATGTTACATTAGATTTTGGTCATAATGGTCAACCAGCTTGGTGATTTTGGTCATGCTGTTCCAACATGATTATGATGGTTGATGGTCATCATCTGTTTGGTGATGTTGGTCATGCTAGTCAACCAGCATACTAAAGGTTAGTCATGTTGGTCAACCAACATGGTGATTCTGGCCATGTTGGTCAACCAGTGTGGACATACTGGTCATGTTGGTTAACCAACCTGGTGATTCTAGTGATGCTGGTGCAGCATGGTCATGATGGTCAAGTTTGCTGGTCAACCAGCGCAGTCAAGCTTGGTCATATTGGTTGCTTAGCTTGGTCATGCTTGACCTGATGGTCACTTGGTGATGTTGGTGGTACACCAGCTTGGGGCTTGACCTGTCCATATTGGTTGTATAGCTTAGTCAATTTGATCCTGCTTGTACCGACCAGCTATACAATCAAACACAAACACATTTTTTTACGCTATGTAGCTTTACTCAGAGTACAACAGTGTGATCTAATAATTAAGAACAGCATGAATCCACATTGTTTGTGCAAAGCTTTGAATGTCTAGAAAAGCATTATTGTATAATGAACTATCTATGTGTTCAATAATTTATTCTCTAACTCAGTCATGCACACATTTCCCATGGTCTCACACTTTCTTAATTTGTCAAAGTAGAGTATGTCTGTTAATGAGGTGTGTGTGTGTGTGTGTGTGTGAGCCTTATCCCCACATAGCTCAGTCCCAGCACAGAGTGTGCTAGCTAGGGCTTTAAAGAGTGTTAGCCGGGGCTTTAGAGTGTGTTAGCTTCTCGCCTGCTACACCCGCCCGACGACGGTGGTAAATGTCACCGACTTTTCAATTAATTTCAATTAATCACCCAAGGGCCTAATGAGAGCAGAGATCACAGGAGGTTTCTAACGAGAGGGCTGTGATTAATTAAGCAATTCTCTCCCCACCCCCCGCCTGCAAATGCTACATGCCAGATAGAATATGATGTATTGTCTGTAGGTACGGGGAGGCCTTGTGTAGTTACACGCTTCATGGCAGCGCATACTGTAGCCCAGTTTCTAAAGCATGTCTGATAATAACGCCACGCACATTTGGATAAGCACTAGTTCATCGCTCTGAGCTGTAGCAGCACTGCGCTGGATTCAAATTCCACAACCATGCAAATGAACATGATGATACACTTTGAGGAATGACAAGAACATAACGTTTCATTTGCATACCAGTTCAAAAGTAATACAGTGCTTTTATACAACAGACCCTGTAGCCCTCAGTTCTTCACTAATATAACTACATTACTGTAACATATATAGACCGTAAAATGAAATCTGGAAGGACTAAATCAAATCAATACGAATAAAATCACAATATTCATAGTTTTTGCATGAAGAATAATAACATAGTAATAAACATTGAGTTCTAGGGGTTAACTAGATCCTGCATTGGGATTAAACAATTGGTCAAAACTGACCCATATTCTCCACTTCACTAGAAACCCCTCTCATTTGCTTCTACTCAATAGCTAATTTATAATGCATTTCTATCATTACCTTACAGTCTACTCCACACATTATAAATAATATAAAAAATAAAAAATATTATTTTTAATAGCACTTTAGTGGTAAAAGCAATTTGACCCTATGTTTTCTTACTTTATTTAAAACTTCTACTTTCTACTTCTACTCACTGACCACTCCATTGACTAGACATATTCATTGCAACTCATTAGGAATCATTAGAGTCCCATTCATTTACTCCAATTGCTCCCTTTATTAGCAGCCTCTACCATTAACCTTTATATTAACTCACTGGCCTTTCCATTAGAAGCCCATATGTTTTACTCATACTCACTGATCACTTTGTTGGAATCGATTAGCTTCAATTTTACTGACTGATCACATTATTGGAAACCCCTGTGTGTTTTTCCTATTCACTTGCCCGTTTTTAAAAAAATACCTACCTTCACCTCACTGGCCATTCCATCATGAACCCCCTACCTTCCACTTATGTATTGATTTTATTAGTAGTATTAATACTAACATTTTGGGATTTATTGGTCGTAGTAATTTTTAGTAGTAGAAATCTATTCATACTTACCTTATTAAACATACCTACTTTATACTTCTTCTCACTGCCCACTTACATTACATAAGTAACCACTGGAACTCATTAGGATTTGTTTACTCAAACCTTCAGAATTACACTTTATATTAAATATATTAAATAAAATTCCCATGTTTTACTCACACTTCCTTTAGCTTCATTTAGTTGCTACTGCATTAGATAGCCCTCCAACTCTTCTCTTGACCTCTCCAACCACACTCGTCATTTTAATCAGAAACCCTTCCTGACTTCAGTGGTCAGTGGTCACTCAATTAGAACCTCTTTTTTTTCCTCGACTCACTTATCACTTTATCAGAAACCTATTCTATCTCCACTCACTTGCCATTTTATTAGTACTATTACTTAAAACACCTGCCTTCAACTTTGCTCCGTGGCCCTCTCCATTAGAGACCCATTTAACTTTTCTCACTGGCCACTTTATTATAAACTCCTACCTTCAACCTTACTCACGGGCCACTTCATCACTCTCTCTATTCATGAGACACTTTATGAGCCCTGTCTACCTTATAGACCTATAATAAAGGTGTTCAATTACAGTGTGTAGTTCATCTGCACCTACACAGTTTATCAGCACAGCAGAGACACTGACATGGCATTGGCACTGTGTGTGTGGTGTACATGTATATGTTTGAATCAGACAGACTTGTGTGACTTGAGTGGGTCTACTAAATAGATAGATAGACTATTACTTGGGAACCCATGGTTTAGCATGTTTTGCGGAGTCCCTCAGGAGTATATTCTAGGGTCTATAAAACTGATGTTTATGGTTGATTAAATATTGTCTTGCAGTTCCAAGAGTAAAGAACTGGCTTACATAGAGAGTTGAATACAAAATGTAAATACAAACTAATGTAAAGTTAAAAAAATATAGGTTTAATCAATATATACTTCCTTTATTAGTATTCATATTATACCAGTTAATTACTATTTTATTATAACAGTTATCTGACTACTTTAAAATGTTTCATGTACCATCAGTTTGAGAACTACTGACCCAGCCAAAGATTTCATGTCAGTAGAAAGTGGGCTGGTGGGTTTCAGGTGAGTATGGGCTCTGGTGTCTTTACTGCATCCAACTTCTAGCCTTAATCTCAGATGGAATGTATGAACAAAAGCCTCTGGTTGCCAGTTCGGCTACCCATACTGGCCTCACATGGGCATGTTATCATTGTAACTAGAGGATGACTGACACCAATAACGAACAGTGCATCAAGACATCGAGACAAGCCTGCAGTCTCTAACTGTACTCCAGCAAGATGGAGCTGGAAGCAATGAAGTGGCCATTGAGTGAATGTAATACATGGTGGACTGGAAGATACCAGCTGGGGCAAGTAGTTAACATCCTGAATCAGTGTGACAGTTCAATCTTTCATCACCAATCTTTTCTCTCTCTGACACACTGAAAGCTAATCCAAAACCAGCATGGCTGTGAGGACCTGGCAGCTTTTTGTTAAAACAATGAGAAAAACAGGTTGCTGTAATAACGTGCCACCAGCAAGCTGTCCAGAGGCTTCCATTGGCGTCTGCAGGCTGATTGGTGAAATGTTATTCCGACAGACTATGACACTTCCCCTCCTGCGGGAGCATCTAAATCGGCCGCCAGTGCTGGCGAATAGTGAAATTTAATTTGTATCTGACAGCGCTGAGCCGAAATGCTAAACTATTATTTGCCTGGAACTGAGTAATATTATTCCAATAGTCCCATGGGTCTCCGAACAAAGGACCGTGGATCGTAATTAGCCACAAGATATGGATACTCTTTACTTTCCCCAGTTCATTATTTCCGAATATGTAATAACGCCAGTAATTGGGTCTAACTACAGACACATTTAAATTTGAGGCGCTGATTGCTTCTGCAAGACAATCAGTGTTTCAACTTCGGAGTCAAATAACCACTTCCTCTTCAATTAGCTCTGAAAAATGACTGAGATGGAGACTGACGCAAGTGTGATAAAAAAGTAAGATAAGTGAAAATATCAGCGTTTGCTGTAATGATCATCTAATATAACTTCTTCTGCTGCTTTGTCATGTTTAATTCAATTAAAACCCCAGTTGGGAAAGGCTGGGAATCAGTTTCATGGTAGTGATACCTTCTGTGTGGTTCTGATTCATACTGGAGATTCATTATTCTTTATAACAGTTTTCCCAATGACTTGGATGCCTGGGTGGCGTGGCCATTATTTTGCCAAAATCATTTTAAGGTCTTTTCAGACAGCATCAGTCAAAACCTTGAGAAAATACACACATTTTCGACAAATTCAGTTAAAATCTTCCGACAATATCTCTATTTTTGGACAAATCTGTCACAATTTTGAGAAAGTACATCTGCTTTTGAACTAAATCAGTGAAAGCCTTCAGAAAATGCATCTCATTTTGAACTCAATCAGTGAAAGGACACATCTCTTTTTGGAAAAACTAAGTCAACACCTCCAGAAAATCTTGTTATAGACAAAATCATCTAAACTTTATACTTGAGGTCAATAATTTAAGTAAAAAGGTAAGAAAAAGATAAACACAGTGTTTAATGTAATCCATGGGGTTTTTTGAACACTGGGTATTCAGTGTTTTCTTAGAGACAGGCAAAACCCAACTTTTTAACAAACTTGACATTAGAATGTTAACCTGCTACATGTAGTTAATGTCATGCAATGGAAAGTTCTGCTTTCAGATTTCTTTCTGGTGTGTTTAAAAACTGTTAGAAACTTGTTAGATAATTGTTTTAAAATGTGCTCTAGCTTTGCACTAAATGTTGGTAAAAGAGTATGTGGTTGTAAAGAGCTCACTGAACTCCAGCATGGTGTTGTAATAGGATGGTCCTACTGCAACAGGTCAGCTGATGAAGTTTCTTAGAGTTGCAAAAGAGGAGCTACTCCACATGAATGCCTATGACTTTAGAATGTGATGTCATAAAAGGTCCTGTAGATGCAATGGATACTTTTTCCAATACTTTTCTGCATATAGTGCTCTGATCAGCTCTGAACAACTGAGAAAAATTGACAGCAGCTCAGACCTTCAACCACCAGGGGGCTCCAGAAATGTAATTACAGTATATCTACAATATACTTTATATTACGGCCTCAGGGTAGTTCTGGATGATGGCAAACAGAACATGGCAAAGTAACTCTAGCAGTGAAAGTGTGAGAACAGGACAGAACAGGACAGTTGGTTTGATTGGCACAGTCGATTGGTGGATGAACTGGACCTTGATGTTCTTTCCTGCAGGCAAGTGGCTACACAGAGTACTGTCCAGAACTGAAAATAAAACTCTCATAAAATGAACTTACCCCAAAAAAAACTAAAAATTCTTGCTCTTTTTGTTAATTCTACAGGATAAACTTTCTCTATTATTCCCATGTTCACAAGTTTAATTGGCCGGTTGTTGATGTTGTACCTCTGTTTTCATTCGGTGTGTCAAAAGCTGTGTTTATATCAGCAGTAAACAAAATGACTGCAGTAAAAGCGCTCCTTTTAGATCTCCACTAGAGTAAAGTATAGAAGTATTTACCTTAATGATTTATTAAGATTTATTATGGCTCTAACGTTTTTTTTTATAATTTTTGTAATTCGACTTTCACTTAACCCTTGTGTGGTGTTCGGGTCTGTGGCACCCGTTTTCATTTTTCATCAAATGATACTAAAAAAAAAAATTTTCTAACTCAAACTCATTGGCATTGGCTCATTTTTTGTGAAAAACATATATCAAAACACATTTTTGATAAACACACACTGTACACCCCCCCCCCACACACACATTTATATTACATACAGTATGTTTGGCCAAGGGCTAATAAGCATTGCTTCATTTGGCATTTGTAAATTTGAAACTAAACTAATTTTCTACTCGTATCTTGAGTTTAATTCATTTTCTTTTACATTTTATTAAAAAACTAAAAAAAAAGAGTAGCACTTTTTGAAAGGAATGTAACACAAGAAAGGTAGATGGCAAATATTAACCATGTAAGCTGTTTATATTGCTTGCAATTTAGGTGAAGCAAGCATGTGTAAAGCATTTTAATGTAAAATTGCTTAATTTTGCTGAATTAAATACAAGTAACAAAGTAAATGAGTAACAAAAATATGAACACCACACAAGGGTTAAAAAGCTAATTTTAATAAAACTTCTCAAGTGTCACCACAGATTGGTTCACCAATATTTTAATAGAATGCAAACAATTACCATTGGGAAGAGCCAACTGGCTGTAAATAACTGTTCTCTTCAAAATGCAAAGTTTACATCTAAGATTCGATGTTTAGGTTTAAACACAGATGCACATAGTTTTTATTTTAATACACTGCATCAAAATATTTTTATACATTCCATCATCAAGTCTGATATTGTGATAGGATGATGCCACCACAGCAACAAGCCAGCTTTGTGCAGTTTCTGGCAATTCCAAACCTCCTCTGGCACTAGCATGTATTATTCTCAGGGTGACAGTGGGCTAGCAGTGTGGTTAAACCTGTAACACTGGGGCCTGTGGAGACTAACAAATATTTATTTGAGTGATGTAATAGAATCACCACTTTCCTTTCCATAAAGAATCATATTTGTAAAAGAGAAATTTGTTCAACTCATGCAGTAGGCAGGGATGCAGGATTGAGTTTGAAGTGTGTGGTTAAGGTTCTCAGGGGTAAAAGCTGTGAACATGGCTGGCTGTGCTGGCTTTGATGGGCCGTCTGAATGGTTTGCCAGAGGGAAGTGGTTAGGAAGTGGTGGAAGACGTCTAGGGGTTTCAGCAGTCTGCTGTTATGTATGTTCTGACATGTAGATTATAACCACTGTCCTTCACTGAGGTCCTAATTATGCATATACACAGTCCAGCCAAAATATTATGACCACTGCTTTGTTTCAACACTCCTATGTGCTGAGGGCCCTATTGAAGCGATCAATATGGCAGTTGTTAACCTTGTCACTTGTCATTTCTTTTGAGAACCGGGTGCGCTATGACTTTTGCGGATTACTATTTTAACAGAGCAGCACTTCTGTACTTCTCAGCGGAGAAAACTGACCTGCTTGTTCAAGCTGTGTAGGTGTGTGAACAGGTCATTTACAAGAACAGCACTCTTATTTTATTTTGTGTTCTGTTTATAGTTGATTTAAAAGTTGTGTTTATGTACTGCTGTGTTATCCTTGTGTGTGTGTAACCAGTGGTGAGGTATGCACGCATCTGCGTTGCCAAGATAGCAATGAGTGTCTGACTGTTGAGTGCTGTCAGGGTTCAAATCAGTCAGTGGTGCACCTCTGTTTTCTGCTGCCAAGATAGCAATAGGCTAGAAATTTACCTGAACACACCTCACTTTTAGGGGTGTAAAAACATCCAACAGTGCTATGCTGCCACGGGTTTCTTAAATAGCTTGAACATCTTCCAATATTTAACCCAGACTGCCTTCCATGGTGTTAACAGATTCACCCCACGACACACACACACACACACACACAAACAGTACAGCAAAGTACAAGGTGTCCTTTCACTAACAAGTGCAAATTATACGTGTGTTGTAATGGTAGGTTCGGGCATAGCTCTGTACTACTGTGTAATTGAACAAAGAGAAACGCTGGAGTGGAACTCCCCCCTCTCCCCGCTGGCTGTTCTGGCTGCTGTTCCTGTCATGTCTCCCGTGTTTCCATTAGATGTGCGCCCACCCCTGCAGCTGGCACCAGTCTCCTCAGCCCGGGGTGCTGCTGGCATCCCTCAGTCTGTCTGTGCCCTTCCTCTCTCACTGCTCACTCTTCCTCCTCTCTCGTTCACTCTGTAGTGGCTGATTAAGACCTGTTCCCATCAAGCTGTTGCCTAAGAGGACAAAGTGTTTCTGACCCTGGAGGTGCTCATAAATTCATTTTCTATACATTTGCTGGGGGCCACAATTGAAATACAGGTTTTACTTATTGCTTTTCAAAGTGTAAATACACAAAAATCCTCTGCAGAGATCAAACTTCTGTACATTATGATGCACAGGAGCTATTTGTGTAATTTATATCTGGGGCAGCTGTGGCCTAGAGGTTAGACAGATAGGCTTGTGACCAGAGGGTTGCCAGCTTGATCCCCTGGAGTGGCAGGAATTGGTGTTGGGGGAGCAAAAAAAACTTGATCAAGTAAGTTGAGTGTGAACTTTGATAGGAAGCTAGTCATCATTCACTGGTCAAAATGCTAATTTATATCTTATTTCTTGATCTTTTCCGAAATCAAGAGTATAAAAACACAAAAAAAGGTCAAATCAAACGTAATTTGTAATCCACATTCTACAGACAAATGATTAGGTGTAAAAATAGTCAGATGATTCTATTCTTTTGGTAATAATTCTCAATTTAACAAGTTGTTTGAACATTTTCACTTTACGTAAAGTGAAAAAAAAAAACCCTGAGAGCAATAAATAGAAGGCGTATCAGCAAACATTTAAATATATATGGTATCTTAATGGTGTTTGTGTTTGTCAGCTACTTAAACTTGCCTGTTTAAATGTTTATTCAGTAATGGTCAATGGTCATGATTTAAAAAGCAAAACAGTGATGCTGGTTGAACCAAGTTAATACAAATATATGCTGTAACTAGAGCTTTAACATTGGAATTAGAAGAGTTTATGTCTCTTACTGACTCTTACTGAGTAAGTAACTGAGTAACTAGCTTTTTCCACCAAACTTCAGTAATGAGAAGTAACATTAGCATTCGTTTCATGTTAGCATTAGCATTGCGTTTCATATGTGTTTGTGTCTTCGTATAAAATATTCCTGTAACTGTTACAGTACTCAAATGATCAAGCTCTGCTAATGGAAGTAAGCCATTCCACCTTAAATGGATGCACAGTTATGATACACCCTTTGTGTCAGCTTGTTCTGCTTTATTAGCATAAATCTTTAACTATCACCACTACCACATTGTTAGCATCACTATCATGCTATTAGCATTGTTACCGTGCTGTTAGCATCCTTACTGCAGCATTCATTCTGTTTTTTTACCACTGTGCTGTTATTGTTGTTACCACACTCTTAGGCTGCCGTCCTTGCTCAGTATTGAAACTTTGGTATTAGCATTGCTATTGCAGAGTTAGCCTCTCCCAGCATATTGCTCTGACTCATGCAGGCCTTCTCCCTCCTGTCTCTCTTATTTCCCTCTCTCTTCAACTTTTGGGTTCATGAACTTTTAGAGAAACAAGTAACTTACAGACCTAACAGAACCTCAGCCAACCACCATCATCATCATTATGATCATCACCATAATCATCACCATCATCATCTTCATCTTCTCCCGGCATTGCTTCCTTCCCTTAGATTTCAGCCTTGTGTTTGATTCTGGTGCCAGTGAATCCGAATATTACACACACACACACACACACACACACACACACACACACACACTAACAGGCCCCAAGGCTGTGAGCTTCACGCTTGGGTGATGGGTAGCATGTCATGTTGGAAAGATGAGCTGTGCAGCAATTAGGGTCTGTTACTTTAAGATCTTACTCAACCATAAACGTGTCAGCATTTTCATACACTGCATTTGGCAAAGTTGAGGCGGTACAATAAGGATTGTAGCACCAAACCTTTAAGAGAGGATAAAGTAGTGCTTTTCTGCTATTCTATCATTTTTAATCTGTTTCTATCAGTAAGTTATTGATAAACATTTCTATAGATAAACCAGATTAGTTTTAACCTCATTAAACGTTAAATTACTTTTGCAAATTGTTGCAGCTTCATTCACTTTTTAAGCGTATTTTCATTGAGAGAAGTCCTTAACAATGTTTTAGTAAACACAAAACTCTATTACAGTTGGAATTGATCCACTTATAAGCTGTTTTGGGCCTATTAAACCACATTTAAACACAGTATGTTTTTCAGTGGCTTCGAGTTATTTCTTCTTCTTATTTCTGAAGTTATCTGTTTAGATGACTGTCCACACATATATCTGCAAGTGATTATATTAGGCTCACATATCTATATATCACATATCTATCTGCATGAGTTGCTGTGGTAATAATGTAGGAATCAGTAGGTTTTACTCACTCCGTCTCTCTGCATTTGATGAAGTTGTTAATCCTTTTGTGAGTAACGAAAAAGACACTTTAAAATCTGGTTTGAGTGACCAGAGCATCCAGACCGAGAAACTAAATGCACAAATCTGCATTTAAATATTTGCAAAAAAATGTATTTCATGATTTTATTTTTTTTATGATTAGACTATGATAAAATCAATCTTGATACAATCTAGATACACCAAAAATTATAGTTGGGTTAGGAGTCTAGGATGGTTTTTAAGAGCCATGTATTTGGAGTTTGTTTTGATGTACTCCATGTGTCTTGATTATTAGCATTACATCTGGACAAGGCCAAGCCACATCAAAATGCAAAGGTGTGAACGCACCCAAGATACCCAGAACGCACCCAGATTTAAAACGGATTCAAATCTGACCACTTGTGGAGGTGATCTTAGACATATGTGAGCCACATGTTTTAGCAGTGTAAACACTCAGTAAATGTATCTCTCAGAGTTGCATTTAACAACCAAAACATCTCCCAGTACAACCATATATTCTGCATATTTTGTCCCACACACCAATTAGATTTCACTTTGACGAATTGGACCAGCATTTGACTACTAAGTGTAAATGTATGTGGCCAAAATCTTATTAGGAAACAATACAGATACTATTCATATGAAGTAACCTGGGGTAAATGGACCCAATGTGACCAGACCTGTTTACATCAGTAAGAAATTCATGTATGAAAAACTTGAAAACTACAAAATTAATGTCCCATTTTACCCAGCGTAAGATCCTGCATTTGCTGAATTCCCTAAATCCACCTTCTTATTGGACGTGGTTTACTTTTGCAGAACTTGACTGATTTGACTGTTTGAGAAGGTTGGCACTGAATAGCTTGCACTTTAGGCAAAACTTACCCTGAATTCACTCCTGATCACTGGCTGCTGGTATCGGATTAAAGATAACGATGATATCCAGGCGTTGGTGCTGCAGCCTTTAGTACGAGTGTGTGTGAGGTGATGGATGAGCTGAAATGTGAGATTGTGTCTGTGTGTTTGTGTGTGTTCCACATCGTGTTGGTACTTCCCCAGAGGGAGACCCAGATAGTCCCTGTGCTGGTGCTCCATCACACAGCCCGAGGGTGTCAGCAGCACAATCGCTGTGCATTGTATAGCGCTGCATCAGCACCACGCAAAACCTGACATGCTGCTTTACCTACATATACTGCTCTCTTTTCTCTCTCTCTCTCTCTCTCTTTCTTTTCTCTCTCTCCCTTTTTCTTAGTGTATGTCTACCTCTATAACTCTCTCGCTCAATCTGTTAAAGTGTCTATCCACCTTTCTCTGTCTTTTTCTTGCTCATTCTGCATCTCTCTCTGCTCTGTCTCTCAATCAGTGTCTCTCTTTCTCTTACTGTGAGTTTACCCCACTCTCTCTTTCATTTCTGCTCTCTCTCTTTCTCTTTTCCCGATTGTAAGAGATGCTGTCTTTACGTTCAGTGTTAACCTGGATAGCGCTCCCTGCAGGGTTACTGCAGGCTTCATTTATCATAGTGCTCCAGTTTAGACTGAGATTTATATTTCTCTTTACCATAACTTTACCCCTCTCCCGCAAATTTCATACTTATACAAATGAGTATGGCTGGCATCTATCCAACTGGGAAAGAATAGGTTAGTATGTCATACAGGCTTCACACAAGTGGCCTTCAAATGTGGAGAAAAAAGTTGATAATAGCAATTTCTGAATTTCCCTAATTAAATAAGAATGAGACAAATAATTAGATAAACCTACTTCTAGAGTGTTTAGAATCATCACAGATATGCGCACAACACAATGGAATGCTTCAAAAGAAACATGCAGGTAGACTAATGCTATTACAGAAATGGCCTCAAAGACAACACGATTTACGCCGCTGTCTTTTTATAGTTAGTGCATTGTTAGCAGTGTTGTGCGTGAACGAGTTCAACAAATAACAAATGTAGACAATGACAAATATAAAATATATGTTGCTTTAAATTTTAAAGAAATGTATTGACTGTGAACATGTTGGAAATCATACAGCTGTTTTACAGTAACATCTACTAAAATTAACAAAATGTACCAGGATCCCTACATTTTTGTTAACTTATTTGTATTGTTTGTCTGGTTGTTTCATGCAGGACACACACACACACACACACATATATATATATATATATATATATATATATATATATATATATATATATATATATATATATATAAACATGGAAAATATACTTTTGTTTCTGTTTTTAAATGAAAAAGAAAAAATAAATATTGGTAAACCAATGTTTAAAATAGAAATGGTATACGAGAATAAAACATATCCATAGAAATCATGCACATTGACCCTAAACACCCTAACAAATTAACTGATACAAATGGCTTGTCTTCCAATTTTCATTGAGAACCGTAATGCTTGTAACATTAGATCTTTTATCATAATTTGCTCTAAAGTGCAGCGGCATCCAACTTAATGTGCATCAAGTGTTTTTATGATAGCCCTGCGAATGGCAGCCCTCATTACTGGCTGCTGCTGATGAGCATCTCAGGAATAAACACTGCTAAACACTCCAGACCTGTTAAGTGAGGCTTCATGTCGTCACATCTGCAGCATTTTAATGAATGCCATTCTTTGAAGAATACACATTCAGAATGTGCTTTCAGAAAATACATCAGAACATCAGTGACGATAATAATGTAATAAAACAAAGGTTAAATAAATGAAATAAAAGTACTGTTCTAAAAAAAGTGGAATAATATGTGGAGTTTTTTTTGTGACAAAAGCTTTTATAAACAGGACTGCTACTGTAGTGTATAATCACAGTCCTGCCTAGTCCACAGTTCAGTCCTGCCTAGTCCTCCATTACTGGTCACAGGATGCTGTTGGCTACATGTTTCTGGTTGGTGGACTAATCTCAGACCTGCAATGACACTGAAGTGTTTAAAAACTCCAGCAGCACTTGAGCACTCATAACAGGGGGACAAAAAAGTATGCAGAGAAACAGATACAGAACTACAGTCTGTAATATCTAGAATGTTAATTCCTTTACCTGTACTCCTTTATTTTAAAAAGTGTGACTGGAGAAACAGATCTGGAGAGAACAGGGAGCACCTGTGAAAAAGAAAATTACTGCAAGACTCTATGTAAATTTAATCTCATATGAGATCAGACAGGTAGGTGGCTGTTCGGCAGCTTTGGAAGTAAACGCAGTAAGACAGCGTAAAGAGAAGCAGCAGGAGAAACCAGCCAGCACAGCTAAGGATTGGCTGTGATTCCAGACTACACACACACACGTCTGTACCAGACTTATACTTCACATTCTAAGAAATTAATGATGATTTATTATGAAAACATACTGATAATATATTCACGTGTATCTTGTTTAAACTCTATTAAGGACTTACACTACTTACTATAATAATAATAATAATAATAATAATAATAATAATAATAATAATAATAATAATAATAATAATAATATCCAGAGCTATTAGCTGTTTAACAAGTGCAAAAAATAAAACAATTGCTAGATACAAGGGCAAGCATACCATATTATGCTATGAAACTTTTTTTCTATTTAGAATTTGTTCAGAAAGGCTCAGCCACATCTCCCAAAGCAGAACTGATCACAAACTCTACTATACACTTTTTCCTAACCCGAATCAGGTTTTAATTCTGCACGTTTTAGAGCCTGACAATGTTAATAATGTAGTTTTTAGAAACTGTGCTTGAGCTTTGCACTGTATTATTCTTGATTATTGTAAAGCTTTATTCCGGTGTGAATGAAGGGGGGTTTCAAAAATGTTGATTGGGGACAGCCAGGAGTTATTAAATGATAAAAATACAGCTGTAATTTTTTTTTATAATTAAGTGTGTTTGTCCACAGTATCTACCCATCTACACTATATAAACAGGCACTTTGGGACACTTCTTACACGTCTTACACATGCCATCTACACTCTAAAAAAACAGAGGTACGATATAAGTACTTTTTTGTACTCAAAGGTACACTCTTCATAATTGTACCCTAAAAGGTACAATATTGATCTTTACAGCGTCAGATTTGTTCCCTCTGAAGTACAAAGTCATTCCTAACAGCAATAAGTACAAAATTGTACCATTTAACCAGCCAAAAGCTACATTCAGTATTCTGTATCACTGTACTAATAAACAATATATATTTTATTTGCACATTTTTCATTTGAAAGCCAGACAATTTTGGATCATATTTAGTTGATGATAATATTTACAATCTTTATAATCTTTACTGGCACAAAAATATGGGTACAAAAAAGGACTTTCACTGAAAGGTATTTTTTTGTACCTCAATAAAAGGTACAGCCCCAGCGACAAGCTTTGTACCCTTTTAGGTACAAATCTGTACTTACTTTTCTAAGTGTGTACAGGGGATTTTATGCCATTCCTTTTTTTAATCCATAGGCATTAGTGTGGAGTTGATCCCCCTTATTAGCCCTAATAACAGGTGTTTAGCTCTGTGCTTACTGATCAGCAGAGAATGGGTTATTTTTCTCCACTATGCTCCTCAGAACTCAGATGCCCTGCTTTGTAATGGTACATAGTCGAAAACTTTGTGGCTGAGTTGCTGTGGTTCCTTAATGCTTCCACTTTTCAGTAATGATGGTGGAATATATATGAGGCAAGAAATTTCACATTGTCCATTATTTTATACACTTGTAGTAATGTTACTGAATAAAACAAACACATTAAATTTGTATGAGGTGTGTCACAAAACATTTGTCCATACAGTATGTCTATCAAGCTTTGTTTCATTTTGTTCTGTCAGACCTGTTTCATAACTTGGTAATTATCAGACAGGTTTAACAGGCTGGTTAATGCAGGAACAGAACTACTTTGAAGCTAATAAAATTACAGTGCCAGTAAAGGCAATGTGTTTGAGCTTTAGGGTAGCCTATCAGCCATAAAGGCTTCTAATCTGTAATTAAACCATGGCAAACTATGGCAAACCTTTCTTAGCATTTCTGCTCACTTATACCTAAGTTAGTTGTTTTAGCCAGAATGTTGTGTGCTAGCTCATAGTACTGCTTTAATCTCACAGGATTTAAAGCCACATTGCTAGCTCTGTAGTAGATCTGTTGCTTTTTGTCAGACAGTGTTTTTACAGCAAGCATCCTGCTGTCTAATACTCACCAGCACTTTTAACCACCTACCATTGTTGTATTATTGTTTAATGGAGTATGTTATCAATGCATTATGTTTTACAGTTTGTTGTGCTAACTTTTGTCTGTTAACATGTTAACAAGCAACACTTGGGCTGAAGTGAAAGATTGTGTGTCTTTGTGACATTACGTCAACTTGGGTGTGTACAAGTATGTGTATGTGAAAGTATATGTGTGTGTGTGTGTGTGTAGTGGGGTGTGTAAGTATAGAGAATGATTTATTGTCTGGGTGTCTTATGATGCTAAGCAGTCATGGGGCTGGGCAACTCTTAAGCTACAGTGACAATGACAGCTGTTGAGAGATTATACTGAGAGAAAGAGAGGGAGAAATAGTGAGACAGTCAGACGCACAGAAATCAGAGAGAGAGAGAAAGAGAGAGAGATTTAGGGGGAGAGAGAGTGAGTTGGGAGTTCGTCATTATGGCGTCTTATTAGCAACATACAGAACAGCTCTGTCAAGCTTTTCTTAGCATAGCAACTTTGCTAGACTCATATCCATCATCCCCGGAGGAGAAGGTTTCACAGTTTCACCTGGATACTGGATGGTTCATATTGAAAACTAACCACATTTCGCAGATTTGAGGAAGTGTAAACTAGTTTCAACCCCCCCCCTGAGGGACAGAATCTGAGTCAGCTGTAAGGGTAAGCTGTACTTCCTTCACTCTCTGGGAGAAAGTAAAGTCTATCTGAACTTTTCTGGAAGGTCTGACAGTTTTACACTGTAAATCAAAGGGAACTCAGGCTATATCTGCGGAAGCACTGGGTAAATTCCCGGCCGTGGACTCATCTCTGCCTTTCTCTCTTCCTGCAGATCCAGCAGATTTCCGATGTTCCTTTTGAGGCAAAACATCTCGAGGCAGCAGTCTCGTAGAGACGATGCTCCTCGGGTCCTCGGGCAATGGCCGACTAAAAGCTACACAATGGACGACGTAAAAAGGCAGTTAAGGCGCAAAAGCAGCCATGATCGGAGCCTGACGTCAGCCAACCGGATTCGCAAACACACCATCACTCACTTTGGCTACATCACACTGAACCTGGCCATGAGGGACCTGCAGGAAGCTCCTGCTGATCTGTGGGAACTCTGTGAGCTGGAGAAGCTCAACCTGTCCATGAACTTTCTGTGCATGCTGCCGCCTGATCTGGGGGCCCTGGAGAACCTGGTGGTGCTCAACATTTGGGGGAATGAGCTGGTCAGTCTTCCACCTGAGATTGGGCTCCTACGGAATCTCAGGGTACTCTTCGCCTACAGCAATCGCCTCAGCGAGGTTCCGGAGGAATTGAGCGACTGCTCCAAACTTGAAGTCCTCAGCCTGGCCAACAATCAGCTGACCGGACTCCCAGGTAAGATTGCATACATGGGAAGGCTGACCAAGCTCAACTTGAGCAACAACCAGATGGCACACATACCTGCCTGCATCTACACCATGAAGAACCTCGTCTTCTTGGACTTGGCTCACAATGTTCTGGAAAACATTGCTGAGCAGATCCAGGACTTGGTCAATCTAAAGATCTTGATCTTGGAAGGGAACCGCATTCGAACACTGCCCAGGAATCTGTGCTTTCTGAACGAACTGGAGCTCCTCAATGTGGACTACAATGACCTGCAGAACATTCCAACAGAGATGTACCTACTCAAGAAGCTGGAGAAATTGGCCTGCCATCCACTGGATAAGGGACTTCACATAGTCCACAATCCTCTTCAGAAACCCATACAGGAAGTTATTGGAGGAGGACTGAAGGCGTTGTATAACTACCTCAAACCAGCCTGAGAAAGGCTAACAAACAAATGTTTTAAACAGAAGTCACAGGTATTGCTGCGACAACAAAAGCGTGGTGTAATTTCATATTTTATATGAAGAATACCTCACTTGTAGCTCTTTGAAGCATAAGGCGAAATTCTGTACAATCTGTGAATTCTAAAATTCAATATTTTAGAATGCATTTTTTTGCCTACATGGAAGAGGAAGTATTTTGTTATAGTTTGACTTGAAGTATTAATTTTTAATGTATAGTCTTTATATCCATGTTGTTATTTTCTGATATTGAAGCAAATGGAAAAACTCAGACATGCAGACAAGATATTAAAAACACATACTTTTTATTAATTGTCAGAATGTGTGACTACCTTTATTAAGTCCAGAGATTTATATAGTATGGGTGTAAACAACTGTACAAATTTTACATTGGTGAGATTTTTTTATTAAATCTATACAGGAAATGTAGTATCATTCTTATAGGAATTATTAACATGTAGCATGGGAAATATCAATAAACTGTCTGGACAGTTTCTTTTTTGCTGTTTGAATGTTGGAGCTATACACTATATTGTATTTTGGTGTTGTTTTGTTTCATTCCACCTGCAGCATGTGAAGGCATGTTTAACATTGTCTTGTTAAAATGTTTGCTCCTTTTCCAACTTCTTCTGGAATGTGTTGCAGGATTAAAAAGCGTAAATGGATGTATATTAACACATTTAAGAAAAAGCACACAGCAATTTGTGTTGGCTTTTTTGGAGAATGCCATATAATAAGATATATAATAATTAAAAGTATTATCAATTCTGAGATATCATATATCAGATATCTGTTATGTATATGGTACAGTATGTAGACATCTGGCTCTTTGTTACACAACATAAACAAATCTGTAGACGTGTTCTTGCTTGATTAAATAAGCTCATAATTAATGTGATCAAAATAAGCTTTTAACAGCTCAGAGCCAATTTGTTGTTCTCCGGATCTGAACTTAGAGTAACAACAACTTGATTTGAAGGAGTGTCTGATGAAATCTGTCTTTGGGAGCGGGTTTCTCCATTTTTATGCTGGAAAATGTTTAGGAACGGAAACAAACCGTCATTGTGAAGTGTCTGAATGATGTGTGCATTTATGTGCTTTCTTTTTTTTGTTTCTGCTTTTCCGCACCTGTCAGTTGTCACTGTTTTTAAAGTTGATATGCCTTTCTGAAAACCCCCATGAGGGCTTCATTCACTTTTATAAATATTTGGTATTTTTTTTTAAATGACAGCTGAAGCTCCAGCTTTTATCTTCTGAATCGACTGTGTTAACTGGCCGTGGAGCTGTTTTGAGAGTGGGTCATCAGATCAGGGTGTGTGTCTCTATTTCAGTCCGTGTTTTAGCCCTGTGGAAGCTGTGAGCTTAGCCATGTGCAGGCTTCATCGGGGGTCGGGGTACAGAGTGGGCTGCCTTCTTTTAGACCCCTTAATCCGGCCTTACATACACACACACACCACACCATACTTATGTAGCCTACAGTTGTGTTACAGTATATGGTAGGGTTTTATTGACTTGTGTGCTCACAATTAAACCAAACCCTGCTTAACCTCTGTAACCAAATATATAATACACTTCTTGAAATGAGAAAAATACACAAAAATAAAGTTTCTATATTCAAACCAGCAAAACACTGTTGTGTCTGTTACACATATACCACTACCACACAAGACAACACACTATTCAAAAACTCAGTGGTGGTCCTGGTGTGGCCTACAAACCTAAATACACAAATCAGCCAAATCACCACTGACTGAAGTGTAGTGAGATCCAGATTGTAAGGATTATATGACTGGGTCAAAACATCAGGAAGATTTTGTGGGATGTTATTTGTATTGTAGAACTTTGTAGTACTTACCAAAAGTGCTCCTTGTAAACTGGTGACAGAATCACCTTGAGGGCTCATTTATGTGACCCATGGAGACCCTACCTGTAAAATGACAGATTCCATTATATAAGGATCTACTGTGGTGCCAGATACCACAGGACACCTTCAAATGTCTTGAGGTGTTTATGCCTTGAATGGTCAGATCTGTTGTGGCAACACAAATGGTATCCTTAATAATGCAATCACATCCTTGCAAAAGCCAATAAACATATAATTAATAAGAGTTTGACAGATATGTATATAGAGAAGCCATTTTTTTTGGATAACATATGGGGGAGATTTGTTTGAATGTAAAACATTCACAAAAAACACAATGGACCATGCCTACTCAAAAAAGCTAATGTTGTGGCACACCATGTAGTGCACACTTTATGATAGTAGGTATGCCTCATTAAATGATCATAAAATTAAACCTATATTCAAGACAACAGAAATAAATGTAATGTACAGTAAGAATTACATTTAAATAACATATATTTGACCTAAAAATAACAGTGTAATTGATGTAAGTTCACAATTAATGGTAATTCATTTCCATTATTTACATATAGACAAAATCGCTTTAAAGGTATTTTATTTGGCATCAGGTGTCTTCAAATCGACCTTTGTCTGCATATCTTTAAAAATCGACATTTCCAAAGCTGGTACTGTCATCATTCTACTAAATTTAACTTCCAGTTCTGAGATCCACATGCAGTGTTTGATCTAGTGAGCCCGTGCTGGAGACAATCACCTGACAGAACTAAGATCTAATTTATTCCACATGGTCTGTCCAGCTGGAGAATAACACCCTTACCCCATTAGACACCTCCTTATCAGAATGACATTCTACTGTACATTAATTAAGACTTGAGGTTGTTTAAATGGAGCCGAGGTTGGTGCAGATCAGTGGATAACTTTGGCAGATTTGATTGGTCTGTATATGGATGTCTGCCAATTGCAAGCTGAGTCACTTTTTTTTTTATTAATTTAGGTGTAAATGGATTTACTGAAATGTAAAAGTGAAATATGGGGGTCTAATAGATGCCATTATTTAACCAAGGAAAGAAATTGTGTTCAAAGATGATTTTTTTAAAGCTTATAGTGCTATAGCGTATAGTATTAGAATTTAATAATGATGTATTGATTTTTAAATAACATTATGGGGTTGGTCCAATAGATTATACCGCAATATTCTAATATCTTTTGGTTTTAAGGAAAATGCACATGTACAAGTCAGACATTATTCTAGACTTAACTGAACCTTATAAATTGACTCATTTTGATGAAATACCCCTGATGTAAGGAGTCCTAATTGGAAAAAACTAAACTGAGAAAAAACTGGTTAAAAGGAAGGTAATCTTGTTGTCATTTACATTTTTTCTGGTGTCAAATACTTACCATTATGATTTTTACATTTCTTTAAATTTAGGGTCAGCAATTGGCACCCTGTGATACCAGAGTTTTTACAGATTTTCAGATCATTTATTTTGGTAGCCGAATGCTGTTGTGCCAGTGTATAAAGGCAATCAGTGACAAACTATCTGTGATTTAAAAAACTGGTTAAAATCATGTACTGTAAAATAGTCATTATCTGATCTCTAAAACAATAGGTAATTTTAATCTGCAAATAACAGGAACTTAAACACAGTTAGCAAGAAGTGCATTTTGTTAGTAACTGAGTAAGGCTCGCCATCTGTTTATCTATCTAAGTCATGACAGCTAAAACATTTTACATTGCTCAAAGATCGTAATTCATGGATACACACACACACAAATGCTTTCCCACAAAGGTTCTCAGGGATCACGAGAGGCTCATGGAAACTATGGCACTGCTGGAAGATAGTTTGGGGGCGTTGGGAGTCTCTAGGTTTTAGTGGCATTAAAATTTGATTAAAGTTCCACTCCATCAGGCGAGGCAGAGCTGTCACACCGCTGTTTGGATCTGAGGGCTAATTAAACTATTTCAAGAGGAACAAAAGATAATGCTCATCGCTATTTGGGTAACTTACCGCAGACAACAAAAAAGTACTTACAGCCCAGAGGTCGGAGTGTAAGCTCACATGATTAAACTTTAAAAATAAAGTTGGAAATCACACCATGGTTGTTTTTTTTTTTTTTCATTTTTTTTATTTGGACTGCTCACAAGTCCCGTGCCAGTCAATCACCAGGCCAAAAATACAGGCCCTCTGTCTGAACAATTGGTCACACTGTAGTGCAAATCCGATTTTAAGAATTACGTTTATATACACAACAATTTAAAGTTCCCAGAACATTGTCTTGGGATGTTCTCTCAACATAAATCTGTTCAATGTTATTAAAATATCCAGAATTGGTCAAACTGTTCCAAGAACCAACCAGAGCCAACAAGGCAAGCAAACCATTCAATTGCCTGGGGCCCCAAACTGTTCAATAGTCCCTAGAAATTGACTTGTTATGATAAACTGTGTGAGCGCCCCTTTAAATTCTGTGATGGTCAATGCAGGAAAGGCCAACCACATTACCATTAGTTGCTGACAGAACATCTCAGAACATCTCAACTTTACTTGAAACTAAAATTTTACCTATACCAGTTTTAATAACAGCAATAAAATGTCCCTATTTTTTTTTACATAATTTTAATGTTATTTTATCACTGTGTTTCTTCTGTAGACTTACTGCCTTCATCTGTCTAGTTTTTTTAACCTTTCTCAGAGCATTGTCTTAGAAGGTCCCCTTAACCTGCATTTTCTTTCCACAATCCCAACATTTTTTTACATTAAAGTTAGATAATCACTAAATGTTATTTACTTACAATTTTAGTAGCAGGCTGGTGAAAATCAAATGTCCTGCATACAAATCAGGCCTAAAATTCAGAACATCAACAAATGAAACAGAGTGGGACAGAAAAAAAATATGAAATAGTGTTTGGGATTGGGTTCATACTGTCTGCAATAATAATAAAGTCAAATAAACAAATAAACAACACATTCTGTCTCAGTGTCTAATTTGGGGTTCTATAAGTGCACAAGTCCACCTAATGAACTGTTGAATTTGATCATTTAAATACACATTTACGTAGCAAACTTCTGATTATAAGAGCCCAAAACTTTTAGTGACAGCTTGCTGTAGTGAGTGGTACTTTTTTTTAGCATGGCCATTGGAGGACCAGAAAAAACACCTTTACGCTAAAGGCCCAACAGTGCCCTCTATGGGTGATATTCTGTTACTACAGCACACTCTTTTCCAATCCTTAGACAGCAGTTTTATCCTAAACTACACTTCTGCTTCACTATAATTAAACCTAAAATATGAAAAATAGGCCTTAACATTCCCGCAGCGTTGCTCACACGGACAGAATTTAAATGAACACTTGAAAACAGCCCAGACTTATGGTACACAAAGAGGGCATGCATTAGATCCATTTGGGCCTGTGTAACTACAAAAAATGCCCCTTTCCCCTTGTCCCTTAAAAGCCCTGAAGTGAAAAAGCTGGAGAGGACGTCATGCAAATGTCTCGCTCGGCCTATCACTCATACCCTTCCAGCTCTATTGTTATGGAGATGCCGTTCCCTGCCATATGCTTCTCCTCGCGTCTTTGCGGACAGTTCGTCTGCTTGGCTTCCACTGTGCTCCAGGGACGCGTTCTTTCCAAGGTCAGGCCCGTTATTTACAGTAATCAGCGCTGCATGATAACAAATATTAAACATGACCGCCAATCAGCTAATCAAGTAATGATGCTGAGACCCCTTCAGGGAGGTCAGAGAGAAGGAGAAGGGGTGCGCACGGTAGCCCAGAGACAGCTAATTAGTGGAAGACGTCTTAACCACACAATCAAATTAATGTATGGTGTTCGTACTCTGACTATGCCCACTTGTGGGTGAGGGTGAGTGTGTGTGTGTGTGTGAGTGAATGGAAATGTGTTTATGTTTCATTCCAAGGTCACTTCTCAGTGGTCTAATCGTTTCGTGCCAAGATTTAAAAAACGCAAACACCCTTCCAGCCTTAAAGTCTTTCGGCTGATACTTTTTACAGTCTTAGGGCGCAGCAGAAGCAATCCATTTACTCCAAGATTTAACCAGCAACAAATCTGTGGGTGTACTTGGAAACTTTTCAATGCACCTACATGGTAAATCATAATTGAGTTTGTGGTTCAATTGGTTGCAATATAGCTGGTTCAATGATTCATTTTAACAGCATCTTTATATGAGACTATAATGATCAGTGTGAATATATGAAGAGGGTGATAGCAGGCTAAACAACACTGATCTGGATATATATTAGCTATAAGTGTCCTCAAAAACATCTCTCTAACCCAAGAGTGACGTCTTACAGCACTTGCGGTTTACAGCAGTCTATAGTTTCACTCTTTTCACGAGCAAATTTCATGATAGTTTCTTCACCAAGCGGACCTCTAGATTAAATGGGACATTTTAACCAACACATTACCAGGACTATTATCTCAGAATGCTAATATTCAGCAGTGACCAGTGACCAAAAACATGATGCCCCTCCACTATATTTCACATTTGGGATGAGTTTTTGATGATGTTGTGCTGTGCCTTTTTTCTCCACACATAGCGTTGTGTGTTCCTTGCAAACAACTCAATTTTGGTTTCATCTATCCACAGTATATTTAGTAAAATGTTAGCATGTGCCAGAGATTTCTGTAAGTCTTTAGCTGACATGCTAGGGTTCTTCCTCACCTCATTGATCATTCTACGCTGTGCTCTTGCAGTCACCTTTACAGGACAACCACTCCTAGGGAGAGTAGCAACTTTCTTCATTTGTAGACTGTCTGTCTTACCGTGGACACATAAACATCAAGGCTTTTAGCGATATCGTTGTAACTCTTTCCAGCTTCATGCAAGTCAACAATTCCTGAACGTAGGTCTTCTGAGAGCTCTTTTGTGTGAGGCATGATTCACATCAAGCAATGTTCAATAAAACCATGCACACATATAATGTGTGGTATTAGTTTGTGACTTAGATGAAGATCAGAATGCATTTAATGACCAATTTATGCAGAAACCCAAGTAATCCCAAAGGGTTCACATTTTTCTTGCAACTGTATCTTGATACCCCACATTAGATGAAAATATTCTTAAATATTTGGAAAGAGTATATTTTCCTGTTAGAACAAACTTTCATAAATACAGTTCCAGTCAAAGGTTTGGACACACCTTCTTATTCTTATTCAGTTCATTCTATTTTTGCTATATTGTAAATTAATATTGAAGCCATTCAGACTATGAAGGAACACATACGAAGCCATGTAGTAACTTAAAAGTGTTAAACAAACCAAAATACTGGGTGAAGTATTTAGGTGGCTCTTATTTAGGGTGCTGTTAACTTGCGGATTCTAAGGCTGGTAACTTAATTTATCTTCTGCAACAGAGGTAAGCCTTGGTCTTCCTTTTTTGGGGTGATCCTTATGATAACCAGTTTAATCAAAACATTTCTGTTGGTCTTTGGGGCTGCACTTGAAGAATGTAAAAAGTTATTGAAATTTGGGTCTCCGAGTGGTCCAGCAGATGCTGCCACTATGATCACTGGTTTGAGTCCAGGCTCATGCTGCTTGCCATCAGCAGCCTGAGTCTGAGAGAAAAGCAAAGTTGGCCATGCTCTCTCTGGGTGGGTAGATGGCTCAGTATCACTCCCAAGGTGATGTCAGTTTTGCACAGTCATCTGTGAGCTGATGTATTTGAGGTGAGACACTGCGCTTTCCTCTGAGTGTGCTGGCTACGAATAAGGCAGTGCTTCACCCTCATAGTGTAGAGACATTACTAGTGATAGGAAGTGTCCTAGTGAGTGGATTGTCTAATTAGCCTTCAAAATTTGGAAGAAAATTTTATAAAATTAGATTTAAAAAATCTATTGGATTGACTGACTTTAATTTCTTAAAGTATTTGTTTTCTTTATATGAGTAGTTATTTCTGTAATATAAATAATAATTTTAAATAGGGCTATTTACTGTATGCCAACTCTACCTCTTCACAACACAACTGATGCTCTCAAACCAAAGTTAAAGTGGAAAAAGTTAAGGAATTAACAAGTTCTGCACAGCTGTTAATTGGAAGCCATTGCAGACAACTATACCTCATAAAGCTGTCTGAGAAAATGCTGAAAAAAGATTTGCAAAGCTGTCATCTGAACAAGGATGTAAAATATAAAACATTGCGGTTTGTTTAACTCTTTTTTTGTTTAATAAACATTTTCAGATTACAAAGATGAACATTAGACTTGAACGTTGATTAAAAGTTCTCCCGTTGAGTCTCGGGCTAATATAGACTGATAAGTCTCGCAAGGGGGAGGATACGGGCTCGTCTACGGGCATCTACTCCAGCGCAAACTCTCCCGCTCCCGCCTCTCCGCGCGCTCTCGCTCTCCCTCGCTCACTTGCACACACATACTCACACACCGGGCCGGAGCGCGCGAGCCCCAACACACCCTCTACCGGAGAGCGAACTAACGGCTTGCAGGCTTCAGGCTCCTCCTGAAAGTCTGACAGACCGAAGCCACGCTGAAGTACGGAGACTCACTCACTCACACAGAGCGATAGAGGAGAAGAGAGACCGCGTGCGCGCGCGTGCGTGAATGAGCGAGAGAGACGGAGAGACCGGGAGCGTGCGCGTGCGAGACTGAAGAGAAGAAACATCTCCAAAAGTCCGTTGGCTGTTTAAATTTGAACTGAGCTCGAGACGGCGTTGTCCCTCAGCGGGGCTAACGGTCACCGGAGCAGCGGAGACATGGAGAAAGTTTTAACCTGCCTCTTCACCGCCGTCAGCCTGCTGGTGTCCGCCAGGGGACAGGTGTACAAAGGTAAGACTGCCTTTACTCAGCCTGCGAGGGATTAACGGGAGAGTGTGAGCTTTAACGCGGCGAGAGAGACGGGAGATGAGGCTCCGTTACCGGTAAATTACCCCAGGAAATGTGTCCTGAACTAAACTTAACTCACCCACGGACTGAACGATAAGTGGTTCAGGAAAGCACATTTAATTACACAGTTTTAATCCGCGTTAAACGGTAAACTGCGAACTTTATTCAGGCAAACGACGTTAATCTCGTACCCTGACTTAACGGTAATTTCTTTACCGTTTTTATTCAGCTTTAAACGTTAAACGGCGAGTTTTATCCGAACAGACGACGAGAGTTTGGATTCCCTTACTGTTAACTCACATCAGAAATGTGTCCATAACTTCGCTCTCGTATCCTGTCTTAACAGTAAGTTAATTCCTAAATGCACCTTTATACCGTTTTTATACAGCTTTAGACGTTAGGCTACGTTAAACCGCAAGCTTTGTTCAAGCAGACGACGTTAACTTGCCTCGGAGTAAGTGAAAAACTTGGATAACTCATCCCCTGATTTAACGGTAATTCGTAAATGCACAATTATACCGTTTTTACGCAGCTTTAAACGTTAAACGGTGAGTTTTATTCAAGCAGTTTAGACTCCGTTACCGTTAACTAACCTACCGACCATAGAATGTGTCCAGAACTTCGCTCTCTCGTATCCGGACTTAACGTAGTTCGTAAAAAAATGCACCTTTATACCGTTTTTATTCAGCTTTAAACGTTAAACAGTGAGCTTGTTCCGAGCAGACGCCTGTGCTGAGGCTCTTTAACGGTTTACTTACCTCAGAAATGTGTCCAGAACTTAACTCACCTGCTGATTAAACGATAAGTGGTTAGGGAAACCACATTTATACGATATTTATTCCGCTTTAAACGCTAAACCGTGAACTTTATGCAAGCAGACGGCGTTAACTTGGCTAAATCACCCCCAGACTTAATAGTAATTCGTAAATGCACTTCATACTGTTTTACGCAGCTTAAAACTTTAAACAGTGAGCTTGTTCCGAGCAAACCACAAGAGTTTGGACTCGTGGACTCACCTAAGAAAGGTCTCGAGAACTTGACTCACCTCCATACAAAAACGGCAAATGGCAAGATAATTAACTTCTGCGTAGTTTTATTTACATTTTAACGATAAACTTTGAGCTTTATTCAAGCAGACGGCAAGTTTGTATACTATGTTAACCTTATCATACCTGAGACATAAGTGGACAACTGAATTGTTTGCACTAAGTGATGGAGTGATAAAGGCACATTTCCACACAGTTTTATTCTGCTTTATAAAACTTACCTTTTTTTAGGCAAACATCAAGAATTGCGTGTTAATTAATTTTCAGTTAGATTTGTGTCAGAAGTGGTACACTACAAAAACTGCAGCATCAAATGCTTAGTTATGCCCTGTAATATACCTAGAGTGAGTCCATACACCAATAGTTTTTTTACAGTACTTTTTTTTTATTTATACCCTGTATTGTTGCTGTTATATGTCTAATTATCATTTTCCTCATCTGTGGCCTTATGACCTCGCATGTTTACTCCTTCAGTAGCCTGCTTTCAAACTTTTAAGCTCTGAAAAATGAAAGCACTACTGGAACCATAAAAACCTGTACCCGGTGCCTGTGGACATGGTGATTCAGTAAATTACAAGGTCCCAGCAGTGCTGTGGACCTATTTATAAATGTGACCACGTTGTGTAGTGAAACTAAGCGGTTTTTCCTTCTGTGAGGACTTGGATTGCTATTGCTGCTGCTGCTGCTGCTGTTGCTGCTGTGGATTCATGTCTTCTAACTCTCCTGCCCTGTACATTTTAGTGTTTACCTTTCTACCAACATTTGCTAATTAGCTGATTAAAAAGTTCTTCCTGAGTGGAAGTCGGGGTGTTTCTGCAAAAAAAACCATTAAAATGTGCAGGGCAGGATCTCCAGGACAAGGGTTGTGAAATGCTGATCTGATTGTTACACACTTAAACTCTGTATTTTTTAAAAAGCGCCTGATGCCTGAGGTGTTATTTTGAGTCTATATGAACATTTCTGCAAACCCTGTCTATATTTAAATTGCACACTTATAATGGTTTAAACCAAAAACCCAATGTAGACCATTTTAGGCAGTTTTTCCACTTCATAACACATCGCAACACAAACATCTTTATCGATTTGTGTCTGACTAATTAAATATATCAGTGCCCTTCTGCGTACATCGAGTCATTGATTAACATATTGATTAATTAATGGTTGAGAGCAGCCAGATTGCCAGTCAGAGAGACAGAGCCAAAAGCAGTGATTTGTTTTTTTTTTTGTTAAATCTGAGCTTTTCAGCAAATGTGCACTTCAACTTTTTAAAGCTTTTTCTGCGCTCCCACAGCCCTGCTTTTGCAGAAGGGTTGTGATTAACAAGTGCCACTTGACATTCGCACTTCATCACAGCTTGATGCTCATTATGGTTATGAACTGAAATTGTTCTACAACACAGAAGTGCTAAACGAATGGACGTCCTCTAAACGCGGTCAACATCTTTAACAGTTTGGTCATACGCCTTTTCCTTCTCATGAATAGAAGCCTGTGCTGGGCATGAATGAGATGAACAAGCCTGGTTTTGTTTGGCTGCTCCACAGTGCTCCGAAAGACCTCTTTTCAATAGGCTGTGGGTTACAACATGGGATGTGTGAAACAGACCCTCTCCAGCTGATGCACTGTATCTATACACGGGTCATGAGCAATGGGATGAACTGATTAATGAGGTTTGCAATCGCAGCAGCTTCCATTTACCCTGTGATGACACTAAATGTCTTTTTCCAGGTCTTAAAAGGGGTCATTTTCAGCTGTCTGTGCAATGGATTTTTTTCACTATGTGTATTAGAGGGCATTATGTACATGTTGATCAATAGGCGCATGCATAGCAATTGTTTACTCAGCCTCAGGGAACTCTGTGTGGCTTCTGTTAGAGGGTAGTAACAGCACTGTCATTTTCTGAGGGGATATGGGTTAAACATTTCAGCCCTCTGGAGAAATATCCAGTTTTGGAGTGATTTCTGAGCGTGTCCTCTTGGTGATTCTGATATTACATAGCTGCTTTATGACACATTTGTATGCGGAGACATCAGAACTAGTATTGAGTTTGTAAAGATTGCTTCAAGGCATTGGAAAAAAGAATGATATGCAATTATTTGAAACTTTTCTGAAGATGAGTGTGTGTTTTCTGGACTTTTTTGGTTGGCATGAGGGAGCATGTGGTTTAGTGAATCAGCTCTTGGATTCTGTGGTGGTTTAATATCATCTCATGTGTGTTGGTTCTGTTGTTGACCTGGAGGGGGCAGCATGGCTTACTCATATTTGCTGTGTGGGCTTCACTCATTGTGCAGATCCGAGATCATCAAACTTTTTCATTATAAACTGTTCAAATCTTACAGTAAAGGAAAGGAAGTTTTATTTGCTTTGTATATCTTTGTATATATTTAACTGACCATATCATGTTCAGCCTCCTTACTTTACAAAGATTAGATACACAGGTGTTGTTTAAAAAAAAGTAATATATTGGTAAGGATTAAATATTTATGTAATCTATGTTATCTATGTAAACATGCATATAAAATGTACCTCCCAAGATAATTCAGACATTATCATTCATAAAAATGCTTCACTGCACATTTTAAAATGAAATTGATTTTTACACCATAGCTGAAATTAAATCTACACCACAGCAGGTTTCATATGTAGAGCTTATAGTCAGTCACCACTCTTATTACAATTATGAAAATAATTTAATATTAATATTAATGTTAACACTTCAGTCTGATCAATGCCAAGAAAATCACGCAGGCCAATATAATTTATAGTCATATACTGTATGGCATGGTGTTACAGTGAGTGGTTTTTATACACACTTTCACTTGGACTTCATTTCTGCCTGATCTTAATGACTTGCTTATTGATTATAAGCAGACAGTGCAACGGTCAGTGCTTCTGTGCCTGATTACTTTTCTAATCAATTAAAAATCAATGTCTCTGCTATTTAAATAGTACTGCAACAGTGCTTCAATAGTAGGTTTGATTTCAGTGTGTATGTTGTGCACATTTCACACGGTATCACAAAAAGGTGCTGTGGCTCTAATAGATGTGGCAACTGCTTTGAGAGCATTTTGCAGGAATGTGTGAAATCCGTTAAGAAAACCTGGAATTGTGAAGCTGTGCCTGGATGCTTTCTTGCCCCCCAAGCTCAAAGTGTTTCAGAGTGTCCATGTATTACATGTCTTTGTGTGGACACAATTACGTAAGTCCACAGAATGATGGAAAATTTAAAGACTGCTGTAATGCTTTATAAATGATAAACCAAGCAAGATCTTAACGATTTCTTTTAGTTTCTTGGGGCAAGTCTGGACTTGGGCAGGTGTATCACAGTAGCTTTTAGCTACAGGCATCTGATCAGCAATAACAATATCACCACTGATAGATAAAATGAAGAAAAAAATTACAGTGACTCAGTAGGCAAAGGAGTGAGATCTTCACGTTAGGCAGCAAGTAAATAGTCAGTTCTTGAACTTGGTGTGGATCTCAGAATATTATCACTTTGACAAGAACCAAATTGTGTTGTCTTGATGACTGACTGGGTGAGTCAAAAATCATTAGGCAGGTCTTGTGGGGATTTTCTGGTATGCATTGGGTAAAACCTACCAAAATTGGCACAAGAAAGGACAGCTAATGGAAGGCCGAGGGTCACAGAGACCCAACTTAAAACTTATGAGAATAAAAGGATCTGATGCTAACGTCTTCGTGACAGATAACACAGAATACTTTCAGAGACCTGGACTCTTGGAGTCAATACTTAGTTCCAGCAGGAAGACCTGTAATGTTAAGTCTTTGGAAAAATCTCCTGTCATCAACCAAGGTCTGTTGTGGCATCTGGACCCATGCAGATCCTTTCATACATGGATGGCAGGGGCAGAGCCTACCCCCTTGGGCAGCTGGATGTACCATCCAGGAGGTTTTGGGGAGGAAGGAGGGGAAAACGAATGAGTAATGTGGCATCAGAGTCTCCAACTTTTTTATCTGTTGTGGTGGCACAAGATATACCTAATCAATATTAGTCCGGTGGTACTAATGTTATGGCTGATCGTTGTATAAATAAGGTATCTAAATGTAATGGTGTACTATGGTTGAGCTTGGAGTGATGCTTAAGAACCTTTTTTCCTCTTTGTCTTTCTCATTTTCCCTGATCAGCAGGCTGACCATGTGTAAAAAACGCTGGAGTCAGTCTTGGTGTGCAGATATGACTGATGACATGCACCACTGCAGTACAGGAAGCCATAGCCTTCACTGGCTGAAAGCTGTAGCCATCAGAGTGGAGGTCGTAGGTTTAAAATGCTGTTAGAAAAAACTGTCTTGCTTATAATTACTGCTTTGAGACTTGACAAAGAGTGAACACAGTCAAACACTGATAAATGCAGATACATTAGCAATAGTAGATTAGTAAAGAAGCAGTCAAGTATACAGTATCACACACTGTTGAGGTGTGTAACTTGCAGGAGCGTGGCAGAAGTAGAGATTGGACAGCTTTGTCTGCGTGGGTGTGCTGTTGAGTATATGTGTGTATGAGTGGCTTAGTGTGTTTGTGAGAATGTGTGATACACCGAGAGCAGAAAACAGGATGTTCTGATGCCCAGGTCTGTTTTTTTACCCTGGCAGATTCCCCTATGGCCTGTGGAAAAAAAACAGCAGGTGTAGCTCACACATTCCCAGCATACAAGCAGTCAAAAACAACCCTGTTAACTTCTGTTTACCCACAAACAAATGCTTACTCTTTAGTGATTATGCTGACTTTGGAGTCACTAAGTGTAAGTTGGTGACTAAGTGTTTATTGCAGGAGTTTGAGGTGGGAGAAAGTTTATATTATGTTCAAATGTTTGCTTGGCTGCTTGAAATTTGCACAGACAGGCAAATAAGAAATGCACAGAATATTTGGCAACAGAAATTATTTAGTAACACAGGGTAGGAGACCATATACACCATACTTGTGCTGACCACAGAATTTGGCCTCTGCATTGAACCCATGATCCGTGCCATGAAAACACACATACAAACATACAAAGACACACAGTTTTTTTTGAGAACATGTACCAAGAGCAGTGGGCAGCCATTGGGAAGCAGTGACAGTTAAGTAAGGGCCTTGCCCAAGGGCCCCAACAGTGGTGGCTTGCTAAACCCGGGTATCAAACTCACAACCTTGTCACCGATGGCCTTGTGCTCTATAACTGCTGCTCCCTACATAATTTAAAAGATGGCATATTTTGAATTGTAGTTTTTTATTTGCTTTTACTTTGTAAAAATACATTTGAGAACATGTCCCAGTACGTCTGTCTATATAGTGTATTTTTGAATACATTGACAATTTAGTAGGTAGGAGGCTAGACTATGACCGAAGAAGATGTTTTGCTTGCTTTTACAGCAGCTTTTAATCCTGGGTCTGAATGATTTTGATTAAAATCCATATGATAGCAGTTTCACTAAATAACACTATTTGGGAATAACAAGCAGAGAAGTGTCCACTGCACAGGGTGTAGAATGTAACCGAATGCACCATAATATGCTCACTGTGTTCCATGATGCAGCTTAATGTACTAATTGTCTGCATATTTCTTCCATTAAATAGGTTTTGTGTTAGCAATGTTTTCAAAGAATTAATTTTGTGCGCTGGAAAAAGCATGCACAGCATGTCATCCAGTGCACAGCATTAGATGGTGTGTTTTACACATACTGTGAAAAGTGCTCTTGCAGTATATCAGCAAGCTCTACTTCAGCTGTCTATAAAAATTTATATTCCTTATCGGTACCAATCCCATTCCAAGTTTGTGGTGTGAAAAAGTCGTGAACTGCACTAAAACACCCTGTAGCAATGCAGCCTCAAAGGAGCCAGGTGGTCGTCTATGCAAAGAGTTGAGCTGCTGTTTTTTTTTTCTCGTCTACACTTGCTGCGTCTGCCCTGCCTTGGTTTTTGTGCTGAGGGTCTGAATAGCGATGCCGTCCTGCTTGACCAGAGCTCAAAGTCAGCACTGCTCCGCTTATTTGAAGTGAATTCCGCTGCCTGGCAGGAAAAGATAAACAGCTCTTCATTTAAAGCAGCCCAATATTTGAATGCTAGTGTTTTTTCCTCTCTTTTCTCTCTCTCTATCTGTCTCTGTCCCTCCTGTCTCTGTCTCTCTCCTCCAGCACCCCACCACCACCCCCCACACTCATAGAAGGCTTTTGTCTTAGCTGGCTCGGCAGTAATGGGGGACACAGCGTAAAGGTATGATGAAGAGAGCCCTTTTTCTTTGAGCCAGTGGAGAATGAAATTAAATATCTGTGTGGCTCTCTTAGATGACTTCAGCAAACGCTACAACAGCAAAATAATAATAATAACAATAAAAAAATGCTCCCTTCAATGATTGATGATGGTATATAGCAGGAAGGCAGTTAATATGGAGCACTTTGTCTCACATTGTTGTTGCAGACAGCGCAATGCATTGATGTTATATAGGGATATTTGGCTTGCCTTCTATTGCCTTGGTCTTAGAGTTTGTTTGTTTATTTATTTATTTATTTATTTATTTATTTTGTGAATTTAGTGTTTGTCCTAGAACACAAAGTTTCTTCTTCAGCTTTGTAGAAACTTACTGCAGTGTATAGGCCTTGTCAGGTATTAGCATATTGCCAGTCGTTCCAAGTCCAGAGTAATCAGACTTTCTATTTTGTGTGTTTGCTTGTGTCTTTGCATGTGTGTGTGTGTAATCAGACTTGTTCTTGTTGAGAAGCCTCATCTCCCACTTGGTGCTGAAGGCGCATACTGATGCAACTGGCAACATAACACCACCTCGCCAAGCTTGGCACAGAATTCTATTAGCATGCTGATCAAATTAAATTTTCTTTTAATTGGAGATGAATGAGTGCTTGAAGGGGTCGATTCAGAGCTCACTCAGACAGTCACATAACATTAAGTTGCACATGCACACTGGCCTGATGTGAAATGAAAGAGTCAAGAGAAAAAAAACAAAGTGTCACTGATGTGAAGAATCACTCTTCTATTCTATAGCCCTCCCTTGCATTCTTTTGGCTTGTGGTGATCTCCATATCCAAGAAATATGGTTATTGCGCTCCAGGGGAGCTGTAGCATGGCTGATCCTGCACTCTGACCCTGGTTCCCTAAGAGGGAATTTGTGAAGAGAAACATTTCACTTTAGTCTGCAAGTAGAAATGACAGTAATGGGCATGTTATCATGTTGTGTTGATTGACTAAACTTTTCCATTGTAGGTGATCAATTGCTTGTTGCACTGCAACTACAGCAGCACCAAATCAGACTTAAAATAGAACATAATTGATTCAATAAAAACATGCCTAATTTAGTTTTTCTAAAATTGTATTTAAAAAATTACAATATGCTGCCTCGCTCACACTGTCGCAGTATGTCACTATATATAAAATTATAGACCTGTATTGTGATACATACCCTAAAAAATAGCCAGGTTTCACATGAAAACATTGCTGGTAGCCAGTGATTTCTGTGTTTTTGAGTTCTGATTCTGATTTGACTTTTCTTTTACTCAGATTTTTTTGAAAAACAGTGAATAGTAGTGACTATGATAATGTGATAATGTGTTTTCCTGAAATTTGGTTTAAAAACATGCAATATATTGCTTTGTTTACAGTTTTGCAAGAAATTGCAATCTACTGAACTGCAATTACTGTATAGCAATAGCTCTTTCCAGTTCACAGCCCTAACAATGTTTGTGTCTGTGCATTGTTATGAACTTGCAGAGACAGGTGTTAAGATTCAATTTATTACAATATATTGCGATCCTGTAAGAAAGAAAATATATTTTTTAAGCAATCAGAACAGTGGGAATATAAATTATGACACAGATATCTAACGGTGGTGGTTGAACGTGTGTCTACCAGCAATCTTTTTCTGTAATTTAAAAGCTGTAAGTTAAAAATCAGTACTGTTTGTGAGAATTTGTACTAGTTTTGCAAAAAATTATGTGATACTTCAATATATTAATATTTTTATACACCCCTAGACATTACCAGTGCATAATAGGCAAAGTCCAAGAGGTGCCTTACTCCTAAAACAGATGTCTGGAAAATAAAAGCAAGACAGACTTTTTGTCTCAGAGACAAAAGACAAAGACAGAATTAAACAGAGACAGAAAGACTGAGAAATAGAACTGGGCAACACAAAAGGGATGGATGTGTGGCTGTAATGTTTGCAGGGTGATTCAGGCACGTAGTAATTGGCCTTGAGATGTGACTGTGTGCAAGACTGCTGGACAAACAGATACACCCTAATTATCCTCAGCCCCTTGTTCAAATGAAGAGGACAAACACTAATGAATCTCTCACACACAGCCACAGAGTCTGCCTAATGAAGAGAGAGAGAGAGAAAGAGAGAGAGAAAGAAGAGAGTGGGCGGGAGAGAGTGAAAAAAACACAGATGTTAGTGTTCTGTAAGATGAAATAAATAAGAAGATTCGAGTGGAAGATGAAGATATGTAGATGGGAGGGAGAGGAAGAGAAAATGAGTGAGGACGGCAGAGAAATGGAAATGGAGACAAGGCAAAATGTTTATTGTTTTACAAGGGCATTTCTGCTGTCTGTACAAAATATGGAGAGAGAAAGCGAGGTTTGCATGCAGCGCTCAAGTAATCTGTATTGTGCTCTCACATTGTGCTATTATATCAACAAAAAAGCAGAATATATAAGATTAAAGAAAGAAATGGTGAGAGAGATAAATAACTTGTTATGCACTGGATCATGTGTTTACAGAAGCTGCTGCTGTGGAGGAGAGTGGGGGTCCGCACGCTCCAGGGAAATAACGCTAATGAAGGCACGCGGGGTCTCTGTTCAGGCTGATGATGAGAGGGGGAATGGGGGGGGGGATTGGTGGGGTCGTCTTGTGTTATTTATGGCAAAATTAAATAAAAAAACCTAGTCCGTCTGTGAGAGTGGCGAGTGGCCCTTGACCCCACGTTCCTTTTCCAAAGGCCATTCGGTGGCTGCTTACGCACTAACAGGCCATGCACTCGTGATCATAAAATTGATTGGGCATCTGCGCACTCCTTTTGGGAGGAAGGTGCAAAAGCGCCGGAATGGAATTTATTATTTGTCTAGCATCGTTATTTTCCCAGCATTTTTATTTTTTCAATCCAGTCATTACAGGTTTTTCATCCAGGCTTGTTAATGAGCACTGCTATGCTGAAGGTTGCCGGATAATTGAAACAGCGTCCACCCAGACACATGACGCTGAGGATGGCACAAGTTTCTGCAGCGCCGTACACGTGTCGGCACGCCACAAACGAACGTAGAAGAATGAGAGAAAGTTGGAAGATAAACGTGGAGGAGTGCTGCCGTTTGAAGAAGGACTGACCTGCACTGGGCACGCAAGCGTTTATATCTCGCCAACTCCAAGAGATTGCTTCCCTCTGCCAACAAACTGTCTCCTCACTCTCTCTTATCCACACTCCTCCCTCTATATAACCTCCTTAACTAGCTGTCTCTCTCCCTGTGTCCCACACTTCATTACTTTTTTGCTCCCACTCTCTCTCTCTCTTTTCTTTTTAGAAGATCTCCTTTTCTTTTCCTGTTGTTTTTCTCCCTCTTATTCATATCCCATCTATTTTTGTCTGTATCTCCCATTTCTTTTTTTATGCATAACCCTCTGTCTTTCTTTCTCTGTTTCTTCTCTTTGTTTCTTCTTTGTCTTTCACTTTTTCTTTTTCTCTACATCTTATTTTGCTTTGTGTCCGTCTCTCCCTCTTTCATCCACATGCTCATTTTCTTCACATACTTTTCTTGTTCCCCTAGCTTTCCTGCACAAAGTGACGGATTTCCGTAGAAAACTAACAATTGTGGACATCACACAGCAGCTTTGTTTGCCTTGTTGTGTATGTGGCTTTTGACAAAACTCAGCTGTCGGTGATGAAAATACTGGATAGCGCCTTGTGATTAGTTGGTAAAAAATTAAACATGCCAAGAACAAACATTGATTACTTTGAAGAGTGATTTTTAGAGCAGTACAAAGTTATTGTCACCTGTATGATTTAAGACTTTACACATCTGAGAGTTGTGCCCTCAAAGAGAAGCTGCCACACATTATCTGATTTTTTAATATGTAACAATCTCCACAAGATGTAATTAAAGGGCTTAAAAAGTAGAGAGAAAAAATACTTTGGTGAGGAATCAGAAAAACTCACATTGTTGTCTTCAAATGTGGAAAAACTTCAACAAGGTCAAAGAGGAGTAACTGGTCAGGGATACAGACATGTCACAGTGCCACAGTTGTGGATCAAATAAAACAGCAAGAAGTACATAAGCTTGTAGGCTTGCATGTAGTTTTGTGCAGCACTGATAAACGTTGTTTCAGGACATATGCTGACACATAGGGTTGCAACGGTATGAGATTTTCACGGTATGATAACCGTCTCGGAAAATACCGCGGTATCACGGTTATCACTAGGGGTGTCACGATCTCGATATTTTATCGAAATCGAATCGAAATGAGGTCACGATCTCGAGTATCGAAGTCAAAAAGAGGATCGACGATCCCTCCCGCGCGCGCTACGCAAATAGCGCAGCGCGCTACGCAAATGGCGCGGCACCAACACAGCGCATCCTATTCATTTAAATAGAGATAGCCACTGCATGAGCGCAGTCGGCGGGAGTGTGATCACTGTTTTTATCTGTCCAACGGGGGAGGGGGGGCGGGGGTTGGGCGCGCAGGTTTTGTATCTGTATCTAACGGAGGGGTGGGTGCGCGCAGGTGAGAGCGTGTGAACTCGCTGAAATGCGTGTGTCAGTGTGACTTGAGAACACTGACTATAGATCACAGTGAGGTGGATTAAAAATCTTAAACTTATAATTGACTACACCTGTTGCTTTCCATTGAATTAAAAAAACATCTTTCTCTCAGATAAAGTAAACACAAGCGTGTTTCTGACCAAAATAAAAGCTTTTCAGGAGAGATATAAGTTATGTGTAAATATTTATAAGACAATACCCACATCACTTATCTAACCAGCCTGTACTGATTTCTGCCCCCCAATAATGCTTTCAATAACCTCTTGTAACCCCTGGGAGCCAGGGGTTACACTCTAATAGCCTTTAATAGTCTTCAGTAGCCTTTAAAAGACTTACCTGGCGGCCGTGGTGTGTCCACTAAACTCCGTAGTTATAAACATCCTGAGGTAATATAATGTAATCCGAGCAGTGCCTCCGTGTCGGCTGTTCTAACCTGCTGCTGTTAGCTGCTTGGGCTGAAAGATGAACTGTAGTGAGCTGTATTATCCGGTTAGTGGGGTTAAAACCTTTATTTGTTTACAGAAACAGTAAAAACGGACTGGCTGAGCTCTGTAGCCCGTGGCTGGGCTGTACTGAAGTAGTGACTGAGTGAAGAGAGCGGAGCTTGTGCTGCTGCTGCTAGTGGTTGGATGAAGAACTGCAGCTTCATGTAATGAGCAGTTTCACCAGCCATCCACACACAGCTCTGATAAACTGCTTGTTTTAATAGTGCACACTGTTGCTACCAAAAAAAGTCACTAGATGGCATTACCATATATATCTTAATAAATAATAATAATAATATTTATAATATTTATAATAATAATAATAATAATAATAATAATAATAATAATAAATATATTATTTAAATTTTATGAGGCATAAAATAATAACAAGAAAAAAAACAAGAAAATCGAGAATCGAATCGAATCGTGACCCTCAAATCGAAAATGAAATCGAATCGAGGATTTAGAGAATCGTGACACCCCTAGTTATCACGGTATCACAGTTTGTTACATATATTATTAAACTGACCCTTAAAGAAATTACAACAAAGGTTTTTTGTTCAATTAACTATTTATTGTAGAAACTACACCATCAGGTGAAGGGAACCATGTTTTTCCACTACTCTTAAGGGCATTAAGAGTGTATATATATATAAAAAAAGTTGGTATATAACCAGATACTGCAGAAAGAGGGGATTTATATCTGACATGATCCTCACATTAGATATTTCTATTTTAAGGCTTTCACACCTTAAAACCTTCAACATATGAAAAAAAGGGACGTCAGAATTTGAAAATGAACGCATGTAAATGAATGGCGTCTTTCACATCCAGTCCGGCCAGGACCTTTACACGGACACGTGAATCCATCGTAGCACGCACTTCACGCCTGTACCTGCGTGCCCAAATTTCGGATAACTCAGCGCTTTTGCGGGCGCTTACCGCATGGGTTGTGCACGACTACATAGAGGTTTTATTTAGGTTCAGATTAAAATTATAAACTAAACACATACTTAGCGCTGCACAGCGGGGTGGTGTTCTCGGAGATGGAGAACAGGTTTGATGTATTTCCTCCTTTAGCTGTGACTTAACGGCCACATTAATTACAAGCTTGTTGATTACAAGATTACAAGTCTGTTTGCAGGCTGTTTGAATGAGCGAAATATGATCAGAATTATGTTAATTAACAGTAACATAGAAGCATATAACTATTATTTAATTAAAATGATTTTTAAGAACAGCTAAACACAGTGCGGAGAAGTTCACGTGCGAGAGAGAGACAGAGACAGAGAGACAGAGACAGAGAGAGAGATTTGCGTGTTCTGATATGAGCTACTCACAGGTAAAGGTTCTCTTTTATCTCCTCGTGCTAATTTTAGTCCAGTACATAATTCTGCAGTTTCTCAGTGTTTTCTGTCGTATTTTGCGGCCAGCGCGAGCGCTTACAACTAACACCGCGGGCCGCGAGGTGCTGCCGCGCTGCCGCTGTTATGCCGAATCCGACTCCCTGCTCAATCCGACTCCCGCTTCGCGGACAGAATCGGCACAACACCCTCCGCTGTACAACTGCGGAAGTGAAAACAGCGCTTATAAGTAGGTTAGTTAAGTTTCACTTTCAGTTTTCGTTATTTATTTCTCAGCTGGCTTGCGTTTTACCGGTAATAAGCAAACACACACGGTATGATAACCGTGCATTTTAATACCACGGTATACCGTGAAACCGGTTACCGCTGCAACCCTACTGACACATTTATCTTGCTGTCTGTTTTTCATACTTTGTCTCTGACTGTATATTTTCTGTATATTTTTCTCCTTTTCAATGTTTTGTTTGCTCTCTTTCTATCTTCTACTCGCATACTCTCTCACTCCCTTTTACTCTGTTGTCTTTCTCTCCATCCCTCTCTCTGTTTTCATCTTTTGCTCGCTCTTTTTCTCTTCAATTGCTTGTCCTCGGCTTTCTATCCTTCACTCTCTCTCTCTCTCTCTCTCTCTTTCATTCCCCACTGTAAAATAATAGGTTAGTCTGGATGCTCTTTTCCTCACCTTTGCCTTGCGAGGTAATATTTCACTCCCAATCATTGTACTGTATTCAGTTTAGGCTGCAGGTGAGGACAGCCCACCCTACCCCCCTTCTCCTCCTCGCTGCCTTGTTCTCTTTATGAATATAACCACAGGCCAAATCTTCCATTAGTGTCAGGGTGCATCTGCGTTAGTCACATTAGCGCTTGTCTCCTGGTCATTAATGCATTAGAGCCTGCGCGAGTAGGTCACATTAGTGTTAGCCTTTCTCCTCCCTCTGGCCCTCATGCACTTGTTTGTGTGGTGTGTGCGTATGTGTGTGTGTGTATTGATGAGGCTTTTGGTCAATAATGAGACAATGGGAATGAGGTCACCAGTGGTGTGTTTTAGATTAGGTTCACCATGACCACACTGAGATAGCTGCTAGCTGCTGACTAAAGTATTTAATGGGGCTATGGTTACAGTCCCTTATTTTAGCCCTGTGTTACATTTCATCTTCATCCTGATAGATTATTGCATAAACAGACAAATATTTAATTATTTCCAAGAAAAAAAGCAGTTAAAATTACAATTTAAAATGTTTATTAAACACTGAACATTTTCAGCCTTCTAGCACACGTACCGACAAAGCACAATATGACTTACGCAGTTTTGTAATATAGACACCGTTCCAAGTCCAGATTCTTTGGTCTGATACAGTTTTTGTAAAACCTATCAAATATCATTTTTTTCCCTAGAATGGGGTGTAAAAATGAATGTCCCTGTACTGTACTACTGCTTGACCAGTACACACCATGTTTAATGTACTTAGGGTAGAAAATTGGTTATACCAATTCACTTTAGTTTTAACCTGCACTCATTCCTACCATTCACTCTATTCATTTTTGTTTATTGCAAAGGCCCAAAGTTTCATTTGCCCAAAAGCCACCAAACCACATGTATGCCCTCAGGGCAACCATACAGATCAACTCTTATTTATTTGTATTTGATTCCCCTGTTTATTCCATTTACTCCTATTTTTTATATATTTAAGGTCCTCTATTTAAATATTTGTAATAACTGAAACTGAAAAAAAGTAATTGTATTATTGATTCATCATTATATCAGCAGCATAAAATGAAATTAAAATGAAAATAGTGTTGTTTATTGCATTTGTTAATGGGACAATACTTAGTCCTATAAAATAGTTAATGTGACTGACCTACTGCTGTTATATTGTCTTGCGTTATTGTTGTAGCTGCCGGCTTAGAGTTGTAAAGAAATTGTTTGAGATGTCTTGCAGGCTTCCAGCAGTAAAGAAGACAAGATGAGTGTGGTGTGTCTTGTTACAGTACAGAGAAATCTCTCTTTCTGCTCTCCATTATATATAATAGCCATCAAACGGTGGCGAGTGTGCTCGCAATCGGCCGGCTAAGGAGCATCCGGAGGGAGGATTTACTCTGATAGTCCGTCTGATACAGTAAACAAGCACAATGCTCCTGAGAGCAAGTGCTAGTGTGCGCTCTCACTCTCTCGTGCTCTCAGACGTGCGCTCTCTCCTATCTGTCTCAGTCTTTTCTCTCTTTCTCTCTCTCTCTCTCTCTCTCTCTTTGCCTCTTATTACTTAGTTTTGCTGGCTCACACTTGCCCCTTGCTCTCTCTCTCTCTCTGTATTCAGTTTAGTTCAGGGTGCATTACTGACATGACAGATACAGTGTAGTGCTCTTTTATTGGCACAGTGGAAGGTTACAGAGCTTCAGAGCTTTAAAGCAGAAATACAAAACAACTTGTGAAATTTAATATTGCACTGCTCTCGGTCTTCTCTTTCCGTCTCTGTATCTGATGCCCCCCCTCTGTTTTTGTCGTCAGCCTCCAAGCAGTATGAAGCTGAGCCATGGAACGTTAGAAGTGTAGGAGGGTGTGTGTGTGTGTGTATGTGTGTATGTGTGATTTTAGACAGAGTGTTGCTAATTGGAATGTTGTTCAGTGGGATGTCTTGTTTGTATGATAGGGTGTGATAAGAGTGAAGGAGTAATAGTTACGTTGGCTCTCTGTTAAGACGAGAGTTGAAGAGTTGTCTCTCGTGTGTGCATCTGTGTGTGTGTTTGCGGTGTACGATATGGAAAAATCTGATGTGTGATAGAGCTGTTGGATATTCCAGTATCAATGTGAGACACAATATATAAAGATTGTAAATTGGTTAGGTCTTTCAGCACTTGGATTGGCTGAACTCTTTTTTCCTAGGATAAGACGTAGATTAGTATGTTGAGTTCACGATCGACCTTTTACCTCACTACCTGACTCTATTCTGTCTCGTTCTACCTCACTCTACCATCCTCTACCTCACTCTTCCTTCCTGTACCTCACTCTTTCTTCTTCAACCTCATTTTACCTTGCTCTGTCCTCTCTACCTTGCTTTGGCTTACTCTACCTCATTTTACCTTTTACCTTGTACTGCCACGTTCTACTTTAGTCTGTCGCACTTTGAAACACTCTACTTCATTTAATCTTATTGTACCTTGCTCTGTCTGACTCTACCTCATTTGGCCTCACTCTTTGCCTCGCTACCTCAATCTACTTTGCTCTACCTTCCGCTACCTTGGTTTGGCTCAATTTCCCTCACTTACTCTAATAAATGGTTATTTACAATGTTATCGTAGCTCTTTTGATGTGCAGTGTTTATCGTGAAAATTGGATCTCATTAATGATAAAAATACAATTTATCTCATGCGATTTAGCCCTATTGTGTGTATGCATGTGGAGTCACGGCGCTGTTCTCTGCACAAACGTTGGCGAAGGCGAGTGAATGACCTCTTTATCAGCCAAACCTGCTTGGAATCTATTAACCACAGCACCTGCAGAACCCTGTGCACTGCTGCCTCTCACTCTCACCAACTACCTCTCTCTGCCTGTCTCTCACAAATCAAACCAAATCAAATCAGTGAAAGCTTTTCACATGCTGGTCATAAAATACAAGATTGTGAGCAGTGATAATAGTGTTGATTTGGACTTACTTTGGACACATAGAACTGTATTATATCAGTTTGGACACATTTTTGATTATTAATATCTTTATGAGTGTGTTATTACTATATTGTATACGGTAACAATAAATTAATACTATGACAAATTCTTGACATGTTACCCAATAAGTGGGGGTGTAGGTGTTGACAGTGTTGGTACTGTCATTCTCTGTGCCTCAGGCTATGGCTTGCTGGTACCTATCTCGTTGTTTTTTCTCTGTCTGTTTGTCTGTCTGGGGACCACACTCTCTAAATTCTGTTCTATTTTATTATATCCTGTTCTACAACCCCAAATCAGAAGAAAATAAAAATAATAATTCCAAACTGAATGAATGCAAGATATTACATGTTTATTTTATGTTTGGTCAACTTCATTTGTTAATATACAACCATTACTGCATGAAGATGAGAAGTTGCCATTTTAGGGATAGTGATTAGGTAGAAATGTACATCATCATCATGTGATTTCAAACAGGGGAAGTGAACAGGTGACTGTTCATGATTTGGTGCAAAAGCAGTAACCAAGAGAAATTCAGCAAAGATGAGAAGAGGGTTTCCAGTTTTTCAACAAATGTGTTGGAAAATAATTGAAATGTTTGCTTTGACAAACATGTATTGAACAAACATGTGTTAAAGCCAGTGTTTGTCATGGTAAAGGATTGTGTCAGAAGTTGGCAGGATTAAAGAATAATGTACTTTGAGGTCATAAAGCAACACATGCGGCCTTCAAAGCAACATTATTGATAGGGACATTTGTTCATTTTCAACAAGACAATGCAAAACCACATGCTTCAAGCATTACAAAGGCATAGCTGTAAAGGTGAGAAACACTGCTTATTCACAATTTTTTCTAACTTGAGGTTGTGTCCCTTATCTGCTCTTGTCTCATAGCACAGTCATTCACAGTCATTACCAGTGAGCTCTCCAACACATGGGAAGAGTCTCTCACCCTGGGTGAGGTGTTACTCCTAACGTACATTCACACCCTTCCATGAATTAATGCTTAAAGTGAGCCCTCTATTCCGGCATCCTTAAAGAAAGCAAACCGCAGATCCCCACTGCCCTATTACGAGCTTAAGACATCCACAGCTGCCTGGACCAGTGTCAAAGAAAAACTGAAGCACACAGGCAAAAACAATAAGCACTGAGGGGGAAAAAAGACGATGCAACGTTTGAAGCCCCCCTCGAGTCTGTAATCACAGTGTGCTTGCCACTTCAGAAATTACAGGGCTGAGGAATTGTAAGGCTGAGGCCCAAAGCCTTACAATCCTGCACCGCCCGCTTCAGAAACAAGCTCAAAGCGCATGTTTTGGGTGTGATTCGCACGGCGATAAACAAGACGGCCGCAAATCTGACACGGTAATAAGAACGGTAATAACAGCTCGCGGCGACGCTGAGCCAGAGGAGAGCTCTACCGAACGGAGGAGAGTAATTAAGTCCAGTAGCATGCACAGTCCAAATGCTACAGCGAACACTGCATTAGGGTTACTGAAAACATGTAGTTAAGATTAGAAGAAATGTTCAGGTTATGGCTGAAGGAGGATTTTCTTCCAGATGACATGTTGGTTGGTGTTGGTTTAAAACTGGAAGCTAAGAGTTTAATGATACACATAGACATAGTTTACTGATTTTTTTTCTCTAAGGATATTATGTAGAAATGTCACAGACTGGTGTGGTTCAGATAAATCAGAGTTCACAAATGTATAATTTGTTCGTTGCCTGCCATGCTATCTTCTAACAAAGGAAGCACATTTTAAGTGCACCATAACCCTGTTGATTAGAGCATAAATTTGTTGTTGGGATGGAGAATATGATGGTATAAATGATTCTACTGATTATATCATTTAATTATATCATAATTTGTCTCAATATGGGTTTCTTAGCATGTAGTGGATATTGCCAGTTCTGGTTAATTCAATTTAGTGTAATGCAGTGTGTAAATGTTTTAATAAACCTAAGCACATTGCAATACTACACAGCATTGTCTTGATGCACACTTTTTCTCTAAGTCTAATTTAGATCACACCCTTCTGCTGGCACATATCTGCAAACGCACAACAAACTGCTTGTCTAGTCCCTGCAAAGAAGTACTGCCAATAGTATAAGAGACTCTCTATCTAGCTCATGAACACCATATCTAATGCCAGACATGGGCTCAGTTAGTTTAAAGCCCTTCTAAAATGAGGTGCTCCTTCCAGTACATTTGGGATAAGGTGGGGTGGTGATCATTGAACATCTTGAGTTTACTGTCTGTAGCTCTGCTCTCTGAATGCAATCAAATCCTCACAACAATGCTCGGAATTCTAGCAAAAGCATATCCTACCATAATTCTCTCTACTACACCAGGTCCAAACAATAAGCCAATATCCTATGTTAATGACTGTGTGTTAAAAGCAATGTAACTGTTTAGAAGTTTCTAAACTTCATGTTCTTCATGCATATGGAGCTTTACACTGACAGTTGCTTGCACTAACAGCAGTATGAATGACTTGCTAAAAA